>NC_137265.1:41585479-42055479 GCF_053477335.1 Acartia tonsa | reverse complement strand
GATTCTGGGATCTATGTAAAGAACGGCGTAACATATACGCTCCATATAACGATTGTACTGTCATGCACAGTAAAGTTATTGTATATTAATCTGATAATAACAAATAGGTACATATGTACTATAATGTACATACATGTGTACTACTTATATAATTGATATAATTATTTTCATTTTACTAATAGCCTCATTCATCCATGTAAGAGATAAGACAATGGACACTAAAGTTACATACCCAATGTTGATAAACAAAAATTACACCTACTATAAATTAGAATTGTTAGTGTATCAGAAAGGAAGTGCTCCTTGAGTCGTTCATCGTGCTCTTTGTGAAAATCCTTGTGCCTCCTAAACCTTATTCCGTTGAGCCAGAAAAGACGACATTTCCTCTAAATTTACCTCCGATAGTGCGGCATTTGAGTGCGTGGTTTTTTTGATACAGTTAGTTAAGAAATTTAGATACTGCTAGCTTGAACCAAACAATCAAGAGTTAATAAAGCCCCTACAGTTTTTAAGCCAACAAATGAATGACCGTGTTTAAAAATTTTTCTCTAAAAATATGGGTAAATCAAGAAACCAAGTATATAAAAAAATACCCTTACAAAATAAAATCGCAAATTCTTCAAATAAAATAACTTCAAAATCTTTACATGCAAAAATGAATTGTTTGTTCTCTCTAAAACAATAAATGAAACCTTGAGATTATGAAAGATTAGAAAAGTTTAAGACTTTAAGCAAATTGGATACATTTGCATATTGTATGGTAAATCATATCGCATTAGCCTGGCTTCAAAATTTAGATTTGCAAATGACGATTATATAAAACAATTTTATGCACTGGACAACCAATTATTTTTAAATATTAGTTAAATTAATTTACATTCTTAATTCCTTTAAAAAAATTATCTATCTATTAAACATTTGGAAGAAACTATGGTCTGAAGATGTAACAAAGGTAGAGATATATGAAATGAGAGTACTAATCCATTAATCACTCCTTCTGAATGACAGGAATACCGCTGTAATATCAATATCTTTCATATATTTACATTGGAACAATCAAACAAAATAGTATCATAATTGATTAAACAAGGACTGTCATATAAAAAAATGAACGCCGTTAATAATAATTTTATATCATAAAACTATATTATATTTGACAGTAAAATTAATTGGACACAGCTTATTTCATTTCAAGCAAATATCATTTTTAAAAATTATAATATTGAAGAGGATGAAGTAAATTATTTTCAATTTTCTAAAACTAAACATATAACTTAATTGTATTGAAGCTACATAAAAACTTTTATGTATTTAAAACAAAGAAATTTATGATTATGCAACCTGTAATACTGTTTTTTCCTTTTCGTTGATGATGCAATAAATAAATTGCTTTCTACTTCTGCCATTTCTACGAGGACAAAATCAATATAAAACAAATACTGGTTGTTCTAACAATTCATTGGGGATTTTGCATTTTTAAAAAAAGTAAATCTATTCTATATTTATGATTGTTATTTGTTAGCAGCATTGCATCTGTATAACTATTATTCTAGTATACAAACGTCAAGTTTATGTCGTGAGAGTAGCCCTATTTTGACAATCAGCCAATTTTATTCAGACTTTATAATGTTGGGCTAAGAAAAGACAATTTGCTGTGTATGTTTCCTAAGCTCTGAATATCATTTAACAGTAGCACCATTGTAAAATTCTGTATCATACGAACAATTGCATGTGCCTTTTTCACCAAATGATCTGTCTACTTTGCGCATGTTTCAGATTACCAAAATTGAACAATTGTGTACCATGCTAATAATAGTTGCATGGAATGTAAATGTAGATTATTGCACATAGCAAGGGTTGGGTATAGCTACAAAGTGTTGCATATTACCCCCCCCCCCCCCCTCTCCTATTCCCCTACAAACACCCACACACACACACACTTACTGCTCAATAAGGATTTGCATTTGGTTTTCGCACACAGTTTTTTGCCAAGAAAACGCTCCCCAATTTTTTTTGTCTATAAGTTTGTAAGAAATTCCAAAATTCTGTTATTATTGTAAATAAATAAAATCTCAATCAAGAAAAAGAATGTTGAAATGCCCAAGAACAATCTAAATTAAGCTACTGTTATCATTTTACTGTATTCATTATTCTATTCCGAATTTAGGACATTTTTTTACTTATTTTAAATACGCTGCGATGATCATATACTTACCATAAACCATTTAACAAAAATAAATATAAAACAGACCCCATAGCTATAATATAAAAAAGCAAGTATATTTTCTTTTTTTATCAGAGTTACTGCAATATGATTGGTTTCTGTAGGCAAAATACTAATATTGAAATTGCAAGATTTTTTTTTTATAAAAGAATGCCCATTATTGGTGATTGGACTCTATCAAACGCCTTCTTTAAGTCAAACTGAGCATAATTCACATACGTTTTAGAACAAAGATCTGCAAGTTATATAAAAAGTATTGAGGAATTTTTAAACATTAATTGATTGAAATTTATTGCTTTATTGACAACAACTGCTTAAAACTATTTTTAACAATTTTTGATACTTTGCTGGTCTTAATAATGAAATATTTCAATTTGTTAAAGTATTTACTTTTTAAATGTAAAGTAAGCTTTTTTTTATAGGACCAAGAGTGGTTGAAACAGAAAAGGGGGGTTGAAATAATGTCTCAAGGAAGTTATAAATAAAGCACAAATATAAGATTGATTCTTATACTTTCTCACACATTTTCTAATACATCTCGCCATATCTTTTGATTGAAAGATATACTTTCTAGTGCACTTAACTTTACCATCAACCAGAGAGGGATAGGATAATGGTATATAAATTAATCTACACCCAAGGACGTCCAATGGGGGGGGGGGGGGTAAAGAGGTGATAAACCCCCCAAATAGGCCGTTTTTCCTACAATTATTATTACGAAGTTCTTGATTAGTAAAATTTAAAAATTTAATCACTTTAGAGAAAAATTTTATATGAATAATTTACAAAAGGCTTGAGTTTAAGCATAAGAATTTGGATTAAGTTATATTTATTGTCTATTGTCCTATCCCTGTATGTTACATTCTAAAAGATTGTTCGAGAGATATAAACATAACCCAGAAATAAAAAGAAGTTACAAGTTTTATTACTTTTTAGTTACGTAGCTACTCTATAATTATACACTTTGTCTTTCCATCCTTCCGAAACACCAGGGGAAAAATAGGAGTTTCTCGGATGCTATTTAGAATAAATTGCTGATTTTTTTGGAAAATACGCTATACTTTGTCCGTCAGTCTGACGGTCATGCTACAAAGTAAAGTTTCGTGATTTTCTATCTTATTTTATCCTATTTTTTTTGCATATTTTTTATGATCACTAAACATTTGCAGATTCCTCTGTCTGTTTGTCCAACCATGATTTTTGTGCTTCGCTACTTTATTATACTGGTGCAGATACTCTATGACCAATGTAAATACGTTGCTTTATAGTCTAAATATACCAAATTTTTGCTGTTATTTATGCAATTTTATTTAGCTTGTTATCGCTGCGCTACTCAGTTAAATAAATATTCTTGTTTTTACGTCATTAAAAAACAACACTAAGAAATAAACAGCTGAAAAATATTGTTGAATATAGTTTGTTTAAAACTTGCTCAACACTATAATAGAAAAAGAAAAAAGTTTGAAATGGTCATGGCAGAAAAAATGGCAGAAAAGAAAAAGTTTAAATTCTTCATTAATATCTCCTTTGTTAAGAAAGAGAAATAACAAGAACAAACTTTTTATTTGTAAGAACTCAACTTTAATTTTTATTAAAAATCCACCAATAAAGAAGAAAATATGATTATATAGAGGATTTTTTGGTAAAAAAGATGTATAATAAAGTTTATTTATCTTGATTAAGGTATTATACTCACATAAACCATATGTATATCTTCCCCTCTTAAATGATACAGGAATAGAACAATGCAATGGAAAGAAATGGATTTGCATATAAGATTCTTTCTTTTGTAGTTAACAAATATTTTGATGGAGAAAAGGGTTGTAAATTAGTTTTACAATAAATATCATCATTCAATATTGTATACATACATCCTATAATATTAAGAAGTAAGAATTTTTGTCTGAAGCATAAGATCTCAAAAACTAGCGATCCGATTGGGTTCTCTTTTCTAGATAGGCTTTGCATATGTACTGAGTTTGTTTTAGGCTAATTAAATTTTCTGATCCTTAGATGCTAGGGGCGTAGCCCTTGGTATATACAGGCACTTATTGTTTTGTGTGTAACAAGTATGACACGGCCATATAATACATTCAATAGTATGCGTCTAAAAAGCCTCAATAATAGAGAACCCACGAGTTTCGGCCGTGCTGAAAAATAGAACACAGATTCAGGCAATTTTCAAGCTTCAATACACAAAGGCCACCTTAGGAGATGTCTCTGATCTCATAATTCCAGTTAAGGACACTTTTCAAAATGCATAATACTCAATGTTTGGGATTTTATTTTGCACTATTGTTCATATGACGACGTCTGGTTTTTTTATATCCTATAGCCAGAATCTTTTAGTTTACTTACAGATAGAATAGTGCATCTTGCAAATTAGTACAACTATATTTTATATATTACAACTGGTTTTGGTATTCTAACATAGCAAAATTTGTGGATCCCTACTTTTGTGAATAGATACATTGTATATGCATCTTGCATTTAATAGCATGAGTATAACAATAGCGGCAACAAAACATCTTTTTATTTAACAATTTTCAACTCAAGCAAATTGATGCAAAGAATATGGAAATATTTCTTGTAAAAAAATCATTTTCGACATTTTTTATTCTTTTGATTTTTCAAAATAATTGCAGCCGAACTTTAAACACCAACCGATAGAAAAGCAGCTAGTTTTTCCTTAAACTATTTATATCATAGTGAAAGTAGTTAAATAAAAATAATTCTTTTATAGATAAAATATCTCCTTTCTATAGAACTAGGAAATATATAAAGCATTTTTAAATAAAAATATGCATGCTTTTTTATTTAAATTTCATTTAGAGTAAAAAGAATGGTAGATTTAGATTTCTTTATGGTTGAAAAGTGTGTAAATATGTGTGTGTGTGTGTGTGTGTGTGGTGGTATTATACATTGTTGAGGAGAAAATAAGTGTGGTGAATAATATATGATGTTCTCTCAATAATAAGCTGTCACTTATACTATAACAAGAACAATTATATACATAAGTAGCACAGCTGTAATATATGATATTATCTCAATAATAAGCTGTCACTTATACTATAACAAGAACAATTATATACATAAGTAGCACAGCAATTCAAGTTAATAACATTTTAAGAAAAAACATTTATGTACTAATAGCAAATTCTCTTAAATCTACTATTACAAAACAGGTTTTGTTTGGTACCACCATTGAAGTTTTTAATATTATTTTTTTCCTATTATGTCTAATATACTAAGCCTAGTCTTTTTTTAATTACACTAATTTTGATCCTAAATTTGTTTATAAGCAAGCTTAGAACTGCATTGTAAGTATTGCACTATTATCTGCATGTTATGCCCAGGGAGGGAGGGAACATTGTAAGTATTGCACTATTATCTGCATGTTGTGTCCAGGGAGGAAGAGAACATTTAAGTATTGCACTATTATCTGCATGTTATACCCAGGGAAGGAGGGAACATTGTAAGTATTGCACTATTATCTGCATGTTATGCCCAGGGAAGAAGGGAACATTGTAAGTATTGCACTATTATCTGCATGTTGTGTCCAGGGAGGAAGGGAACATTTAAGTATTGCACTATTATCTGCATGTTATACCCAGGGAAGGAGGGAACATTGTAAGTATTGCACTATTATCTGCATGTTATGCCCAGGGAGTAAGGGAACATTGTAAGTATTGCAATATTATCTGCATGTTATGCCCAGGGAGTAAGGGAACATTGTAAGTATTGCAATATTATCTGCATGTTATGCCCAGGGAGGAAGGGAACATTTAAGTAAAGTATTGCAATATTATCTGCATGTTATGCCCAGGGAGGGAGGGAACATTGTAAGTATTGCAATATTTTCTGCATGTTGTGCCCAGGGAGGAAGAGAACATTTAAGTATTGCAATATTATCTGCATGTTATGCCCAGGGAGGGAGGGAACATTGTAAGTATTGCAATATTATCTGCATGTTGTGTCCAGGGAGGAAGGTATCAGTGAAAGTATTGCACTATTATCTGCATGTTATGCCCAGGGAGGGAGGGAACATTTAAGTATTGCACTATTATCTGCATGTCGTGCCCAGGGAGGAAGGGGAGATTGGACTGTAAATTAAACTGGTACTCAAAGTTTATAAACAATATGTTCTCTAATTCGTTGGATCAAAAAATTTGGGATCTTTTATAAAATCTTGATTGATAGTTTTAAAATAGTAGAGTTCTAACTTTTTAACAAATAGTTTCAATCTTTAAAGGGATAATTTTTTTATCAAGTTATTTAGGTGTATTTATTTATCCTGTATTGTCTTATCCCTTAAGATCCCTGGTTGTTCCATAATGCCATAGAATGCATGCCACTCGTGGTGCTATATAATAAACTTGTTAATTCTAAACTAATTTTATTTGTCCATCCCTGTTGGAATGGAGTTTTATGTTGACATAAATTTCGCTGCTTTATCTCGAGAATATGGGATTTAACACAAGTAATATAATGCTATTTTGCCTAATATTTACCGAGACAATGTAACTAACATCATACTGTACTACAAGAACCAAAGATTTGCTTTAAAAAGTTAAATGTACATTTATGTTGATATAAGAACAGCAAAAAAGATTACTAGGGTTCTGTCCCCATCTGCAGTAGGCTGCTGTAATGAATACTTAAACGCAATGTAAAAGAAATTGTTTAAAAGACATTATTCAAATCAAAGCTACTCTATATTTACTAGTATAGCCGTACGTTTTTCACTGCAACGTAGTAAATTACTTAAAAATAGCCAAAGAACTAACATTTTGAGTACTTATTACCTTAGCTATTGCAAATTCAAAGTTTAAAAATGTAACAAAATCAATACAGAAATATGTTTCTTTTGTTTTGCATGTTTGTAGGTTGTATTGAGTAGGGTTGGGCCGGATATCCGGTGTGGCCGGATATCCGGCCATTTTCAATATTTGGCCGGATACCGGATATTGAAACTATCCGGCCGGATATCCGGCTCTATAATTTTTTATACTTTTCACCAAAAATCTCTGCTTTTTAAAATCTTAAATGGCTATAATTTTCTTATTATTGAAGCTAGAAGAACATTTCTTCTGAATAAGTTTAACTTTATGTAATTTATATAAGATTTCTGAAGAAATTTTTTTTACTACTCTTATTATCTGGTAATTTGGCCGGTTATCCGGCCGGATATCCGGTAATTTGGCCGGATAACCGGATATTTGCCGGATATCCGGCCGGTTACCGGATATCCGGCATTTGAAATCAGCCGGATATCCGGTATCCGGTATCCGGCCAAAAAAGTATCCGGCCCAACCCTAGTATTGAGTTAAACAAGGGCATTTTTGTTCATTGCTCATAAGTAACGAAGCAACAAGAAGCTAAAATCAGTTTAGATTATGTCAAAGAAAAAAAAGTATTATAAAGTTAAAATGTGGAATAAAAAATGTTATATACCATATAATAAGGTGTATGAAAGAAAAGGCTAATTCTATGCAATGGTGATACACGGACATACAGATATACCCTAATTGTAGAGTAGCTTTGCTGGCAACAAGGTTGAAATAGAATATATAAAGTTAAATCCTGTCTGTCTACAAACCAAAAACAAGAAACAAAAAAGCTCTGCAGCCGCCAGCCGCCAATAAATCGACGATTAAACCAAAAATCAGCTTAATGTCTTACAAGGAGGTACCCCTAAATAAAAAGCTTGGACATTATTATTGTCTTACTCTATTTTCTTTATATTGAGCCTAACCTCATAGATACAATCAGCGGCTGGCTGGCAGCTAGCGAGCCCTGTAAGAAAGGGAAAAAGCAATACATTGAATTTCAAAGAAAAAGAAGAATATTTATTTGTACATATGTCTGTGGTACGTTGACTCACATTTTCTTAGTCACAACCAAAATATCACAAAGCTACTCTGTAATAATTTGGACATGTCAGTAAGTCCTTACAAGAACTATGGTGACTTTAACTTTCTTGTTTAAGGATTAATTTTAAACTCATGAAAAGACATTTATGAAAATTAGACGTAATATCATATAATTATTAACTAGGTATATGATTTGAGAAATCAAAATTTAAATAAAATTGTTGAAAACTCAATAATGTTAATATTTAAGGAAAGCATGAATGTTAAAAATTTAATTCTAAAATTCCAGATTTGATTAAAAATTTAACTTATCTTCCCTGTTAACTTGGAAACATTGCGTTGACATATAATTGTCAACGGCTTGGAATAAAAGTGTTCATAGATGACGTATATTATCGACATGCTAAGAAAAAAAAATTTAGCATTGCTTCCAGAGAAATGAATCTACTTCAAAACCTTCTATGATAGTTACATTTATAATTCATTTATTTTCATTTCGACATAACACCATGACCAAAGTTTAACATGGTACTAGCTACTCTGTATTTAATGTTGATCTAACAACATAAAAGTTGAAAACTTCACAAAATCCTGGAGAATATTTCATGCTTACATATTAAACCTGACATTTATGATAGACATAAAAAACGGATCGAGTCCAAAAAACGAAGTAAGGTCTTTTCTGTAAATGACTTTTTTCGGCAAAACAGCCGCCCATACAGACTTAGTTTGCCAGCAGCGGCACAATATTGCCTACAAACAGTTTGAAAATACAAAAAAAACATAAGATAGACACACAGCTAAAGAAAATGCGCGTTAAATCACATGTTTATGTGCAACTTGAGTTTACTTTAAATTATAGAGTCTTTATAATTAAAGATTTTTTTGCCTTCTTTTGTGGTTTTAATTTTGTTCATATTAAAAAAATCTTTTTTTTATATATTTTACTTGATCCTTAAGACCTTTAATCTCCTGTAAAGGCAATACGAGTACTTGTAAACTAAGGAAGAAGAAAATATAATCTAGATCACTTTCTATCCCCCTATATGATGATAAATTTTCCTAGGCAGAATTTCTAAAATAATAATGTTGGGTAATGTTAATCTATACCCTTTTGCCCTATCACTGTAACTGAAAAATTTTGTGATGATTAAAAATTAGAATTTAAATCAAAAGTCAATAAAAATTGACACATTCAAAGTACTATCAAATTTTGATTGAATTATCTTAACTACCAATTAATTTGATTTTCTTTGATTTGAAAAGTATCTTTTTGAAATTCCGATAAAAATTCTTACATGTACTCTTTATGTTAACATAAATTCTTGCAGGTAACGATACATTAGGAAGATATGTCCCCCCCTTTCTTTAACTATGGGATGTCTTAACCTATCTATAAAAAAAATAGTAAAATCAGTAAAGTTGCCAGTAATTTAATTTTCTAAACAGCACACTATTTCGATTGTACGATAAATCTTGATTATTAGAAAAATATGTCAATTTATTTTTGTAATATGACTGTATTGACAGCAATTACAAGAGACTAACATATCATCAATGGTGGGTTCCAAAGCTGATCAAGTAAATTAAATAACAACAAAAAATGTGCTTCGAATTAGTTATATGTTAATGTGCTACCATAGAACTAATCAACTAAGGAAATACTATCAGAGAAAGAAATAATAGTGGGGGAAGGAGAGGGCATAATGACTTGTATATATATATATATCATCTCTGTCTAATTATAAGGAAATATCCCTCCAATAAATAGTGGAACACCCTCAACCCAGCCATATTGGAATAAAATATTAGTATATGAAATATATGAAAAGATAACCAAATTTTAAAACTCTGTTGTTTTAAGTCAATTTAGTATCAAAAGTCTTACAGAATAAGTTATAGTGTTTGTATCGAATCAAATTATTGAAATATTAAAAAGGATGGAATGAGGGGATGGGTGGGGTAACATTTTGGTCTACTTATCCATTAAATGGATTGTACCAATTATAAGTCTTACACACTGGGGGCCTACTAATCAATACATTCTCATACTGACATCAATCATTTTTATCCCCATGCCTTGTTGCATTACAACAATAATAAACAAGGACAATTAGGGTCATAAGTAGGGTAGCAACAGCTGTTTAACAACATTTCAAGATAGCTATATTCTAGACAAAATAAACAGTAATGCGCGTATCTGTACTAAAAAACAGACAATGTTCTGAAGATAATGTAAAAACTGTAGATTGTAAACTGCGTAGACACTGTAAAGTATTGTAGAGCCTAAACTGCTTATAAACTGTTAAGGCTAAAATTTATAAAACTGCCTCGAATATAATGCTTGATTACTGCAGAGACTGCGTAGAAACTGTATTCTCAATGGTTATTAAATATTTGATGAAAGGAAGTATGTAAACACCCAAAACAAATAGTAGCTGCGCTACTAAATAAAGAAACATTCATCATATTGTATTTATATTTATAAGAATTACAATAGAAGAATATTGGGATCATTAGGCACAGGAGCAATGGATAAAACAATTCAACTAAACAAAACTTTCTTTAATACATTTCAAGGAGAAAAAAGCTATAAAAAATATACATTTTCATATTGAAATGTATTCTATGTTTTTCTTTTGAATATAATTAGAATTTAAATCTTTTGTACATCTTTTGAACAAAGTATTTAAATATTTTTGTATATGCTGTATATAGTGCGGAATAAATGTATGTATAATAGAGGATCCACGGATCTTGATATGTTGAAAGAAAGAAACATGAATATATTCAAAATTAAAAATCTTCACAAATTCAAAAATCTCCTTCCCTAAATAAAAAGTATTTTGCTTCCAGAAAAATACTGTTACATGAAATATTGAATATTGCAAAAGGGCATATAAAAGGCTTTTGTGTACTTTAGCCTATAATTACTATATGGTCTGGTTTTAGTACTCCAACATGGTTATTTCCATGGGCCTTAAAATGTATAATATTCAAATTTAAAAATACTTTGCATATTATGACAATCTTGTTTTAATCATTTCACAAAAAAAAATATAAAAAAGTTCTATTTAAAAGCATTGATAATTGGTTTTTTTTTTAACCCAAAGTACTTTGAAAGGTATAAATTGAAGCTGAGAAACAAGGAAAAAGAAACAAACTAGCAGCGAACTAATTTAAGGACTATTTTAATCAAAAGTTTTATTTTTCAAAGGGCGATTAAGGAAAAGCACAAAAATGAATCAAAACAATGAACAGTAAGATGAAAATGGTAAAAGACATGAATAACATGAAAAGTATCTGCGCTACTAAAATATGTTTTACTTAAGCTTAATATATGTACATATATTCAGAATATAACATATATATAAATATATAGTTTGTACTGGACAAAGATACAATTACGATGTAATTATTACAAACCATTGATCAGATACACTGCATCATGGCTTTTATAAGCCAGGGATATAGGTATAGGAATAGGATATTAAACTTGAGATAATCATTACAATCATGGCTTTTTATAAGCCAGGGATACAGATATAGGATAATGGACTAGATATAATTATTACAAACCATTGATCAGATACTTTGTAACATGGCTTTTTATACTCAGGGATATAGGTATAGGATAATGGACTTGATGCAATTACTACAATTCATTGATCACTGATACACTGCATCATGGCTTTTTATAAGCCAGGGATATAGGTATAGGATAATAGACTAGAATAATTATTATAAACCATTGATCAGATACACTGCATTGTAGCTTTTTATATGCCAGGGACATAGGTATAGGAATAGGATATTAAACTTGAGATAATTATTACAATCATGGCTTTTTATAAGCCAGGGATATAGGAATAATATAATGGACTAGATATAATTATTACAAACCATTGATCAGATACACTGCATCATGGCTTTTTATAAGCCAGGGATATGGGGATAGATAAATAGACTAGATTTAATTATTGTAACTTGATACACTGGATCATGGATTTCTATAAGCCAGGGATATAGGGATAATATAATGGACTAGATATAATTACTACATACCATTGATCAGATACACTGAATCATGGATTTTTATAAGCCAGGGTTACAGGGATAGGATAATAGACATGAAATAATCATTATACCTAGATAAACTGTATCATGACTTTTTATAAGCCAGGGATAAAGGGATAGGATAATGGACTAGAATAATCATTATAAACCGCTGATCAGATACACTGCATCATGGCTTTTTATAAGCCAGGGATATAGGTATAGGATAATATACAAGATATAATTACTACAATTCATTGATCAGATACACTGCATCATGGCTTTTTATAAGCCAGGGATAAAGGGATGGGATAATAGACTAGATATAATTATTACAAACCATTAATTAGATACACTGTATCATGGCTTTTTATACTCAGGGACAAAGAGATAGGAAAAAAGACTAGATGTAATTATTATAAACCATTTATCAGATACACTGCATTATAGCTTTTTACATGCCAGGGATATAGGTATAGAAATAGGATAATAAACTTGATATAATTACTACATACCATTGATCAGATACACTGAATCATGGATTTTTATAAGCCAGGGATATAGGTATAGGATAATTAACATGAAATAATCATTATAAACCATTGATCATATACACTGCATCATGGATTTTATAAGCCAGGGATAAAGGGATGGGATAATAGACTTGATGCAATTATTACAAACCATTGACCATACATCCAGGGACTAGACAATCTAGGACTTTTAAGTTTTATTGTAATTTAAATTTTGTTCTGTCCTGTTAAGTTTCTTTTTTTTCAATTAATTTAAATTAAAATATTAATTGACAGCTGTATAGATATGTATATTAAAGTCTTTTTAAAGCTTATTTATGTAATACTTTCCCTGTGTTTGTCTATAATAGAGTATTTATTTATAGCTTCATTTATCTTTACAAATAATATTTCTTTATTGTATCTGTTCTACAATTGTAATTATAGGTCTAGAAAATGTTTGTAAAGAAACTAATGTTTTTATCCAGCAGAAAAGTTTAAGAAAAATCCTTCAGATAAAACAACCCTCTAGAAGAAATTTTAAAATATTATTTTGATATTTTAAATATTGAATTTTATCCTGAATTAAAAAAGTTTATCGTATATTGAAGAAAAATATTCATAGCAAAATGATTCAATAAGTTAAAAAGTTTTCCAAAGTTAAAATATCAAAACTTAATTTAAATATTTCATATATTTCTTTCTTAAAATAATATGAAAGAAACTTAAAGAGTAATATTAAACATTTTTTATTTAATTTTTCAAATAAGATATTTGATTATTTTAGTAAGATATTTATGAATATGGCTTTTTTAAAAAGATACTTTGTTTGAGATAGGCTTTATTACTATTAGAATTAAAAGTCAATAAAATGTTTCTTAGTATATCTCCTACAAAAAAAATAATTTCATAAATCTTTCATGAGGGAAGCATACGTCTATACACAAGTAAAATCTCATGTAAATTATAATTTTCTTTATTAAATTTGTCCGCAGACCATTGGCTGTAATACTAGACTATTATGGAGCCATATTGTCACTATATTATAAGAGATTCATATGCGTGGCATCTCTATAGTTGTGTGTCTCCCTTACCTGTTAACTCTACAGATAATTAATATCTATACAAGACTATAATGGTGCCATATTGTCACTATATTACAAGAGATTCATATGCGTGCCATCTCTATAGTTATATTTCTCCCTTAAATATTTACTTACTTTTATGTACTCATAGACAATTGGTTTTTATGCTAGACTATTAGGTTGCCATTTTCTTACATCATTACTACAGTTGTATATGCGTATAATTATCCTCCTACCAAATCATTATCTTGGAAGGTCATAACAAGGTTTAATTTTCAAGGTAAATCTAGCTTTACAAGAGTTAGTTTTTTAAAAGTTCGACTACAATTAAACAAGTCTGTTCTTGTTATATAATTTAATGAAAAAATTTGGCCTGCCTAAAATTCAGAGATCTCAAAGGATAAGACAGTTGATATTAAATTGATATATGTACATTCCCAATGATGTCAAACGAAATTCAGTCTTCTATAGGTTAAAATCACTTGCTGGAGATTGAAAAGATAACTTTCAACAAATATTTAGGTACTAGTTTAATGTTTCCTTCCCTCGCTGCTAAAATTTAAAACCCAGGATAGTGCGGGGTAAACAAAATAAGGAATAAGTTTAAGGTAAATCTATAATATCAAAAGAACAAAATGTACTTTCTTTCCAATACAATCAAAAATACCATATAGACATATATATGTATAATGATACAAGAAGAAAATAAAAATCTTTTCTAAATAAGCGTAGAAAAAATAATGCTAAATAAATAGAATTTTTAAAATCTATTTAAGATTGAAATAACTATATATAAAAATTTCTACAAAATAGCGCCATTTAAATAATGGTATTATGTGAAATGTATTTGATTGATACAATAACAGCAGAATAAGGGATATATAAACCTAATTAGGTATAACTATCATTCTATCTAGAATTCCAATATATCATCTTATTTAGTGTAAGTTTAACAACAGATAAGCTTACCCAACTTACATATTAAGTCTTAATCTTCTTGTTATTTTGTAAGAGCACCGTCAAAATATATTCTCGAATTTTGTAGTATGGTACTCCTATAGTACTCAGTCAGTGTATATGTTAGAGTCTATATATACATACAATCAAATTCACAGTAGGTTTGCAATGGAAGTGAAATTAACAAAGGAATATTTTGTAAAAGTTTTACAAAAAAAAAGTTATAGTCAAATGATTTGCTATGGCTTTAAAAGAAAATATTAATTTTTCAAATATTTTTTATTGTTTTAGGATTAAAGCTAATAAAAGTTAAAGGCAGAATGTTTTTTTCCAACTTCCATTTGAATTCTGTAGTGAATTGTATAATGCAACCCTCTGTTGAAAAACAGCTGAGACTATAGTAGGGAGTGCGGATTTGGATAAATATAACCACCAAAGTATCATACATACTCTCTTTGGACAAGGATAATTATGTTCATAAGCAGAGCAGCAATAACACATTAGTAGGGAGTGCAGGTTTGAATAAATTCAACTACCAAAATATCAACCAAAATATCATACACACTCTCTTTGGACAAGGATAATTATGTTCATAAGTAGCGCAGCAATAACTTATTATTAGGGAGGATAGGTTCGAATAAATATAACTACCAGAGTATCATACACACTCTCTTTAGACAAGGATAATTATGTTCATAAGTAGAGCAGCAATAACTTATTAGTAGGGGGTGCAGGTTTAGATAAATATAACCACCAGAGTATCATACACACTCTCTTTAGACAAGGATAATTATGTTCATAAGTAGAGCAGCAATAACTTATTAGTAGAGAGTGCAGGTTTGGATAAATATAACCACCAGAGTATCATACACACTCTCTTTAGACAAGGATAATTATGTTCATAAGTAGCGCAGCAATAATATATTAGTAGGGAGTGCAGGTTTGAATAAATATAACCACCAGAGTATCATACACACTCTCTTTAGACAAGGATAATTATGTTCATAAGTAGAGCAGCAATAACACATTAGTAGGGAGTGCAGGTTTGAATAAATACAACCACCATTGTATCATACACACTCTCTTTAGACAAGGATAATTATGTTCATAAGTAGCGCAGCAATAATATATTAGTAGGGAGTGCAGGTTTGAATAAATATAACCACCAGAGTATCATACACACTCTCTTTAGACAAGGATAATTATGTTCATAAGTAGAGCAGCAATAACACATTAGTAGGGAGTGCAGGTTTGAATAAATACAACCACCATTGTATCATACACACTCTCTTTAGACAAGGATAATTATGTTCATAAGTAGCGCAGCAATAATATATTAGTAGGGAGTGCAGGTTTGAATAAATATAACCACCAGAGTATCATACACACTCTCTTTAGACAAGGATAATTATGTTCATAAGTAGAGCAGCAATAACACATTAGTAGGGAGTGCAGGTTTGAATAAATACAACCACCATTGTATCATACACACTCTCTTTAGACAAGGATAATTATGTTCATAAGTAGCGCAGCAATAATATATTAGTAGGGAGTGCAGGTTTGAATAAATATAACCACCAGAGTATCATACACACTCTCTTTAGACAAGGATAATTATGTTCATAAGTAGCGCAGCAATAATATATTAGTAGGGAGTGCAGGTTTGAATAAATACAACCACCATTGTATCATACACACTCTCTTTAGACAAGGATAATTATGTTCATAAGTAGCGCAGCAATAATATATTAGTAGGGAGTGCAGGTTTGAATAAATACAACCACCATTGTATCATACACACTCTCTTTAGACAAGGATAATTATGTTCATAAGTAGCGCAGCAATAATATATTAGTAGGGAGTGCAGGTTTGAATAAATATAACCACCAGAGTATCATACATACTCTCTTTAGACAAGGATAATTATGTTCATAAGTAGCGCAGCAATAATATATTAGAAGGGAGTGCGGATTTGGATAAATATAACCACCAGAGTATCATACACACTCTCTTTGGACAAGTATAATTATGTTCATAAGAAGAGCAGCAATAACATCTTAGTAGGGAGTGCAGGGTTGGTAATACAAATACCAGAGTATCACACATACTCTCTTTAGACAAGGATAATTATGTTCATAAGTAGAGCAGCAATAACACATTAGTAGGGAGTGCAGGTTTGAATAAATACAACCACCATTGTATCATACACACTCTCTTTAGACAAGGATAATTATGTTCATAAGTAGCGCAGCAATAATATATTAGTAGGGAGTGCAGGTTTGAATAAATATAACCACCATTGTATCATACACACTCTCTTTAGACAAGGATAATTATGTTCATAAGTAGCGCAGCAATAATATATTAGTAGGGAGTGCAGGTTTGAATAAATACAACCACCATTGTATCATACACACTCTCTTTAGACAAGGATAATTATGTTCATAAGTAGCGCAGCAATAATATATTAGTAGGGAGTGCAGGTTTGAATAAATATAACCACCAGAGTATCATACACACTCTCTTTAGACAAGGATAATTATGTTCATAAGTAGAATAGCAATAACACATTAGTAGGGAGTGCAGGTTTGAATAAATACAACCACCATTGTATCATACACACTCTCTTTAGACAAGGATAATTATGTTCATAAGTAGCGCAGCAATAATATATTAGTAGGGAGTGCAGGTTTGAATAAATATAACCACCATTGTATCATACACACTCTCTTTAGACAAGGATAATTATGTTCATAAGTAGCGCAGCAATAATATATTAGTAGGGAGTGCAGGTTTGAATAAATATAACCACCATTGTATCATACACACTCTCTTTAGACAAGGATAATTATGTTCATAAGTAGAGCAGCAATAATATATTAGTAGGGAGTGCAGGTTTGAATAAATATAACCACCAGAGTATCATACACACTCTCTTTAGACAAGGATAATTATGTTCATAAGTAGCGCAGCAATAATATATTAGTAGGGAGTGCAGGTTTGAATAAATATAACCACCAGAGTATCATACACACTCTCTTTAGACAAGGATAATTATGTTCATAAGTAGAGCAGCAATAACACATTAGTAGGGAGTGCAGGTTTGAATAAATATAACCACCAGAGTATCATACACACTCTCTTTAGACAAGGATAATTATGTTCATAAGTAGAATAGCAATAACACATTAGAAGGGAGTGCAGGTTTGAATAAATATAACCACCAGAGTATCATACATACTCTCTTTAGACAAGGATAATTATGTTCATAAGTAGCGCAGCAATAATATATTAGTAGGGAGTGCAGGTTTGAATAAATATAACCACCAGAGTATCATACACACTCTCTTTAGACAAGGATAATTATGTTCATAAGTAGAGCAGCAATAACACATTAGTAGGGAGTGCAGGTTTGAATAAATACAACCACCATTGTATCATACACACTCTCTTTAGACAAGGATAATTATGTTCATAAGTAGCGCAGCAATAATATATTAGTAGGGAGTGCAGGTTTGAATAAATATAACCACCAGAGTATCATACACACTCTCTTTAGACAAGGATAATTATGTTCATAAGTAGAGCAGCAATAACACATTAGTAGGGAGTGCAGGTTTGAATAAATACAACCACCATTGTATCATACACACTCTCTTTAGACAAGGATAATTATGTTCATAAGTAGCGCAGCAATAATATATTAGTAGGGAGTGCAGGTTTGAATAAATATAACCACCAGAGTATCATACACACTCTCTTTAGACAAGGATAATTATGTTCATAAGTAGAGCAGCAATAACACATTAGTAGGGAGTGCAGGTTTGAATAAATACAACCACCATTGTATCATACACACTCTCTTTAGACAAGGATAATTATGTTCATAAGTAGCGCAGCAATAATATATTAGTAGGGAGTGCAGGTTTGAATAAATATAACCACCAGAGTATCATACACACTCTCTTTAGACAAGGATAATTATGTTCATAAGTAGAGCAGCAATAACACATTAGTAGGGAGTGCAGGTTTGAATAAATATAACCACCAGAGTATCATACACACTCTCTTTAGACAAGGATAATTATGTTCATAAGTAGAATAGCAATAACACATTAGAAGGGAGTGCAGGTTTGAATAAATATAACCACCAGAGTATCATACATACTCTCTTTAGACAAGGATAATTATGTTCATAAGTAGAGCAGCAATAACACATTAGAAGGGAGTGCAGGTTTGAATAAATACAACAATAAATACAAAATATCATACACATTCTCTTTGGACAAGGATAACTATGTTTATATGTATCGAAGCAATAACATACCATTAGGAAGGATAGTTTCGAATAAATATAACTACCAGAGTATCATAACACTGTCCTTGAACAAGGACAATTATGTCCATAAGTAGAGCATCATAAAAAACTAGTAAAAATGTCCGTTTTGGAAAAAAGGAAACAAATGGAGAAAAAGAATTATTGAGACTCTATGTACAGGGTGAGTCAGAAAAAACTGAGTTTTTCGATTTTCAGAAACAACCAGAAGGAATACAGAAAAAATAATTATATGTCCTTGTTCTCTGTACAAAAGCACATCAAACTTGTAAAAGGTGTTTTTCATTATCTCTAAAAATGCGGCCTCTATGATAGGTGTATGGTGTCAAAAAATGCCTTGTGTTAAAATGCTGATTAATAAAAATTTAAATAACTCATCTATTTTGTATAAAAAAATCTTGAAATTTCAATATTTATTTAGAAAAAGGTCTAAGAAAAGTACTTAAATGAGTTTTAAAGGTGAAATGCTTTTTGGCTCCTCACAAAAGCATTTTTAGAATACTGCAATTTGTCATTTTTCATATTTCTTGATTGTGATGCATGTGGTTCAAAAGAATCTTCTATACTAACGTAGCTTATAGTAAAAAGAAAATAAAACCTTTTTTTTGACAATAAAATCTCTTAAGATAAAAAAGTTATAAAGGTTTGAATTTTCAAAATAAAAATGCCTTTTAGAAACCCCACCTTATTTAAATGAAGTTATTATGATGAATTATAACACACAAGTATAATTTGTCAAAAGGGGGCGGAGATTTTGGAGATTAAATCCAGTCTTGCACCAAATATAGAGGAAATTCAGGGGGAAAGGGGAGGAATTTAGGAAACAAGATGAAATATTTCCGGTCATGAGCTGGTTTTCCGGTCATGGGGTGGTTAAATCTTAACAATAGATTACAACAAAACGTTTGATTTATAATGTGATAATTTAATTTAAATAAATTGTATTTTTAAGATGTTAAATATTTACAATCTGTTGAATAAAATTTTAATTATTAAAAAATATGTTTGTTTATCTTTTTAGAATGGTGGACATTTTTTATTATAAACAAATCTACCTATAAAGTACAAAATAATGGCCGAAAAAGTCATCACACACACTTTTTGAAATATTTATGCTCAAAAAGCGCCGTTGTTTTTAGAGATATTTAAAAACACCTTTTCTAAGTTTAATGTATATTTTTATAGAGAACAAGAACCTATAATTGTTTTTTCCATATTCCTATTGGTTGTATCAGAAAAATGGAAAACTCAGTTTTTTCTGACTCACCCTGTATATGAATGGATAACAACTATAACTCTATATTGCACTTTTATAATTTAAATGATATTTTGTTTAAATAGTTACAACTGAAATATTATCGAAAAGACAGCTCACTTGTATAATATGTATATGGCGACATGGCGACTAACATTAGAAATTGATACTAGAATGATTTATCTCCCGAATTTGACAAGGGGCTAATTAATTTTATCAAATTAGAAAAATCTTAAAAAGAAAGAATGTGAATCTAATATTTATAAATGTTAAAAAAAAAAAAAAACAATAATTTTAAGAAACTTGAGACAATAAAAGTTAACTTTTGCCCTTTTCATTGCAAATCTAGTTCAGCTATTTAATCCTTTAACCTATACTTTTTCTATTGCCCGTTCTCTTCTTTAATATTTCTCTTGCTTCCTCTCGCTCTCTTTCTCCTTCTTACTGTCTATTTATGTAATTTGTACCCCCCAAAATTTGGTCACACTGCACCCGAAACACAATCAAGACTTTTTGTTTACTTGACCAAAAAATGGAAAAAGATTTGAAACCTTAAATTTTTTTAAAAACTTAAAGCAAATAATAAATATTCTGATTTTAAAGTATTATGAAAAAATTCCTACACAAAAATCTCTTTTAATAAAGATATATGACTAAGACAGATTTTTAGCCAAACGCTTTGGTTAAGTCATAAAATTGTATCAATCTAAACATTTAATCATATCTAATTAACTCTGAATTTATGAAAATTGTTTTAAAAAGATACTAATACTTTTTTTGCAATAGGACCAAATGTTTTGAACTGATTGAGGTAGAGGGAGTGGTCTTTAACCTGAGTGTGTTTAACAATGTTTGCTTTTAATCTGAACAAAATTTTACCAAATTGCACACACCGGTCCCATGGACCAAGATAGGTCAGCAAAAAAAAACTTTGAAATCACAACAAGAATAAAACAGTATCCTTTTAAGTAGTCATTTTAACTTTTTAAAATATCTAAACTAAAAACAAAGTAAAAATCTACAAATGAATGTTTGCAAATATGTATTAAATTAAGTAAAATAGAATTTTAATGTCTTACATGCTAGAACACAGAATCATGTCACTATTAGAACTTTAGTTTCCACTTTTAATACCTAACTTTTGTTTCAAATGTAATATATTTCATATACACTTATAAACAAGTTGAATATGAAAGGAAAAGTTTGGGGACTAAAGTTGACTACAATATAATATCTGTAAAAGTATTTACTTGGGGGTAAAGTCGTATTCTTTTTTAAAGGAAACATGTACCTATATGAAAATTGAGGATAGATAGACTCCCCTAAAATACATAAAATATGCAATAGGACAATTCTTTATATTTCTTAATGAGGATAACTTTTTTACCTTTCATTTACATATCTTTGTATGTTACTTCAAAACTTTTCTCTCTTCTTTTAATTAAAAAGAATTATAATTTCTAAAACTTAAAATTATAATCATCTGAATTCTTTGAAACAACGAAAATAAATGAATGAATATTTATCAATATGTGGTTCAAATTTCTAATATCCAATATCTTAAATGTGCAAATTGAATTGATTTATACAATCTGATGCATCATTTAGATTAATTTAATTTTACATAAATAGATTTCAGTATAAATAGTTCTTTTAAATTCAATATTATTCGAATGAAGCAGTATTTTTAGTATGATTCGAGATAAAATTAGCTGGCTTGATAAAGTTGAGCTTTTCAATATGTCTGTCAACGGCCAAATTGCTATGAAACGAGTTCAAAAGTAGATATTTTTATGTGTACTGAAGCATTAATTAGTGAAAATGTCGGACAAGGCTGGGTTGGCATATGTCTGAATCTTGACAACTCAAACTTTGTCAGTGTCAACAAGACTAAATTTTACAATCTTTTAACTACACTTTTTAAATAATTGCTCACACATTTTAGCCAATTTATAGCACTTATACACGAAAAAATGGTCTGTTTTGAATAAAAAAAAACTGGACACAAAACTTTTTGAAAAACTTAATCACTAATGAAATTTTGATTTGAACAAAGCATTTGACATGATAAGAGAAAAATTAATACAAAAATATTTTTTTTATGACATTTTTATATATATTGTTTAGTGTATTTAAATGTATATTATCATTTTAATAAACGAGATAATGATCTATTTTGGAAAAAAAATAGTTAGGCCCAAAACTTATGATTTAATATTCATTACAGTTTGAATTAAATAAAACATTTGACATAATAAGAAAACTTATGACAAAAAAATATTTAAAGAGTTTTTAGACTAAAAGAAGAGCGTAATGAAATTATTGCTTTTAACTTTCTATTAAAAGTGCAACTTCATTTTTGTTTTGAAGTTCTTAACTTTAAAGCGTTTTGAAGAGTTTTAATCTTTTTAAAATTAGGAAATCAATCGTCTAGCATTTCTCATCGACATTACAAAATTACCATGACTAGTTGAAAAAAAATAATCTTATTTGAAACTTTTTAAGAACATGAATTTTTGTGGTCAATTGTACACTTTTGCACAGGTGACTTTTTCAGTATTTTCTACCATTTTTAAGTCCTTTAACACAATCTAGAAATAATTTGAATTTGATACATTCATTTTTAATAGTTTTTAGTGAGGTGAATCAAGCAAAGTGAGCTTGGTCAGTCTAGATTTGAAAAAGTTTTTTTTCTTTTTTTTTTGTCTGTTTTGTAGCATAGTACAGACTTCTAAATAGCAGACATATTTAGAATTAACCGAAGAGAGACAATCAAAAAATGTTCAACAACTAAATAGAAAGTAACATCCCTAATATCTCAAGTGGACCACCAATATTTTCATATCAATCTGTAAAATACAAAATCTGTTTTGTTTTGGCCGTGATACGTTCTAATGAAATCTACATTAAATATTGAAATTTCAATTTTAGATATACATTTAATTACTTACAATAATGATATATTTATTTTATAACATGTGAATAGACTGGAAAAAAGTATGAAATAAAGGTTCTATGTTGAAAAGGTCCAATAACAATGTAAGTTATAATACCAAATATTTTCTGTCAACTCGATGTACAAATTTGTCCTTTGAGCTAAAGTAAAGGAATTTTTACTTTAGAAAATACGTATAAAAAGCTGTACACAAATTTAATATTACGTTGTGTACACTTTTTGGTAAAATTAAAACGTCTTAATAATAACAAGCAAGTAAGAATCCCAAACAAATTTGTCAATTAAACATCATCTCAATAATGATTAACAGACTGATACAAATTGAGAATAAATAATGTATTAGAAATAAATTGTCTATTTATAAGGTGAGAGCAGGTTTGATTTCATAGTATATACATAGTAAACGTCTAGGCCTTTTACAAATTAATATACAATAAAAAATATTTATATTTAGGTGTTGAGCTATACTGATGAGCCCTAAAAGGGCGAAACACTGTGTCTATGGATTTATTTCTATATCTGCTACATGCATTGAAATGTTTGAAACCAAGTATAAAAAACTAATACAGAACTAGGCAGACAGAATAATAAAGTTTGAGGTAAACAGAACAATTCAGGGAAAAGACAATGGACAAAATTTTAATCTCCAACCCCCCCCCGGCCCCCCCCCACAAAGTTTTACATGTAAAATAAATACCTTATGTAGAATAACTGTCCGGGCAGGGAAAAGAAGAAATAAAAATTAATTGAACCCGCAATTATCCCTCCATCCCTGGGTAAATAGAGGCAAGGTATTTCCTTTAATCTTTAGTGACACTTCATTTCTAGAGAAATACTCAGTATTAAAAGGGATAGGACAAGGAGTAAAAAAAAGTAAACTCTCTCTCCAATTCTCATCTGTAGCTTTACTTTACCCTTGGAGATACAGGGTTGATAAGGAATGATAAAAATCTTCCAAAAATTTTTGAAGATTCGCCAAATTTTTTTATTAAAAGATTTCTGTCTTTTTTGTTTGCTTGGGGAAGATTAATTTTGCGTCCATTGTCCTATAGGGATTTTTACTTCTCTTAATGAATCTTAACCTACTTATACAAATTTTGAACAGAAGTTTTTGAAATGAAGAAAAAAACATACATAGAATCCTTACTCTACACGCTGTTTTGAGACTTGTATATATCAATTCTAAAATCAATCACCAGGACTTGAAACCTAACACAGCAATGTAGTGCTGTTCTAATAATGAATGTACTAGTGTATTGACACCATGTTTGCAAAATTTTTCACTTTGTAAAATTACGTAACCTAGACAAGATAAATAATTATTTGGCAAATTTCAATATTGAAAATTTGAGTAAACCCTTCCCCCCCCCCCCCCCGACAGCGAACTATGAACTCTGGCCGCATGGCTCGGCTCCCTAGCCTGCCTAGCCGCAGCGCTCGGCCCCCTTGCCTGCCTAGCCGCAGCGCTCGGCTCCCTGGCCTAAAACCTAACCTAACCTAAAATAGTTGTTCGTCGGTAGTCGGGTGGGGGGGGGGGGGGTGGGTGGAACAAAATTGAAAAAAGGGGGGAGGCGGATGTGCCACTTTTTGAAACCAAAACTAAAAGTCAAAGGAACTCAACTAAAAAAAGAGTTACAGGTCTGACATTTTGCATGGCATTTGCTTTATAGGGGTACAATATGGAACTGTGAAGAAACGGCGGCGCAACCGCCGAAAACCGCCGAGAAAAGGCAAAAAAATTTTGGCGGGAACGGCGGTTTTCGGCGGTTGCACCGCCGTTTCTTCACAGTTCCATATTGTACCCCTATAAAGCAACTGCCATGCAAAATCTCAGACCTGTAACTCTTTTTTTAGTTGAGTTCCTTTGTTGACTTTTACTTTTGGTTTTAAAAAGTGGCACATCCGCCTCCCCCCTTTAAAAAAAAATTTCTAAGAGGATAACGCCGTTTATTTTATCTTATTATATATGTATTTTTTATTTTGCATTTAGTAAATAAAATTGGTATTTGATTTATGGATAAAGGGATAAGACAATGGATGTTATTTTGACCATAGACGTCTAACGGTGGGGAAATAGGGGTGTTTACTGTTTACTCCATCCCCTTAAAAGTTTGAAACCATCATAATTTTAAAAATACATTAACATCAACCACCTCAAACTTATGTGCCCCCCTTAGAAGGCTTGAACGTCCCTAATTTTGACCTCCTTTTATCCTTTCCCATCTTGAGCTGGATCTTTAAATCATTTCAATGGTGCGCCAAATCGGGGTGCGCCGAATTTCAGTCAATCACAGCGCGGCATTTCGTAAAATGCTGTGCTCTAATTGGTGGAAAGTTTGCTAGTCAATATCGAGGGACAGAGTTATGGTAAATTAGTTTAATCCTAATTGTCCTTGTACTCCCCCTCACAAAATTCTAATATTTAATCTATTTAATTGGTATAAACGGGAAAAATACATATTATTCGCGTCAAAGATATATCATAAATATGGAAAATATATAGGCCAGTATTTGTCACAGAGAAAGAGATAGATAATGCGTTGATGCATATTATTTTTGCGCTTTATAAGAAATACAATTATAAAAGACTTTAAGTCTGTATATATGATTTGTGATAAATGTTCATAATTGAAAAAAATAGTAGGGTGAGGCGGGGCATTACCGGTAATTTTTTCGGTTTTTTGAAAAAAAAATGGGGTAAATATTAATATTTTTAAATGGGACCAAGACCATTAGAAAGCTTACGGAAAGGACTATCAGGTCCTAATAGGACGTTATCCTAGGACTTTTAGAAGTTTGTCATAACTGGACTCAAAGAAATTACTGATAAATGCCCCATGGTGGGGCATTGTGGGTAACGTCTTTTCAACCTAAAAAAAATCGATGAAAAACGGCCAAACGGCCAGTCAAACATAAATAATCATAATTAGTATAGGTTATAGGGATTATCCACAAAAATTTTCATAAAGATCGGACTATTCCTTCTATGTCAAAAATCATTTTTTTTATAAGACGAGAAATTTCGATTTTTTTTTCACAAAAATTTTCTTTCAAAATAAAATTTGAATTTTTTTATATAAAAAAATCTGTTCTATTCACTTTTTGGCCTAATTCTTAAAAAGCCCATATTGAATTTTAGATTTTACTAAAGAAAACCTGAAAATTGATATTAAAAATCGAATTTGAATTTTTTTTTCGACGTTACCGAAAAATACCCCGCGCGAACTTTGGTCATTTTTGAAAAAAATATTAACTCTACATTTAAGCTCTCAACGGATTTGGAAAGAGCGGGCAATTCTTAGTTCAAAAGGTTTTTACGGATCAGTTCTAGGTCTTACCAATTTTTGTGTAGGTCGATCTTTATACACATAGGTGAAAAAATTTTTGAAAAAAAAATTTTTTCGTCCGACTTTGAGACCCCAAAAGTACCCTTAAAATTAATCTCACAAAAATTTCATTTTATACTTTTTTGTAGGCAATTTATTAAAGAACAAATTTGCTTTCATGTTTTTTTCTGTCAGTCGATTAGAACATGGAGAAAAATGTCATTTTCTGAAGGTGGGTAAAAAATTACCGGTAATGCCCCTTACCGGTTAATGCCCCGCTTGACCCTAATTCTTCATAGTCGTAAAAAAAATCCAGAAATTAAAAAAAAGGCTTAATCAACTGATATCAAGGTGTCATTAATTAAATACCAAAATTTGGAAGGGGGGCAAAGTGTCTCAAAAATCAGCCATGTGAAGTAATAAAAAAGAAGGGAGATGAGAGGAGAAGTGGGAAAGAAGACCCCTCAAAAAGAGATGGATAATCCCTCATTTTTAGGACGTCACATGGCAGATTCTTTGAGACACTTTGTCCCCCTCTCCAAAATTTACGATTTTCACACATGAGAATTTATTTTATGGAAAATATTTTTTTTTGAAAAAGGGAGATTTTGAAAGAACGTATGCTTTTTAAATCTCTCCCCTTTATCCTATCATTTTATTCATTTGCATTGAAAGTACATACGTCATATACACACAAATACATACATACATGTTAGGGGGCCCATGCATTTAAACCTTTTACAGTATAGAAAATAGACAAAATAATGTATCAAAACGAGTAATAATACTCATAATGAGCCACTTAAAATTTAGATTTTGTTTTTTCTAATTGAAATTTTGGGAGGATCATATTATTCAAAGCTGGTTTTTATATTACAAAGCGAGGAAAAGTCGTGGACCCTCTAACATCAAATAAACCCATAAAGCATATATCTAATACATGAATATAATATTAATAATTTACTTGATTTCATATATCAATATCTTTCAGTAAGGCAAAACATTAACAACAAATTTCTTAACATTAGGATTTCCCAATCTTATTTAACTTACAACAGTCGTAATGTCAACAAAATTATCAGGCAAATAGCAGCATATCGATGACTAATATTGAATTAAATAAAGATATCTTTGATGGATAAGACAATCGACATAGGTTATAGGCCAGCAAATGAGACAGCAGGATAAAAACTTTGGTTACCATAAATTTTACAATCCAATGTACCTTTCCTCTCTGAATGTTATGTAATTGTAAATGTATAAGGTTTTAATATATAATAAATCTGAATCAGTGGGCTTGAAAAGTGTTATTAAAATAAGTCTATCAACAGCTTAGTCTACTAAAATGCATATTCTCCCCCCAAAAAGATACTTTAATGCTGTACATACATATTACATATGATAGTTAACTCTTTAACCTAAATTCTTAGCCAGCACATACATAAATACATACAGCACTATACAATGATGTTAAGTTTCATTAGTAGCGAAGCTTTATAAGCTTTTAGGATAAATAGCTGATTAAAGGCCAAAGAAACATATAAGCCTAGTAGGTAAGTGACACAAACAAAATTAAAAATTAAGTAAAAAAAAGACTGGTAGTCAGCTGATATAGAAAAGCTAATAGAAATATGACTTTACATACTAACAGACCGCAAAGCAAGAATTATAGAGAAGCTTCACCACTAGCACACACACCCACACACTTGCATTAGTGAAGTAGCAAGCAAGCAATTCAGAAATATCTTTTCATAATTTATCATTTTATTCCCCCCCCCCCACACCACCACTCTTCTTATCTATCTATAACATATATATTTTTCTCTCTCTTTTTCATTATCTATATTTTTTTCTACCCCTTTTTCAGTTGCAAAGCTAGTCTAAAATAAGACTGTGTCAGTCTGCTAAGAATGTTGTAAGATTGTCAATGCTGCTCTACTTATGGACATAATTATTTTTGTTAAATATTTAAAATATATTCGACATTCGATGCAAAGAAATTGTTTGAAAAAAAAAGGAAAAAACTGTAGGAGTCGGTCTAAAATGACAAATTATTTGTTAAAACAAAAACATGAACTAATATGTTTTAAATTAGTATTAAAACTATTTTATAGCAATACACACACATATATACATTTTTAATAAATCATCTGTAGTATATAAATAATAGAAAATAATGATTTTAAATACATGGATTTTAAATAATACATAAATAGTTAGTACGGAGTGGCTACCTAATATCTACTTTACAAGTTACTTTAACTTTAAATGACAACAATTAGAAACACACATAAATAAAAATAATTTTTAAAAGCGAAGCTTTTCTATAATTAGGGTCGGTCCGTCCGTACGTCCGTCACAGAGAGTTAGCTCTTTTCGTTAATTTAAACAGGTTAGAATTGTCCTATCGATTCCAAACTTTGCATGATGGTTCCTGTAGTAGTTAGGTACAATTTAGAAAGCGTAGCAACTATATAATCAATACCAGAATGTCCGTACGTCCATTTGAAACATGTCGATTTTTAACTTTATTGACAACAAATTTTTGTATGTTAAAATTATCCGATTCTTCTGATTTTTTGAAAACTGATTCCTATTACAACAAGGTACAATGTTATAAGCAAAGCATCTCTATAAACAAGTTCAAAAAATGTAAGTATGTCCTTAAACAGTATCATCTATTTATGCAGTTTTGCAACAAATATACTTACAATATTGCTAATTCAGTTCTTACAATCTACAAGTGTTAATGTCCGTTTGTCCTTCCATTTCAGAGCTTCGCTTTTATGGATGTTACCATCCTTGTTTCTATGATTTCTATATTAACGATTTAGGTAATTTAGGTATTAACCCACCCTAACATACACTGACCCTGTAACTAATAGGGTGCACATAATTAAGGCGACACACTGCTACGCTATATCAGTCTTACAATTTGTTTAAATAATCTCAGTTAAATACAATTGAGACACACATATGTCAAAATATGTCATTATGACAGCTTTTTTTTGACATCTACTATTATCTTTTAATTTGTTTCAAAATTTTAAACATTTAAATTTAGGGCTTTAAAAAAGATAAAATAACACTATAAATTTCAAGCAATGGTCTATTTTGTTTTATTTGTGATTCTTTTTTTATTTCATTATCATGTACAACAATAACATTTTCTGGACATAACCTAAATTTAAAAATAACCCATTACAATTTACTTAGATGAAAAAGGACATTAAAGCGATGGAGTGATGTTAATGTTAATTATGTTTAAAAGTGAATTCCTAAATATTAATTAGGTTAATATAATTAGCAGAGTGTTAATAGATTTAGTTAATAATTAACACACATTATTTTCAAACATACATTCATAAAACTTAATATCTCTAAATCTCGCTCTTTTCTTTTTAGAAAAAAATTGGGTAAAACATGGAGGCTAAATAGTTGTTTTCAAGGGAAATATTAAAAGTTTCAAAGAGAAATGGAGAGACATATAGATAAACATTTTATTATCACTTTTAAAAATTATTGAAATTTGAAATTTGCTTACCCTTGCAGCAACGGACGTTGTCGGTTTTTCCAACAAATCCCACAGAAATTTTTGGTACTTTGCACATTTTCCGTCGCCCCAATCCTCTTCCTCCTAATAGTAATGTTAAATTTAAGCAAACGAGGATAAAAAAAATAATCTAAGTCCTTAATTTTGAGAGATTTTTTGAATAACTTTGGAAGATTTTTGCACTAAAAGTTCTGAATCTTTCTACGGCCCAAAAGTGAATTGCTGTTAACATCATAGAAGAGAAGAAACTTGGGATCTGTTAATGAAAGATAAGTTAAAACACCTTGTCCACCTTTCAAACCCTAAAATAAAAGAACATTCTTATATGAAAGCTTTGTGTACTCGTATAATTTACAGTTCAAAGTCCCCTCCCTCCATAAATATGCTTTTATCCCAGTTTGCTTATATAGTAACACTGTCCTGTGCCATGAGGGACTCCTGCTCCTTCCTCATCTCCTCGTGGACATGCTCCTTCCTCTGGTGGTACTTGTGTTGACAACATGACTCCAGGTAGAGCTCGTCTATGCCCCAGTACTCGAGGTCGTCACTGAAAGCTAACACGCACATCTCCTCCACGAGGTGGAGTTTTCCAGTTCGGTAAAAGTTTAGTATTGAGCTGAAGGACCGCGGATGCCGGTCGAAAAAATATTCATTTTCAATAAGACTATAGTCATCACAGAGTTCAATGATAGCATCGTGGCTCTGGCAGTCGCGCAACCGGCCGAGCCGGGTGTGCGGCAGCCGCTCTAGAGTCCGCCACAGCACCTCGTGCTTCATGCCGCCGACGTTAAGTATCACTCGTCGGTTGGCGTTACGACTTTGCAGGATCATGTAGGGGTCGGGCGCTATGGAGGTGAGGGACCCAGCGCGCATTAGCTCGCCCCCTCCTCCTCCTCCCCCCTCCACACCTCCTGTTCCTCCGCCCCCCTCGTCCAACATGTGCTCCTGATTATTATGGTTTAACCTCATGCAATTACTGGCGGTTAGATCAACGCAGTTATATGACAGGCTGGGAAAAGGGGTTAAGCATGAAGAAAAAATACCACCTCTAATTTCTAATTTATTTTATAAATAAAAAGGGGTTTTTGTGCTCAATAGTCATTTTGAGGGAAAGCAACGAATTACTTATTCTTGGTATTGTTTGTAACGCATATACTCTGTCAATATTATCTATAATACAAAGTAGCTTGATGTCTGTCCGTCCGTCCGTCCGTCCGTCCGTCTGTCTGTCCGTCCATCCATCTGTATATACCTATTGATTCCTGTGGTGGTTTTAAGCTATTTTCATGGTTGACATGAGGTAATCTATATTCCTGAGTATATACGGGGACGCCACCAGTGTTGTGGTGTTGTGGTGCAGAATAATGGTTGTTGTTGTTCTTGTTGTTGTTGACAGTGTTGGTAATATTGTTGGGTGGCGCCCCCACTACAATCTCGCGGTTAGCATCTACCATTCTTCTTTCATCTGGATGCACCAGTCTAGCATGGTCACAAATACTTGGCTTTTATTTCAGGTATGTTGTACTTATATTTCTATAGTATAATATAAAATTATCTGTTTATTTAATTTTTAAACCTTCTTTGTTTCATTTTTTATGAATATAAAGACCAACTAGGTTTATTCTATTTAAAAAGAATAACATTTTTAAAAGATTCAATATATTTGTATGTCTGTATTTTTTCACTTAATATAATCAATTTAATTCAATAAAATAAGCTTTGCCTTTTAAACAAAACATGAGATTTATTAATATTACAAATTTGCCAAAATAAATTCTGTCCGTCAAAGTTAACATTTCTTTTTCTGTTTATTAGAAATTTCAGCATATTATAATAGTTATTTCTGTCATCGTATTATAAACGGCTCTCCGCGGATATAGAATGTACAATTATAAGATTAAAACCAGCTTTTTTAGCCCCGAGGTGCCGAAGGCACGGGCTAAAAAACTGGTTTTAACCTTATGATTGTACATTTTTAAATTCGTGAAAAGCTGTTTATAATGCAATGCTAGACATAGTTTTTTCGTATGGATAAGAACCGGTTCCTATCCACTGGATTCGAAAGAATACGAGAATAGTTATTTCTCGTATCGTATTATAAACGGCTTTCCGCGGATATAGAATGTACAATTATAAGATTAAAACTAGTTTTTTTTAGCCCCGTGGTGCTGAAGGCACCGGCTAAAAAACTAGTTTTAATCTTATGATTGTACATTTCTATATTCGTAGAAAACTGGATATAATACGATGCTAGACATAGTTTTTTCGTATTCATGAGAACCGGTTCCTATCCACCGGATTCAAATGAATACGAGAAAAATAATTACTATTCTTAACGGAAAACTTGACGGCTATTTAGTTTTTCTTTAGTCAAAATCCCTCCCTAGATGAACACTAATAAAGAATTCTTCATGCCAAGGCATTCCTGGAGTGATCCATGGCTGGTTGTCTGCTGTGTTGGTGGATGGATGTGGTAGTGTACCATCTGACCACCAGGAGATAACCTCATCACATAATTCTGGGGATCATTGAGTCACATTTACATTTTCAGATATTAATAAAAGATCTAAAATCATATTTCTTATATAAGTTACTAGCGGCTACGCCTCTAAAAAGGCTTGACCGTTTTTTTTTAATTTTCTGGGCAAATTTTAAGCATGTTTTAAGCTATTTTATCATCTCATTTTTTAACATGTATTGTAAATGTTATTGCTTATAATAAAATAGAAGACAGCCGGCATTAAACCGTTCTGAAAATACAAGTATCGTATGGTTTGTTTGATTTTAAACAGAAATTGCACATAAAAAAAGAAATACAAAGCAAAAATCCAAATTTGGGCAAGAAAAGGAAATTTTATTTTCTTATCTTCGGACAACTGTTTAAAATATCTTTAAATTTACAATATTTCTCCCTGTTTTTTTAAGATATCGATCATTATCTAAATTAAAATAAAATACAAATTGACAAACACTGATTATCTAAGTATCTTGCATGACTAGCAAATTCCAGGCAGTCAAATTATTCTAAATTTCTTAGTTGCTTTTTTTTAAAAGCGTAGCGTTTATGCACTTTAGGTCCGTCCGTTGGAAAATAACTGTGAAAAATGAAAAACTTTTTTTTTAAAGATTTCTAGTTTCCTTTTCTTTAAAGCAAATATTTTTTTAAAGGGACAAATTATGTCCTTTACGTGTTAGAATTGGCCTAACAATTTCAATCCTTTTATTAAAATTTATTCTGAAACCTAGCAACTCTTAAAAGGACTCTCCACAGAAAAATCAACTTTGGATTTTTGAAAATCTAACCTGAAATTATTATTCTCTGTTCAATTTTAAGCATTTTTTGTTTTTTTGGCATCGCGATCGAAGCCCTTTGAAATTTTTTACCTCCTTTAAGTGAATCCTCCCGCCATTCAATTTGTGCTGCTTTAGTGATTTTTAGCTTCTATGTTGCCGCATTCATCGCCCTTCTCCGCCGCTACTCCGCTATTCATTGCTGTACGTCGCGTTTCAATACATGCTCCCCTCTCCCTTGTTCAGAAATTAAATGGAGGCTGGGGGTGTTGTGTATAGCAACGTACGCAATGTATAGCGGAGTAGCGGCGGAGAAGGGCGATGAATGCGGCAACTGCGGCAAAAGATGGTTATATTTGGCGGAGGCGAACACCAACTGGAGGCGGCAGGATTGTCCAGTCAAGGAAGAGGATAAATCGTAGAGCGGCCGGTTGCAATGGAGCAAATGTTCTTTAGCGGCAAACATATATTGAGTGGAGGAAAGTGTAGTATATATTGTTATAGCGGCAGTACAAATAGGCGGCGGACAAAATTTTCAAAGGGCTTCGATCGCGATGCCACAAAAACAAAAAATTCCTAAAATTGAACAGAGAATAATAGTTTCAGGTTAGATTTTCAAAAATCCAAAGTTGATTTTTCTGTGGAGAGTCCTTTTAAACTAAACAAAAAAGCTTATTTTTTGGTAATGAATAGTTAATTTAGTTGAAGCTAATAAAGAGCATCAGGTCTTTCATTTCTGTAATTGTAAGTATTAGTAATGAATGTTCTCATCCTTGTTATGGGTCATCTTAGTAAATTTACTAGCCGCGCCGGTCAATCAATGGACTGGGAGAGAAGAGAGATAGAGAGGAAGGGAGAAAGAGAGAGATAGAGAGAGGGGGAAAGAGAGAGATAAAGAGAGAAAGGGAGAGAGAGAGAGAGAGAGAGAGAGAGAGAGAGAGAGAGAGAGAGAGAGAGAGAGAGAGAGAGAGAGAGAGAGAGAGAGAGAGAGAGAGAGAGAGAGAGAGAGAGAGAGAGAGAGAGAGAGAGAAAACACACGGAAGGAGAGAGAGAGACTGGGTCGAGTTTGCGGCAGTTTAACATGAATAATTTAGACTTTTATTGCTGCGCTCTAAATCTGGCATGACAAGGAAATTAAAATATTTGTCATGTGTATATTATTGTTATGTATGTGAGTATACATTTATTTCTTTTAAACTTTGCACTGCTTGCAAATATTTAAACCAAACCCTGTTAAGCTTGGATGTCTTGTAATGACACGAGATTTTATAACTTTATGTCGATTTATTGTATTTAATAAAATGGACATGGCTGACTTTTTTTCGACTTCCTATCAAAAGACTAATTTTCCTAAAATTAAAGTCAACATATCCGTCACGAAGTATAACTTTAAAAATCTATAATTATCATTATGAAAATTACATTATATTATGACTTTATTCCTATGTCGATATAATGATAGCTGTCAAGTTTAATTGTGTTTAACCCGACTTTCTGATTAGAAAAACATTTACTTTCTTTTAGTTGACAATTCTTTTAAGCGAATAACATTTTTTACGCTTCAATCTCTGTTGAAAGTACTTTTTAATTTAAACACTTCAATATAAATCTCAATAAAAATGTATTTGAATATTACCGTAATATAAAAAGAAAAGGATGTTTGTCTGTCTGGATGTTCTTTAAGATCTCTCAAACGACTAAATTAATAAAGTTTTCATTTGCCTTATAGGATGCCTTATTTTGGTTTATACTTTCAAGGAGACCACTCTAAAACTGGCATAAATGAATATTAGAACATATATGAACCTTCCAAAAAACAAGGAGGTCAAAATTCATATGTAACGCAGCACTTAGAATAATGTATTTAAAAAGGAAAAGTCAGTTATAGAGCAGTGTTAAGAGGTCAAAAAAAGGGAGGGAGAACAAGCACATATTTTGAATCATGAACGACATACAAACGGGCGAAGTAAGTTATTGTATAGGTAAGTTGAAAAGGGTGATAATTAAAGACAAATTTGCAGTTAATCTTAAAGAAGCAGCTGAAAAAATAACATTTCCCCAAAGACGAGAGACAAAGTTTTTCTTCTATCCAAAAAGTCTTATCAAAATACCAGAGGCTTCGACCTTAGCTTTGTCAGGGTTGAAATGTACAAAGAAAACTTAAACATTCTCAAGCTCATATACAAGCTACATAATAAAACACAATTGTCCGCCCGTTTTTGGGAGTAATCTAAAGTCTAAAGATTTTTTTAGGTTTTTAAATATTTATAAAATATTTATAGTCAAAATTTCTTTTTTTAACCTGACAATAGAATGACCCATTTCATACATGATATCTAAGGTTTATTTAAAATATCATAAACCTAAAAACAAAAGTTTTTCGAATATTAATTTGTTAATTTGCTTTAAAAGTAACAATCTTAAAACAAAATGGCAAATACATATAACAATTTAATACAAACCCTTAAATAAATAGCACAACAACTATAGAAATCTCCATAAATTTGAGTTAATATTTTCAATTTAGAATATTATTGGCCTGAATCAACTGGCCCCGTTTCCCAACATAAATCACACACAAAATATTAAAATTTAAATTGTCACAAATTGAATAAATTGTGTGGAGTGTAGTATGCAAATATGTAACTGCTAACTGTTTGTGTATGCGTTTATTTTAACTACTGGCTGTACACTAAAAATCTAAATACTGTGAGTTCGTATCTCAGCTGTTTATAGATAGATTTTCTTTTTCTTGTTTCAAATGTGAGAAAGCATATAATGATGTATATGTATGAGGGGACCCACGCAATCTCGCCATGCTGGAGTCAGAAAACCGTCCGAAAAATATAAAAGCAAAGCATCCTCAAAAATATTAAGGAAAACAATTTCTACAAAGCTCTAAACATACAATAAAGTGTTTATTAATAAAATGTTTTACAACACAAAATAATTATTGAAATGTCTTACAAAACCAACTCTTAAATATTAAAGCTTTTGTAGCGCAACTAATGTACAGATAAGATATTCTGTAAGTCCATCTGTCTATAAAATGTGTTTTTAATTAGCTTGAGTACTGATTTTCATAATATATGACAAACTGTTCTCTAAAAATGTTATGTTGTTTTGCCGCGATATATATGAATTTGATTAACCTTGTTTCTTGCTTTAAATGTGATCTGGTTTATATAACCCACACATTAGAAATTCTGTGGATCCGCTCATATATGTATATGTGTATATGTTGTGATGAGGGGATGTGTTCATGCACGCGAAGCAGACATACCTCATATAACAAAGTCTCTCTCATCTTGGACACTTTTATTTTCATGCGCATCAATTCATTTTCAATCAAACTTTTATACACTTATGCCCTATGAAGTTAAAGAATATAGCTCAATTTTGCGAACTAGCAGCAGCACTACTAGCGTATAAGGGCTAATTAGTGAAGATAAAAATAATCTAAACCCAACTGAAAACCAAATTTATAATTAAATTGCTTATTTTTTCATGGGACTTATAAAAAGCTTCCCTAATATGGATAACTCAGTTTAGTGGTTTACGAGAACTTAATCGACAGACAAAATATCTTACTACTTTAAATAATAAAATAGAATAAGGTTAATATAGCAGAATATTAAAGTTGTCAACTTTCGTAAAATTTAACTAATAAATGTCAGTTACTTTCTATTGAAATACTTTTGCCTTAAAAAGGTGCGCTGAATACAAATACTATAACTTAAAATTTAACATTAGAAAATTTTCATTAAATAAGTTTTCCTAACTTGATATCTTATATCAGTTACATAAAATATGTATGATTATTAAATTTCAGGAATATTCAGAAAATAAGATTTTATAATTTACAATGAAATACTTCCCTGTATGCCATCCCCTAAGAAAATGAAATTGAGCGCATATTCCCACAAATCAAAGATTTGTCGTTCTATATGTTTTCACAAAGTAGCAAAACAACTTTTTATCAAGTTTTACATTGGATTTTAACAATGTATAAAAAATTTAAGAATCAATCAAAAAAACATGTAATTCTTTAACTGGAACAGACACACATACTAACAAAGAGTAGCTTTCCAGTATAGGTAATACAAAAAACAATTTTTGCAAAATTTGAAAGTGTCTTGCTAAAAAAAAAATTTGTTTGGTCATTTTGTTGAGACATAGAAAATTTTCATCACGCTAGATAAAAATTTTTAAAATTTAGTTACTTCAAGTATGAACATGTAAGTGAATACTTTGAATTGCAAGATTTTCAGGAAAGCTTTGTATAGGTTCTAGGCTGTTTAATTACTGTAGTAAGACAAGAAACTCACCATTTTAAAAATTAGTTCAAGCAAAAAAAAACATTGGTAAGTGGTTTCCTTTTGTCAAAGGTTTTGCTAAGGTCAAACCACCATAAATAAAAATTTCTGAACAATGTTATAAAAAAAAGTTTTTAAAGGTCTTTGGATGCTAATTCTGTATGAAGTTAAATTACCATCTTTATACGAATTTAAATTTAAATTAAAGACAGTAAATAAAGAGTGTGTATATGTCTGTGTGTATGAGCGTGTGTGTGGGAAGGTAAAATTAAATGGGAGAAAATTAAAAGTTGTCTGTAGTAAATTATCTAGATGTATTAGAATAGATGTCCAATAAGAAAGCCATCTTTTTTTCTAAAAATATTAAGTAGAATAATAAAAATAATTCTTTGATAGTGCGACCTTTGATCAAAGGTTACTGAAAAACTGTGCAGTATAATTAGTTGCGTTTTATTGTCTAGGGCATTCTTATTTTTGTATTTTGATATATCATGCTCCTAATATGGCATTAGAAGGTTTCCTTTTACATCTTAAGTATGACGGAATGTGTTCCACACTCGAAATCGACACACCCCCGACGCCATTTTGTTAATGCCGCGGATTTTTAGCTTCAATAACTTGATCATTGTTCCTTCTATTGTTTAACTTTATTGTTGTAAATGTAAATTCCTGTTCTGTTATCTGCAGAGAATTCAACATTGCACCACCCTGAAAAAAAAAGAAAACAAAATTAGACAAAATCTCAACAGTTGCAAGCGAACCATCATTAAACCCCTCACCCTCATATCTTAAATTGTATCCAAACAGGAACTCAAAACAGTTTAAAATGTGTAATATGAGTTACCCATTAAACATTGAATCTTAATTTTAGAAGAAAAAATCTACTAAAAATTAAAAACATGCAATTTAATGATATATGACCAATATGAATATCATATACACTATTTCTGAGGAGAAGAGTCAGTCAGTCTGTGAGGAAAGACAATCACAGGGAAAGATAAAAAAAAACAAAATATGGGGGGGGGGGGAGTTTAAATGGCTCACTTGCAGAATAAATAATTATGCCGAATAAAGAAAATCACTTCATTTAGTCAACATAAACATTTTACAAATATTTTACACATTGTTAAAAAAAGAAAAGAAAAAATTCTACACACAAAAATTTACTTTTTTCTAGATTTAAATGCAAAATCATCACTGTTAAAATACAAGTATATCCGTAAGTAGCACAACTTTAGCAGTATCAACAATTTTAGTGCAATGTTTAATTGTCAAGTATTTTACAGATAGAGATAATTTACAATTTATATTTCTAAAATAATAAAGAGGGCAAGTGCACAGATATTTGCCATGGGGATTGAGCCTTGAATGGAAAAGATGGAAGCGTACATAACTATTGTTTAGTCAGGGTTATGTTGTTACTTATCTAATGAATAATTTTTTGTCAGTCATTCGCAAGACGAACGTATGGACAGATCCAGGTTATTGAGTATTGCGCTGTTCAAACTATAATGCAGGACAGTTTAGCTATTGACAATGTTTTGCAACTTTTATGAGTACTTTACAAAGTATTTTCTAACAAGCAAATCTTTTCTAAGTTTACAGTGTGTCTTTCCGTTTGTCCGTAACGGATACCGTACGTCTATTTTTAAAGTGACCAATTTTTAAGAATTCTATAGGATTATCCACGAATAGGTACATGAAACTTTTTTTTAATTGTCTAATCAATTCATTACGTTTCTCCAATTTGAAACCCATAATTTTTTATTCTTGTTTGTCCAAATTGGTTAGGCAAGGATTGTATCGTTCTTGTTTAAGTATTTTCTTGTTGGTCCGGCCTGCACCAAATGTTTCAATCTACCACCTTTATTTCAGCAAGGGATTTTTCTTTCGAAGAAAAATAAATGTTGCTTCTAACTTGTCCGCTAATCATAAACGACCTGTCAAATAAAAAAGACCATCTTTATATAAAAGTAACAGTATGTGTGTGTTGCGAAGGGTCTCGCTAACCGCTAATTTACAGTGAAGCATCTTCTATTTAGATCCCGAAATGAAGAAAGGTATCTGCCTATTTTGAGGAAGGGTAGAAAAAAAATACCTACAAAAATTTGGCCTCTAGGGGCGTGGCAGCTAGTTAAATAATTTTCAGTAATTAAAGAAAGATAATAGACTATATCAACTTTATAACATACAAAGGAGTTACAAATACTTAAAATGAAAAGATTTAATGTATGATTTCATCGACGAATATAAAAAAAATCTTAGAGAATTCCCATTGCTCATACATGTATTTGTTTGAAACTCTGACTCAATTTTTAAAAATAAAAAGATTCTAATAATTATATTTAACTTTTTTGACAAATGATGATTTTATAACATAATCACTTAAAAGAATAAAAAAATATAATAAAATATTTTTTTTAAATTAATTTCTTAAGCATGTTCCATTTATTTCTGATATTATTTAGTATTTCTAACAATTAACCTTAGAGTGATGAAAAGTAAAGGCTGAGAAACGAAGAAGGAAAAATAGAATAGTTTATTTGATCTAAAGCAGCTTATGACCTAATTTGTCTTAAATCTATTCCTTTACAATTGTGGTAGGTCCGTCAGTCTGTATCAAATTCTATAAAATAACTTCATTTTTCTAATTGTAGAACCTAATTTTCTTGGAATCAAATAAGGTATTAAATTATGTATTCACAATATTGCTTAATATTAATATAGTACTGTATTTCACCTTACAAAATGGTTAGCCTGTTATTCCTCGCTACTTATGGATATATTTACTTTAGTAATTAATATTAATATTGTAGATTTAATGTATATTTCTATATTTATACTAATAACATTATTTTGTTAAAAACAAAATAAAACTGGAAAAAAATTGCCAATTGCGTAGAAACTTAAACCTCCTCACCGCCTTTCCAAACCTACACTGTTAAATATGTTTTACTTTAATCAGACATTATGAACTATTCATTTAAAATAGATAAATAACAATATTTGTTACTCAAATAATTATTCTTTTATTTTTTTATTGGCATATAGTAGTTTTTTTGTTTGTTTTTGGTATGTCCTTGACCTTTAAGGTCTTGCTAACAATTAAGCCGAATGCACTTTAGGGGAGTTTTATAAATGTCATAAGATTATATTAGACTATTCTGTTTTTAGATCTATATCTTGGGATGGTTTTAGTCTGTTTTTCAATACAGAGTCACTAGATGTTACCAAATAAATTTAGGTTTTGAATAAGAACATAATAGTTAATTCTCACATCGTATTATAAACGGCTTTCCGCGGATATAGAATGTACAATTATGAGATTAAAACTAGTTTTTTTAGCCCCGAGGTGCCGAAGGCACCGGCTGAAAAAACTGGTTTTAATATTATGATTGTATATTTTTATATTCGTAGAAAGCTGGATATAATACGATGCTAGACATACTTTTTTCGTATGGATGAGAACCGGTTCTTATCCACCGGATTCGAATGAATACGAGAAATAATATTATATCTATTACAAATATAACAGAAATAGAAATGTCTAACCAATTTACTTTTTAAGGTAATGATTATTATAAACACAAAGAAGACAAATATTTAACACATTTCCCAGTGTATGTAGGCCTACTAAATGTCCAGCAAAAAATCAATAATCAGTTAATATAATAAATAATTCATTTAGTTCTAATATAAGCGAGGATGACAATAATCATAAAAAGCGGAGCTTCAAAAGAGAGAGTCAAAAATTATATCATGTAAAAATTGGAGTTTATAAGCTAAAAGAAATGAGGACTTTTAATTATATAGTACCTTCACTTTTTAAATTGTACCCTAATAGTATAGGCATCATCATACAAAGATAGGATGATTCTGACATACCTAAACTAATCAAAGAGCTATCCGTTACAGACTGACTGACGAACATAAACGCAGAAAAGTTTCCTTTTTTAATGAAACACATAAAAATGTGTAAATTTTTTATGTGTATATGTTTTTGTAAAATACAATATATTTGTATTTTTGATTGACAATAAATATGTTTGCCCATTTGGAGGTATTAATTAATTAATAATTATAGTAAAGAGGCCTTAATTGTAGCGTAATTCCTCAATAGTCTGGGCCTGTTTGTGATCCCTCATTTAAAGTCTACAATTATAAATATTTTTATTTCTTTTAGGCTACGACTTTAGAAGATATCTTGAATGTTAGAAAATATAAAGAATTTATTATTTTAAATAAAAAATGTATGTAATGTACAATATGACAAATTAAATTTAAATTAAACATAAAACATGGAGAAAAATGAAGAAAATATGGTTTTCTCGGAGAAACAATTACATTTAACACCCAGGGAAATTGGTATTGTATAGAAATTTTAACATTTTTTCGTTAAATTACGTCCATTACAGATTTATGACATTTTAAAACATTTCAAACTTTAAATTGAAGTGGAGGATGAGCCCTTAGCATTAATCTTAGCTACGTATCCGCAATTATGAGGAATAGCGAAATGTAGCCTAAAACCATACTAAGACCAAAAAACGAAAATTACCACCCCCTCACATTATTTTTTTTATTTACTTTAAAATAAAGTAGATAGCTCGACTAGGAACTTTGAGGGAAACCGCGGCAATAAATATTATCAAAACAATTTTGGTTGAAAAAAGTATCTGTCATGTACACTAATGTATGTACACTTTCAGGCCACCAGTCCACTGGAGAAGAACAACGGGTTGCCTGCGGCTCACTGCGGCAGACATTCTAATTTCGCGGTTGCTAACAGCAATTTAAAGATTTTCATTTTTCAGACCGCTTAATTATAATGTCTGCCGGCTCTTTGGAAAACTAAGCTGTCCAGAATTAACATCCAGGTACAGCTTAGTTCTTCAAATTATTAACCTTTCCACCTTTCCCTATTAACAAATAATGTAATTGGGGGGAGGATAGGACAATAGCTTAGGCCGGGTGAAGTTTAGGTTTCCACCAAATTTCCCAAAATATAACTCTATTTGTTTAGGCCTAAACATCAACACTTCCACAATTACAGACCATCCATAAATGCACCAAGGCCCACCTGGAGACCCCAACAGTCCCCCCCGTCTGGCCCCGCGCATCCTCTGGATACCTCTGGATTCTGTGGTAACTTGATCATTCCCTGCATTGCAGTCACAGGTAGAACATTTTGCTAAAGCTGCTCTATAACTACCCTGTCTGTAAGTCTTAAGCCTCAAGGGGGATATAGCATCCTTCCCGCACATTGATGTTTACAGACTGTTAATCCTGTACAGCTGCTGAGGTGCTTTACAACTAAGTGCCACCCACCCATAGGACAACTCCTTGTCCTCTTATTTAACAATAACTGTTAAGTAATCCAAACCTGTTTTTCTCCATACCCATAGGACAACTCCTTGTCCTCTTATTTAACAATACAGCTGTTAAATAATCCAAACCTGTTTTCCCCCCTACCCCTTTTCATCTCCCTGATAGCTTGCGGTCCCTGCCATACTGCGCCATACTAAAGACAACAAAAATTCGGTGAAGGTTCTCCCCTCATCATTTATTTGTTGTAAAAAACACAAAAATATAAAAACACCAAAAAAAATATAAGCTAAAGAGAGGTTATAATTTAAATAAATAAATTAACAATAGCATTCAGTGGTCAATGAAGGAGATTTTCCTCACTAAACCGCCCGGAGCAATTACACGCTCAAGGCATAACACCCTCTATCATCCATCTAACTCACACCCCACCCCTTCTCACACCAAACGTTCACAATCCGACTCTGCGACTGTTGCGAGTCGTCGGCCTAAAACCGTCAGAGTTTTAGCCAAAAAACATAAACTCAACACCCCGTTTGAATTACGCGCCAAGAAACTCCTTAAAACAAAAAAAGCGCTACTTCAACGGCAAAAACCGGTTGACCGCAACTCTAGGCCCGTCGTTTCCTCACGCAGGCCCAGCGTTAGTCGCACCCCCCCAGGCCAAAACAGCCACCATCGTAGCCCATCCCCGTCACCTATCCGAGGATTCCCTACACCCCCTGCAGCTCCCCAACTACTTGCAGCCCCCCACTTACCCTCCTCACCTGTTGATCCACTGGTAACTTTTCCCGTTATACATCCGTATAACGGCCTTTCACCACAAACCCCCACAACCCCTACAGATACTGAAGAGTTTGAGCTAGCCCCACAGCAACTAGATTGGGATAATTATTCCCCCATACCATCCTTCCAAAAATCAGCTTCAATTCTTGAAGAAGCTTTGGAACAACTCTATTCTGAAGATTTACAGAAAGAGGTTCAGGACGAGGTTTTTTATAACCCTGAACAGTTCCCATTACACGACCACCTCCCAGGCTCTACTTATAACGCTTCCACATCGACACACAATATTAGTGTCGATCTATCTGCGCTTGTTACAGCACAAACCCCAACCATGACTGATGAGGCAACCAAACTCATCATCGAATGCGATGAGTGCATGATGATAGACGAAGACTGTCAGAGCATCATAAATAACCCTGACAGGTTTAGCATTGAAAAGCTAGACAATAGTCTATCATTGTTGGAAGAAAAAGCCTCGTCAATTCGCCACATCATAGCTTTCTTTCGCAACAGCCCAGACCCAAGGGTCACCGAAGCTGACATGAACAAAGCGTTACAGCTACGTATAGCCATGCGCTCAAAAATCGAGTTCATTCATGAACATCGTACATCACGTTTGAAAGCTCAACCGATTACGACGACTGCTGCTCCAGCAGTACCTCTCTCTACTTGCTCTGACGACTCGACTACCACTTCAGCAGTCGGATCCGAGGCAGGTACCTTACCATGTGATGGCCAAGTAATTGTGCCTCCAGCAGTTACGACTCAGGCCACAGCTGTTCCTGCTGCAACTATGCTCCAGCAAACAGCCCCCATCCCCAACTGCATAAATCCTACGACATACGCGGTAAAACAAGCAAGGGTAAAACAAAAAAGGGACCCCTTGCTTGTTGAGCTCGACGATCTCTGCGAAAAGTTCGGCGACCTTAAAACGACCGAAGTTAAGCAGTTAGGTCAGTTCAATAAACTTAATGCTCAATTCAAAGAGCTACTCGAAAAGGCACAGCGTTCCTTACATAAAGCCAAAACGCTTTGTGAGGACGCGATGCTTACGGACATGGAGGAAGATGCGACAGCATTGGATGCCCAGTCCACCACGCTCGAAACTGAAATATCCAGCGTGGAATCATACGTTGAACGCTTGAGGGACCGTTTCGGAGTGCCTATCTCAGGACACTCTTTCAATCAGCGTTCTTCCAACATTCCTATCCCTCACTTTTCTGGGGCCAAAACAGATAAACTTGACCTCTTTACGTTCCAAAAGAAGTTCCAGATTTACATCGACTCAATGCCTTCCATAGCAGAAGTCGAAGCATTGGAGATACTGAAAGAAAACTGTCTCCAGGGCAATGCGCAGATGTTGTGCTCAGCCGAAAAATCTATTAAGGCTTGTATGAAGCAGCTGTCGTTCCACTACGGCAGCAAAACCAGCATCATAGCCAAACGTAAGGCTAAAATCATGGAACTGGGACCATGCCCTAAATACAACTGGGAACAGCAGATCACATGGATGGTAAAACTCCGTTCATTACTTGCTGATACCCAAGAATTTGCAAAAGAGAATGATGCAGAGCAAGCCTTGTACCACGGCAAAACGGACATCGCCAACTCTGTACTGAACCTTCTTAAAGGGGACTACTTTAAGGAGATGTCTAAAAAATTCCTGCTTAGCGCAGACGAAAATGGGGAGGAAGATGGCCAGTACTGCTATGAGCAACTTCTCCTCTTCTTGGATTGCGAACTACGTCAGCTCCAATACCAACTTAACCAGCATGAAGGAGCATCCCTCCATACTGGTACCGCATCCTCTGGTGGTAACAATACCAACTTGAGCAGCGGTAACTCCGGCAATAGACAGTCCAACCAGACTGGTAACAACCCTGGTCAGAAAAACTCGAACCGGAGTAAACCAGCCTCTCAAACTTACACGGCCTCCACTTTCTCGGCCTCAGAGGACCCAAAACAACGCCCTAAAGGCAGGGCCTCTGATAAGTCCGCTAAGACACCCATTCCACTTTTAACATACACAGGCGCTGCTTCTAAGCCTGTACCAACTGATTGCGCGCTTTGTCAGAACATACACACATATTTGTTCCAATGCCAGGTGTACATCAATACACCACATAAGGAGAAACGTCAACTCCATGGCAAGACAAAAGCCTGTCACAGGTGCCTCAGAATGGACGCCAGCGTCAATTTCGACAATATTGACGAATGGTGGAACAACCACAAAAATGACTGTCGCACCACCTTTTACTGTCAAGCTGACAATTGCCAGTACGCGTCTGCTCATCGCGTGCAAAAGCATATCCTCGCCTGCTCTATTCATGTCGAGCAGAATAAAAAGAGGTTAGACGATTTCCGCAAGTCATTGCCCAAGGATGTTCCTATAACATCTGGCAACCTTCTGTTCATGGATAATATTACCATGAATCTCCAAACCTCTGACACCACACCTGACGTTTCCGACCCCAACACCTTCCCTGATGTTGCTGCCCCAGGCATCTTCATGTGCCAAAACGTCCCTGATCTTTCCGGCAATCCGCTGTTTGTCTTTTACGACAGCGGTTGTGGTACAGCCGCAGTTTCAGCTTCTGCAGCGGCTAGACTAAATGCCACAGAACACCGCCCTGGACCCACCCTCATGAATGTAGCAGGTGGTAAAGTCGTCCATCTTCCCTATGGCAGTGACAAGTTCACACTGCCATTAGTCGACAGTGCCATGTCCGCAACTATAATTGCTGCAAAAATGGACACACTGACGGCCCCATTTCCTCGTTGGGAACTCACAGAGCCTTATGGTGACCTCGCAAATCACTACAAAGGCCACGAGCTTCTCCCTACTGTACCAGATGTCATTGGCGGAGGCCAAGTCGACATAATCTTGGGGATCAAGTACAATTACTTGTTCCCAATGCGTATCTGCTCACTGCCCTGTGGCTTATCCTTATATAGAAGCCCACTCAAGGGCATTGATGGCCACACAGGTGTACTCGGTGGCCCCCACAAGGCTTGGGCCAAAGCAGCCGAGACTGTAAACTTTGTTGGTGCTGCTCTCTTTTTCACCAACGAGTTGTCTGCTTACCGCTATACCACTGAAACACTTCTGAACAGTGGTAGGAATTGGTGCGCGGATTCCTTAACCGACACCTTTCCATACCTCCGTCCAATCACTGTTGAGGAAAAAACAGAGGAGGAAACTTCGCTGTATGTTCATACATACAGCTCCGATATTCAACACGTCAAACGACATGAACGGAAGTATCTTGAGAGTGAAGACATAGGCACTCAAGCACCTTACCGTTGCATAGCATGCCGTGGATGCAATGATTGCAAAAACGGAGACATTCTGGAAGCAACCTCTCTCAGAGAAGAGGCCGAACAACTCCTAATAAAAAAGTCCGTCAAATTCCTACCTGACGAATGCCGGATCGTAGCATCTCTTCCCTTCATTGCTGATCCGGTCAAAGAGTTACAACCAAACAAAAATAGGGCCCTCAAAGTTCTGGAATCGCAGCTGCGAAAACTGCAGAAAGATCCAGAGGCCAAACTGCAAGTTATGGCATCACATGACAAGTTGGCACTAAACGGCTATTCATGTGACATTGATGACCTGTCCCCTGAGGAACGAGCCTTAGTAGACAATCTGCCAGGAGAATACTACCTCCCTTGGCGCTTCGTCACTAAAGAAAATTCTCTCTCCACTCCAGTTAGAGTTGTCTTTGATGCGTCTGCAACTACCTCCTCAGGTAAAAGTCTGAACGATGTCCTAGCAAAGGGCACAAACAGGCTCGAAAAAATCTTAGCTCTGGACATCAACTTCAGAGCAGGACCACATGCTTTCGCATGCGACATACGGATGGCGTACAACCAGATCAAGTTGGATCCATCTGATATCCGCTGGCACAAGTACTTGTGGGTTGATAGCCTTACCCCTGGTGGCACTGTCAGAACGCGCATCATGCGTACCATCATTTATGGGGTCAAACCTTCTGGCAATCAAACTGCAGAAGGCCTTGAACAGGTAGCTCAGTATGTCATGGACAACCACCCTGAACATACCGCAGGTGCCCAGGTTCTCAGAACCAAAACTTATGTTGATGATACTTCTGATTCAACAGACTCCGCAACTGAACTAGACAAACTCATTGCGGGAGTCAAATTTACTCTTGACTTGGCAGGCATGAGCGTCAAAAGCTTTGTCAAATCTTCAGCTGTACCTGAAGACACCGTGTCCAATGACGGCACACATGTTAGCTACCTCGGCTATCGCTGGGCCCCACTAGCTGACACTCTCAGCTTGGATGTCAAACCCCTGTCGTTTGGCAAAACAAAACGAGGGAAAAGACCCCCGCCAGTAGAAGGCAGTCTGGAAGAGGCTCTTCTACTCAGTTTCACGAAAAGAACCATCCTGTCGCAAGTTGCCTCAAACTTCGACCTTCTCGGATTCTGCACCCCCGTGACTGCTAAATTCAAAGCAGACTATCACGATCTCCTCTCTTACGCTACTGGTTGGGACGATGGGCTCCCAACCAAACTGCTTCCAACATGGGTGACCAACATTGAAACGATGCAACAACTCGCGTCAGTTTCCTGTCCACGGTCGGTAATCCCGGCAAACTCCCAACCCAAAGTTGATCTGCTAGTATCCGTTGATGCTAGCCAAAACATGGCAATTGTGTGTGTGCATGTTAGGTCAATATCTCTCTCGGGGGAGGTCACTGTCCGATTGGCCGCTGCCAAGTCAAAGATCGTGACTGGCAGCACTATCCCTCGAGCAGAGCTAAGGGCAGCCGTTGTAGGCACCATTCTTGCAACAACCGTTGCCAAGAATCTCAAAGACAAGGTCGACAAAGTCACCTATTTCACAGACTCTACTGTTGTGTTGTCGTGGCTTCACCAAGACGCACGTCCTCTTTCTCTGGGCGTACGTAGCTGCGTCATCGAAATTCGACGGTTCTCATCCCCGGATCAATGGCGTCATGTTGAGTCAGAAAACAACATCGCGGATCTCGGCACCCGGTTCCTTGCCACTATTAAGGACATCGACGCCAAATCTGAATGGCAAAATGGCAAACCCTGGATGTATCTTGATTACCAGGACATGCCAGCCCAATCCTTCCAAGATCTTAAACTAACAATGGAAGCGAAACAGGCCGCTGCCCAAGAGGTCAAAATCCTCCATGGTGATACGAAATCACCCCAAGAAAGAACGGCAGAGATAACCAAGTTCTCGAGTTATCTCTACGACCCGTGTAAACGGTCATGGCCAAAATCTCTCCGGGTCATGGCCATCGTTCAAAAATTCTGCTTTTTCGACTTTAAATCATACCGTCACAACAAGGCATCACTTCCACAACCCACTCCTCGGGTTGTCCAACTCTTGGACGAGGAAGTTCAGAAGGCGGAGAAATACTACTTTAGGCTCGCCACTAAAGAAGTGCTTAAATTCTCCAACTCTAAGGCCCACGGCAACAATGTCATCACTGACGACGGCATTATCAAATACAATGGTCGTATTGTCGAGGGCACCAGCATTGAAGACGTTGACAATATCATGCCTGATTTGTCTCCCCTCCACTTTGTTAGACCGATAGTTGATCGGTATAGCTTGATAGCATACTCCATTATGCTATACGCCCACCAAGAGCTTGCACTACACAGGAATGTAAATGCAACACTCTTAGAATCTAGGCACATCGCCTATATCCTCCATGGCAGAGATCTCTCCAAAGAGATTAGAGCGGCTTGCCCACATTGTCGTAGGTTCAAGGCCAAGCTTCTAGAAGCTGAAATGGGACCAATCCACCAAAACAGATTGACCATTGCTCCCCCGTTCTACTACTGCCAACTTGACCTGATGGGTCCGTTCTTGGCTCACTGTGAACACAACCACAGGTCCACAGTCAAGGTTTGGGGTCTAGTCTGTAGAGACCCAGCCTCATCCGCAACAGCGTGTTATGCTATGACTAAGTATAATACAGACGCCTTTCTCCAAGCATTCCAACGATTCGTTCATCGTTATTGCTACCCTAAAAAGGTCTTCATCGACCCAGGAGCACAGCTCATAAAAGGCGTAGCAAAATCGGAGTTTTCCATGGCTGACATCACTAAAACGCTCAATGGAAAAAGTTGCAGCATAGAGTACGAGGTCGGTCCCACTGCTGCTCACAACTATCAAGGTTGTGTGGAACGCTCAATCAAAGAAATCAAAACCTTGTTCCATGCAACATTTAACGGTCTCAAACTGGATGTCATGTCATTTGAGACTGCCTTTTCATATATAGCAAATGAGATCAACAACATGCCGATCTGCACGGTATCCAGAACGGAGGATGTAGGTCACGCAGACCTTATCACGCCTAACCGTCTGATACACGGCAGAAATAACAGGCGTGCCCCCACTGGACCAATGAGGGTAGAACAACCCTCCCGCCTTTTGGAACAGATGGAACGCCTCTACCAATCATGGTGGCAGATCTGGCTATATGAACGCCTTCCAGACTACATCCCAAGACCAAAGAAATTTGGCAAGACAGGTCCACAACCAAAAGAGATGGATATCGTTGTTTTCCTCCGGTCCCCAGATGAGTTGATTGGCGATCAACTCTGGCGTCTTGGTCAGGTCCTACACCTCATCACTTCTGATGATGGTATTGTCCGTCAGGTAGTTATCCGTTGGCGGAAACACTGGAAGGAAGAATTTCATGAGACCAGAAGGAGTGTCCGGCACATCGCCATCCTGTTCTCCGAGGACGAGCTCTCACTAGTTGACCAAATCAGGTCCGCGGCCTCCAAGTGTGACGAGTCGTACGCTTCGGCGCAAAAAAACTAATAAAACTGTTCCTGAAACGGGTTAACTCAATGCGTTGCAAATGAGTCACACCCGTTGAAACTTTGGCTGAACCTGCCATAGGCTGAATTTGCCGAAGATAACAATTAAACCTTACGGACACGCATTACGATGGTGTGCGTCTCCGATTTCAAATCCCCGACTAATAAAGGCTGTAGTTGCCGAAAAAATATAATTTAACCGACATGCATTACGATGTTATGCATGTCCAAAATTCAACTCTGCTATTAATAAAGGCTGTAAGTGCCGAAGATAAAAAACCCTACCTCATTACACTACATAATCCTGCACATTGATTTTAATAATGTCATTATTAAATATTCAATTACTACGAAAGAAAAATCCTGCTTAAAGGTTCACACTCCCTTTAATAACTTTAATAATCTCATTATTAAATGTTATATTACAACAAGTAGATGCTGCCTAATGTCTTTAATAATCTTATTATTAAATGATTGATTACCCCAAGAAGTTTACCCCACTTACGAGGATTGATTCCAGCCGAAGAGAACCTGGATTAGTATTAATCATATATTGTAAATTTAAAATTGTTTACAAAATAGTTATTTATTTATTCATTTTAACCCATTGTAAACGATACGCCCCATAAAAAAAAAAAAAAAAAAAAAAAAAAAAAAAACATTAAAGGCTATTGCTGCTGGGCGTATCGTTCTTCCTATCTTCTGTAAACTGCAGTGATCAACCCGCACCCCTATGTTCTTCTTTTTCTTGCCGGGAGTGTCATGTACACTAATGTATGTACACTTTCAGGCCACCAGTCCACTGGAGAAGAACAACGGGTTGCCTGCGGCTCACTGCGGCAGACATTCTAATTTCGCGGTTGCTAACAGCAATTTAAAGATTTTCATTTTTCAGACCGCTTAATTATAATGTCTGCCGGCTCTTTGGAAAACTAAGCTGTCCAGAATTAACATCCAGGTACAGCTTAGTTCTTCAAATTATTAACCTTTCCACCTTTCCCTATTAACAAATAATGTAATTGGGGGGAGGATAGGACAATAGCTTAGGCCGGGTGAAGTTTAGGTTTCCACCAAATTTCCCAAAATATAACTCTATTTGTTTAGGCCTAAACATCAACACTTCCACAATTACAGACCATCCATAAATGCACCAAGGCCCACCTGGAGACCCCAACAGTCCCCCCCGTCTGGCCCCGCGCATCCTCTGGATACCTCTGGATTCTGTGGTAACTTGATCATTCCCTGCATTGCAGTCACAGGTAGAACATTTTGCTAAAGCTGCTCTATAACTACCCTGTCTGTAAGTCTTAAGCCTCAAGGGGGATATAGCATCCTTCCCGCACAGTATCCTTCATTTCTGGTGTCCTCAAATTGAATTTGTTCTTTATTGTTCAATCGTTTCATAAAATTTATCAGGGATATTTGAATGGAACATTAAATATAATTATTCCTCAAGTCTTTGTTAAATTCTGACACGGATAACATGTACATTTTTGTGGGAAGAAAGGGCTGTAAAATAATAATGCATGTATTGTCCCCTCCTCCCTGATATGAGGTGTTTTATTTTAACCTGCAATGCTCAAAACTCTGGAATTAAACCTGCTTAATATTTCAGCTAACTTACAATTAGTGTATGTCCTTCCGTCCTTCAGTAGCGAAGCTACTCTATCATTCAAAATATCCGTCCGTTTGACCGTAATAATAAGGGAATCGTGTTATTCTCAGTTTATTTTCAAGATAGACGGCTGAAATTTTTGTCAACATTTCCAACATTATTGAGCATAATTACATAAAAAAAAACATACATGACGGTAGGACAGCTTATAAGCAGCTTTTTTTGGCTGCTTTTAAATTGTTCACATATTTCAGATAGCTATATTGCAGTATGAAATCTGCTTCCTATACTAAATCAGACAATTTTAATGATTTATTTGTATGATTATTTAATGTATGTAATGATTTATTTGTTTTTGGTTTTTTGATGGTTTTCTACACATATTTGAATATTTTTGTGCTTTGTGACATATGAATGTTGTCATTTATTTTCCTATGTGAATGATGTTTTCTTCTATGAAATGGTGCTTTTCTGAATATGCTCCTCAAGCACTGAAAATCCACTTTTTTTATTTAATGAGGGATAGTTTTTCATACACCTAGCCCCTGTAGGGGGGGGGGGGTGGCTTAACCGACTGGACTGCACAATACCCAGTATAGCCTAATCTAAACTGTCCCAGACTAGGTACAATTAAAACTAAATAACCCTTTATAAATCTTCTAAATTTTAGTTATATCAAAAGACAGGCAACTTTATTGATAAACATATAAAATAAAATATAAGCTTTTTTGGGCCTTTATTGTCATTTAAATTAATCTTTAATATGATTGTAAAATATTGTTCCCAATATATATAGACCCCAGACCTCGGTACACCCAATTTATACACCCCGCTTCCAGGTTTATTGAAAGCAAAATTTCATTAATCATTTTTTGCGATACAACCATCATCCATCTTTATTTATAGGTGCATGGCTTTTCTATATTATAAATGTGTCTGTCCGTATGTCCAAAAGGAATAGTTCAGTTCATTTAAGATATTAGCATAGTTACGTTCATTTAAAGCATAATTTCAGCTATACTAATTTCTAGGACAATTAGGCATGTTCTTTTAGATGTTGACATTTTCTGTGATAAAAACTCTAATATTTCAAAATGAGGATTTTGCATCTGACTTCATTAACAAATGTGTGTTACACGTTTTGTATGATTTGTTAAAAATATCTTTTATAGATATGTTGTCGTCCTTGTTTATATATAGGTTTATATAAAGGTTGGGGGTAATTTATGGTATGGAAAGGTTAATATGTTGCTTTATGTTGTAAGCTACGAGTGAAAGGGTAAAGTTAGTGGAGTAAGCATAAAATTTTACAAGGATGACAATATCTATACGATTGGGGTTTAACAATTAGATAAAAATCAAAAACAATATAAGCATTTCGATAAGTTTCTAATACAAGATAAAATTTTATTTCTAATCTAGTTTTTCTTTTTCAACCTCGATTAAGTAAAACTTGAATTTAAGCAAATCAGTGCTCTAAAATATGGTGTCTTATATAAGAATGACAGTGTCCAAACTTTTTATCCAATAATTTTGATCTACTGATGTGGTGATTTTATTAATCTTTATCAAGAATATACATCAATATTTCCGTCCATTATCTTATCTCCCTAAGACTTCTGAGTAATTTGTATTTTCTATTTTAAATATTTTTTTTTGAATTTTTGTATTTACCCTTTTTCTACTAAAAAATGTTTCATTAATAAAGAAATGGCAATTAATTACGACAATTCTTCGTGTACTTAAATAATTTCTGTGCATTTTTGGTATCGCAGCTCCCTATAGTTTAGTATGTACGTTCCTAAGTCGCTATGTAAAATGAGATAGATTGGGATAGTTTTTTTTATAGATCACACTATTTTAATGAAAATTAGCTCGGCTTATCTCATGAAAATACCCGTCTAGTTATCTTAAGATACAACCAAGCCAAGGTTAAATTAAAGTCATCAAAGTTTTAAATTAGCGAAGAGGGATTTTGGGGACCAGCTAAATTCATAGCCTAATGAACCTTCCCTCCCTGAATAACAACCCTTCCAAATAAGTGAAATTGACTAAATATTTACTTCATAATATTTTACTATTGATATTTGGACAAAATTTTTGTCAGCAACTAAAGGATTAAGTTTTATTTATTTATATTACCATGAATTGAATAAAAATGCGAAATAATGTGATATGTTGATTGTACATATTTATATTTTATTTATTTATTTCTAATTGTATCTGACTGAAAGGAAAGTATTGATTCATACAAACTTTATGCTTTAGTAGGCCTGCAATACGGAGTGGGGGTGGGGGAATAAACCCCCCATTCCAAGGCGGGAAAAGAGATAGTGATTTATATTGAAGAGTTGAGGGGAATGGGGGGAACAAATCGGAGAAATATAAAAATTGGTTGGAAAATAAGGAAAAGTAAGAGAGGGAAATTTTCAGGTAAAAACGGCGGGAAAACTAGAGGCGTGGGAGGTGGAGAGGGAATAAAAGAAATAGTTGTATTAAATGGGGGGAGGGGGAAGAAAGGGGTGAAGAATACAGGTAGCTAGGCAAGTTTTGGATAGCTACCGCATTAATACCATAATTTAAGTATGCTTATTATTGCATTAATTAACCCTGCCCAAACAAAATAGGGACAATTGCGTTATTTTAAATGCGGTATTTTCTTTCTAAATTTTAAATATTTTACTCAAAACTAGTTGAACAAAAAATTATGAATAATTGTAGGTTGAAGATATTTGGTAATATTGCAAAACGTTATTTTCAACTTTTTAAATGAATATATTCTTTTGTAATTCAGTTCTACGAGGAACATTTAAAAGTTTATGATTAAGAATTTGTTAATGATATGTAAATAAATCACATAATTTCATTTCAATTTGTGTTTTCGATAAAAAAAAATATACAGGGAAAATAAAGCTCAACTTGTATTTAAAGTCGTAAAATTTAAAAACTACCAAAGGCAGCGTTTTACATATATAATACATAGAATAGGATATTTATAGCCTATTGTTCTATTCCTGCATACATTAAAAATCTGCATGTTATATAAGACACAATCTAATGTTATTAAGAAGAAAACTTATTGAAAGCCAATAAAGATTACTATAGCGACAAAGATACTCTATATCTATTATAATCGAACCACCAAAACGTAGCAGGGCAAAGTGTCTCAAAAATCAGCCATTTGACGTCATAAAAATGAGTGATTATCCATCTCTTTTTTATGGGTTTTCTTATCCACTTCTCTTCTCATCTCCCTCATTTTCATGACGTCACATGGCTGATTTTATAGACACTTTGTGTCCCGCTACCATCAAAACATAAGTTTTTTTAAAAGGATTAAAAAGTTACTTGCGTTAAAAGTTTTTTACTTTTTTCAGCAGTATTTCAAACATTGTCTGTTTATTATGATGTTTATACAAGTTGCTTCTCTCTAGCTTTTAGGGGAGGGCTAGGGGAAGTTAAAAAAACAATTTCATAGCGGCCCAGAAGTACAACCAATTATGTCCAGTATTTTCTAAGATCTTTAGTTTCAAACAAAAAAAACTTTCTATATTTATTGTCTTTTTTATATAATACAAATGTATTTTACAAATTAACACCTTTTTATGCATCTATTTTCAACTTAAATAAAATTGTTTTACTTTTTAAATTCAAATAGAACATAAAATCATTAATTAGTTTTTGTAATTAATGTCTTTTTGACTATAACAACGTATTTGACTATACTAATGATAAAGCAAAAATCTATATTGTGACCAATGGATTTATTAAATTTGATCACGATAGCCAATTACCTCCCCTTTGAATATTTCATTTACAGCTAAAGGGTAGATAACAATCTAAGTGGATAATCTTACCCACTTCCCTTGCAGTTAAACCAAAAAAAAATAAGTTTTACTCCAACTTTACTCCAAGAAAATATTTAATTTTCGTCAATGTTAAATGGAATTAATTGGCTGAATAGCAGCTCCTGTGGATAATTAACGTTCCATATAGTTGTTCTATCGTATAATTTATCGAGTAACAGATCAATCAATCAATCTAATCAGTTTTACAGTGGTAGGCGTTAGCCTTAACGTCCAATTTATAATTTCCGCTGGTAAATGATTATTATTCTATGAAATTTAAGGAAATGTGACAGAAAAATAGCCTAATACCAACCGTGAGACTTTATTTTACAAATAAAATAGCATTAAAAAATCTCAAAGCACTATGAAGCTCCCTTCAAATGAAAAACTTATTCAAATCGATGGTTTATGAGCTTTTGACCGACAAACAAGGAAAAAACTAATATTTAAGATTTTTAGGAATAATAAGTGTGATATAAACAACATCAAAAGTGATTTTGACGGCATCAATGATAACAGTACATGAAGAATAAAATTCAAAATAAAACTATTCTTTGGTGATCCCAATTTTAAAATATTCTATAGATTAATCCCAAGGATTAGATCAAGATACTGGGTAAATTAACCTTAAACCATGGAGACAAGGAGAGACTATTAGAATATTTAATCAAAGAAAGACTAAATCGCTTCCAACTTAACAACAAAAGAAAATGTTGGATCAAAATCATGTTTTTTTTATTGATTTATCTGTACGCACATAGAGGCTTCTTGAGGCACTTGAAGGATTTTTTTGGGGAATAGCCCCTTTCGTAACATCGCCCCACAAGTGGCGATTCGTCGTATTTTTAAAATAACTTTTTATAGGTTAGGTTTTGTTATATTGGGTTAGGTGATTGCCCCACAGGGTTAGGTAATTGGCCCCGCAGGGTTAGAGCCCCCCCCCCCCCGCTAGGAGAAAAGCTACTGTGAAAAACACGAAGAATCGCCCCATAAGGTGCGATGTTACGAAAGGGACTATACCCATTTTTTGTCCTATTTCTCTAGGGATAGTGTTGAGGCATCCTCCTCTAAAAAAAAGTTAAAAACTTTCTTTGGAAAAATAAGAAAATTAGTAAAATAAAACTATATAGGTTCTGCGGTTAGCGAGATCTTTTGCTACACACTGACAGAATGTCATTTTATTACTTTGACATAAAGATTAAAAAAGATTAAAGATTGCTTTGTCATAAAAGATTAAAGAATCACTCTGTTTATCTTATTTTGCATTGTTTTAAATTTATTTCATTTTTAGATAATAAAGATTTTAACAACGCACTTTGTCTAAATCTTTCTCCAAAAAAACTTAATACAATCAAAATTGTTTGAGTAGGAAATTTTATAAATGGTTTCAGTTTTTGACAGGTAAACTAGAAATTTTAGATTTAGACACAAATTTAATTAAACTTGAACATTTTACAAAAATACAAGGAAAAAAAAGGATTTTTTAAAAAATGGAGAACAAGTTATATAAATCTTATGGTTGGGTTAGGTTAGTTTTAGAAGAATTCCTCATGAATTTAGTAACCTTTTAGGTGCTGGGTACTAGACATGGAAATGAAGAAATGGGCAGAAATACAAATATTACATTATTTAAATTAAATATAACAAATAAATTAAATTAAAACTTATAAGCTTATAACTAGTTTAAGATTTGTATTATTTTCATATATAATCACTTCAAAGCACTTTTTAATTACAACGAATTTATTAATGTGATTTTTTTTCTTTCAGCTCTGTTATTCAATAAAGCTTACTATTGGTTATAAGAATGATTTTTAGGTTACTAACATAAAATTGGAAATTTGAAAATATGATAAAACTATGATATGATTGTCTCTTAAACTCGCCTTTTATCTTCTTAATATCTTGCATTAGAAACATACATACACATATCAATCAACTAAACATCCAAAAAGAATAATTAGGTAGAAGCTTTGCCTCCAGGTTGTGTATTATTTTATAATGATGTTTATTTGCCTATTAATTGAACATTACTATCTAATTTACACTTCTACAGGCTTATACACGATATCACGGGTGGGATATTATATTCTACACAAATTACATTACTACATGAATTTAATGCTAATCAACCACCTAATTATTAGGGAAATAATTAGTTTAACATCTATTGTTCTATCCCTGCCTCCATGTGGTTTACACAACCACGCCTTTTCAATCAATGCAGGGATAACGGACTGGTCACTAAGAGTTAAAATTCATATTACCACAGCTGAGATTATAAATATGGAAGCAACACTCTTCAAATTCAATAAAATAGAGGAGAGAAATATTTTGAATATATATCAAATGCTTTGTTTATATCAAAGTGCTATTAATTTTCGGTATTTTCCTCTTAGTATTATTTTTAGCGATTTCGAAAATTTGCTTCGCTCGGCTTCCCCACAGCACGGACACGTTATTGAATTAAATTTAAGCTTGCCTTTTTCCCTTGTCCAAATCTTTTCCTCCGGCAGCGTTCTATCCAGGCTGTCGGGGGGGGGGGGGGGGGGGGTACTCAAATTTTCAAATTGATAAAAATTTTTGTAACAGGATAACGCCTAATTTTCATAGTGTAGGTTTGTATTCTATACTTTTTTTTTGTTGAAAGATATAAAATGTTTAATCTAAAATGTTCCATTATTCCATGTTACGATCAACTTACTAAATAGAATTAAATATTTTTGCTAAAAATTAGTTGCCTGTCCCTAAATCCTGTTAATAAAAGTCTGCATTGAAGTGAAGGTAAAGTTTTCTATTTTTCCAGGGAGGGACAGGACAATTATAACAAAAAATATTCACCACTTCCCTTCCTCAAGTTTTAAATGCTAAATACATAATTCAATGCATGACATTAGGGGGGGAAATTATTTCCTAGTCTATTGTCCCATCCCTGCAACTTGTCTGTGTATTTACAAAATATATATGTAGGGAAAATCCAAAATTTTACTGCTAATATTGGTGAGAAAAAAGGGGTGTAGATGAAGTACATATATTTTTTAATAAAGATCAAGGTTGACAGATTATCTTTAAAACAACAGCGGGGAGCCCTATCCTTACCAAACCTAACCCATCTTTTAAATTGGAGAGAATAAAAGAATATTGAATTCTATCAAAATAAACATGATATCCTTATAATAAAGTAACAGGATGTTTGTGTGTATGTGTGTTTGTATGTTTGTACCGAAGGATCTCGCTAATCGCTGAACCGATCGGGTTCTCCTTAACAGGGTAGATTCTCATAGGTCCCGGGAAGGTTTATAACTAATAAGAAATTCCTTATGAGAATTTTATCTAGAGCATTGTCTTAGTCATTTAATAGATAAAATCTATTTTTTGTAAAATCTGATAGAAAATTATTTGAATGAATATACAAACCAAATCCTACCTATATTTAGCAATTATAGAAAAAATGGAAACTTTAATGAGGAGAAAGATTATTTTGTTAACAATTGACATATTGCTATATCTCGGAGTAAAATTAGGACAACTTAAGAAAATATAACCCTGGCGTAATTATACATTTCTTTGAAAATCTTAGACTTTGAATTTTATATTTCATTACACCATTATTGAGAAAATGTATACATATTCGCAATATGTAAATCAACAAGAAAAATCAAGCCAAAAAGTAAATTGTAATATATGCAATTTTTATAAAAAAAAAAAAAACAGGTATAATCGATGTCATATCAATTAATTTGACATCTTTTATCTTAAACATCAAAATACTACGAATATTTGTTTTGAAATTTAAAAAAAAATCCTTTTGAAATATGAAATCCTTGAAAATTGTAAAAAAAATCCGCTAAAAAACAATTAGGTAATTTAAAAAGAATAAATGCGTCTATGAATAATTATCATTTAAGAGTTCGGACTTCCCAGTGCTTTCACATGACTAAACACTTTCAAAACTATTTAACATTTTTTAGAATAATAACTTTTAAAATTTTAGAAATATTAACTCGGGTTAAAACGGTCACTTTTTTAAATGGATGCGCCTAATTAATTTGACAAATTTTACCTTTTTTGCTTTTTAATATTATTTTTTAAATTGTAAACAGGCGGTTGCATTGTTATATTAACTTGTAGATATACAGGTAAAAATTATTTAACATTTTTATGCAACAAAACTATCAAATTTTCACAGTAATTAATAACATTTTCTAATAACTAAAATCACTAAAAAGCACTGTAGTAATATATTGAAATATGCATCATTTTTTGTATTTTACTGCATATTTTGACTTGGTGGCTGACAATATTGAAACATTTGTTGCAGGTAGAGGAGCAGTAAGGACCTTGGATCTTGGATATATTCCATGAATGTTGAGTGAGCAGGTCCCCCGACCAACACACACACACGATACCACTCTACTCACTCACTTACACCCACACCCACTCTCTTTCTTTCTCTCTCTCTCTCTCTCTCTCTAAGTCAGGACAGGAGGGAGAACGGCTCCTGGTCACGAAATTTGGTCTTCGGCAAAACTTGTGTTCACTCTTTTCTACCCTTCCGTCCGCTCTCACATCCTTCATCAGCTGTTCAGTAGCAGGTCTATACAACTAGGGTATATACTAGCTTGGGAATAGTCACTCTATATATATAAGACGGAGGTAATGCAGGGAGAGGGAGGGGGGGGGGGGAGGACATACGGTTAAAACACTATATGTTTGGTTTTCAAACACCCCTTGAATTTCTTTATAGAATTATTGTAGCCAGCTGATTTCACGTGCACGCAAATGCTAACAAGAACGGGCTGATACGATGGGCACGTCTCTAAAGTTCTGATAAAATATATCCTAACCCTTTTCATATATTTCTACATTTTTTTTCATAGCTTTGGTTTAAAATGGCCCTATTGTGATTGTTGTAATTTCTTGTGTGTATATATACTACATAGTATTGTTGGCATTATATTGGAGGCTGTGTTGGTGTGTGTGGGTGTGTGTTTGTGTGTGTGTTTATATATGGTATGTCTGTATATTAGAGGGTTTCAATTTTATTTAAAAATGGTTGAATTTACGCTTGCTGTAGATAGTTAAATATGCCTAAAATTAGGTTAATATATTTTCGGACAGAACTTGTTGTCAAAGATTTTAATTTGATCAGATCTCTGAGGTCTAAAGAAGAACTGGATGATATATTAACATTTAGAAAAAATATCATTGAAATAGTGGTTTAATAATAAACATTCAATTTAAAAATCTCCTAAAATTTAATTTAAAAATCCCCCTTAAGAAAAGAAATTTTAATAATTGTCAAAAAGTTTTTTTTCATCATTACACTTTGCAAATCTTTAAAACCTTTAGCATAAATTTTGTTTGATTGATTGAGAAGTACTCAACGTGAACTTTTTGGCGACTTGATAAAATATTAAACAATTTAAGAAATGAATACAAAAAAATACATCATAAAAACCATTAGGATATGTTTATATATACAGCAAGTAAAAATCCACCATTTCATGTATTTTGAAAATGTCTACTGTATATACACCTGTATATCTGAAGTTACGGAACACCCACCTACCGCCCTCTCATACTATCCATTCTCTGCCCTCTCTACGCCATCGTATACGCTGGTACGCGGCCGTGACAGGCGTACACGCGTGACACAGTCAAACACAAGCATATACACGACCTAGGTATCACCAATATTAGACTAAGGCATCACCATAATGTTAGTTTATTTAACCCACACACATGTATATCCTGCTTGCACAATGGTTATATCAATACTAAGTCAGAATAAGAAACTGAACGGAGGAGTTGAACCAAAATTGTGGAGTAACGGCCACAGAAGAGAGAGGTATCTGGAAAAAAAGAGAGAGAGAAAGGAAAGTATATTAGAAACTTGTAGATATTGTAGAGAGGGACAATTCTCTTATATATATATATAGAAATTTCTAACATACATGTATACTAAAATTACTTTTACTGTATATATGGAATTAATATTTGAAAATTAGAAGGGTTAGGGTGACCATATATACGAACATATCTTTATTAATAAAGGAGACTCAAAGTGTAATATATCAGGTAAGAGGGAGAGGGGGGGAGTTAATGGGGGATTATTTTAACAAGTAAGGTGTATTTTCTGATTGTCACCGTATGAAGGCCTTACTCACACAGTTAATAGCTGAAATCGCATTAGTAAGTTTTTAACATAAAAAAAATACATTATAAAACATATTCCTAAATAAATACTTTTTGTATTTGATTCTTATAAAAAAAGTAACAGGATATATGTCTGTTTAATTTCTGTCGGTAGCAATATGAACATCAACTTTTTGTATTTTTGTTAAAGGGGACCTCAATCATCCCAGAATAAATAGTCTCTCGAAAAAAATGCCCCCCATTCCAATTATTTTATTTTACTGAAGTTGAAAGTGGAGGGTTGGCTTGTCACACCTCCCCCCCCTCCTCTTTTTATTTCTAGTGTTTCTAGAATATCTTTCTTCTTGTCAAATGGTTATAACTGCTTGGCCTTTTTTTTGGGGTGTTATCATCCTTGTTCTATATTTATCTTGTAAAAAAATTGATGAATTTCCATATTATAATATATTATACATTCCATACTTCTATATACACACAGACTCCATAGAGAAACAAGGATGACAACAATTTTTAAAGCAGAGCTCAACAAAATATGAAAGTAAGACAAACGAACATAAACAATCACAGAATAGCCGTAGTTTTGATATTGAAGAAACAAAATATGAAAGAAATTTTAATTTAGATTCGATTAATATCTTTAGTAATTTTGCTCTACTGTATTGTTTCTAATCGTTCAATGAATCTTTCAAAAATTTAAAGATACGTACATATGTTTCTTATCAAGAACTTTTTAGTACATAGGTAGCGTAGCAATTACAATCTTATAACCCCAAACTATAGAGAATAATGCAATTAAACCTTTTTGATGTTATGACCTCTAACCTTAGCTGGATCTTTAAATCATTTAAGTGGTGAGCAAGATCGGGGTGAGCCGAATTTCAGCCAATCACAGCGCGGCATTTCATAAAATGCTGTGCTCTCATTGGTGGAAAGTTGGCTCACCCCGATCTGGCTCACCACTAAAATGATTTAAAGATCCAGCTCTTATTAAAAAAAATTTGGCTTTATAATAGGCGATTTCCCTCAAATTACCTAGTCGAGCAAATAATTCCTTCCTCTCTATTTTTACGTTTAGATACGCCCGCCGGGGTCAGACATAAAGAAAAAAATTACTCATCCTTTATTTTCAATTTATTCAAATTAAGTGGGAGGGGGGGTTCTTTGCTCGTTAGTTCTTTGAGGGAAATACAAACGAATATGGGATTTAAGTTCTAGTGCCGTTGCGCTACCTATAATAATATTGTATAAATGTACATTTTACACAATGTTTTTATACAAAATATTGATATTATAGTTAAATGTATTTCTCCCCCCTAAAAAAGGTTTATTTAAACAAAAAGTATGGAGAGAATATTTTCAATCAAAAATATTTTGATACAAGTCTTAAGGAATGATCTTAGTAGCGGTTTTCCTGAAATCGCCAAGTAAATACAGAAATCCGCACTTTTTAAAAAATTTATTGAAAATAAGGGAATGCTCTTTTACTTTATGTTTGGTTAGGTTATGTTGTGTACTAGGTTAGTGACTCCCGCAGGTGTTAGGCTTACAGAAAATAACTTAACATCCTCCCTATTTAAATTTTATGCGAATTAAGGACTACAGAATTTGGACCAAATATAAGAAATATAATTTAATTTACAAATTACTGTAGGAATCAATTATGAATTGAACAATTTTAATCTATTAAAAGATTAGCTGGTTAGAAGGGACGCGACCAAAAATCCTTATTTTTTGTACAAAGAGGTCTTTTGTTAATTAGTGTTACCTTGACCTTAGAAAAGCAGTAGATACTAAACTCTTTTTTGGTGTTATATTAAACAAACTATTCCAAACTAACATCTGTTGCGTTCTAGATGTATCTAAAGTCAAAAAAAGATAAGTTATCCTAATACTAAAGTAACAGGATGTTTGTGTGTCTGTGTGTTTGTACCAAAAGATCTCGCTAACTGCTGAACCGATCGGGTTCTCCTTAACAGGGTAGCTTCTCATAGGTCCCGGGAAGGTTTATAACTATTTTTGGGGAGGGTACCACCCCCCTCCCAAGAGAAATCACGATAAATCCAAATTTTTATTTTAAGTATGGACACTCCTACGTAACACTGGGAGGTATCGTAGAAAGAGACTCCTACGACGCCTTGAACGCAACAAAAAAACTAAACATTTAAAGTTCCACGAGAGGCTTCTAGGGGCGTAGCCGCTAGTACCATAATATTGTAAGCAGAGTCAACAGAAGGGGGGTTAATTGCATGTGTACACCACCTTGACAAGGGTATACAGATAGTACTCTCTGATTGACAATTGTACAGCCAAGAGAGGTGTCTAGGTAAAAAAAACCACTCTCCCCTTAAATTTAAAGGGGTTGTTACTTTTTAAAAGCGAAGCTTTTTTATAATTAGGGTCGGTTCGTCCGTACGTCCATACGTCTGGGACGGATAGCTTTTTACGTTAATGTAGGCACAGCAACTCTATAGTCATAACCAGAATGTCCGTACGTCCATTTTAAACATGTTGATTTTTATTATTTTAACTTTTTTAACAATAAATTTTTATGTGATAAAATAATCCGATCTATCCAATTTTATAAATCCTGTTCCTTGGACAACAAATTACAATGTTACTAATCATGTAAGTATGCCCTTAAAGGAAGCCTGCAAGAAATAACACGCTTTAACTGCTGAAAGACTGCCACAAGAAGACCCAATACCCCAAATTTAAAGCCTTAAGCTTCACTAACAAAAAAGTTCTAGGCATTTCAAAATAGCATTTTATGTACAATGGAATTTTTGAAAGATTTCCAATGCTCATAAAAGAAAAAACAATATTAAATTACGTCGCCTAGACACAAAATTATAACCTTATCTTTGTCAGAAACTTAGATTGCCTGTAACCGATTACATTTTTACAATAAAAACACCACATTTCATAGTCAAAATCTATGAAAAAAATTCGATTTAAATTGCATTTTTAAACGAAAATCATAGCGGAAACAAAGGGGTAAACTAATACAAGCTTTGCTGTGATTGGTTGTTAAGCTGATTCAGCCTTCTGATTGGCTACAGTACATTCGGTACAACGCAAGTAAAACTTAATTTTTTTTAATGATTTTGACTATAAAAATGGGTATTTTTATTGTAAAAATATAATTAGTTACTGGAAACCTAAATTTATGACAAAAATAAGCTTATAATTTTGTTTCTAGGCCACGTAGTTTAATTTCAAAGTTTTCAACATGAGCATTGCAATTCTTTCAAAATTTTCATTGTACATAAAATGTCATTTTAAAATGCCTAGAACTTTTTTGTTATAGAAGCTGAAGGCTTCAAATTTGGGGTATTTGCTCTACTTGTGGCAGTCTTTCAGCAGTTAAAGCGTGGTATTTCTTGCAGGCGTCCTTTAAACAATATCCTGTATTTAAGCAGTTTTTCAACAAATTTACTTATAATTTTACATCAACTGTTGTACGTAGATTATATTCTGATTAATCAGTTCTGACAATCTAAAACTGTTAATGTTCTTTTGTCCTACCGTTTCAGAGCTTCGCTTTTATGAATGTTTTCATCCATCCTTGTTTTATCTTTAAATGAGTTGGTGGACACCCAGGGGAGTGTATCTACCTTTCTATCTCTAATATTACACCTCTATTGTTTTCTGTAATATACCCCCCTCGATTTTGGTTTAGGGGAGGGTGTCAAAAATTGTTAATTTGGTGTCTAAATTTACGGGTTCGCATACTTTCATGAAATGTTGTTTTGAAATAAATTTTCCATATCAAAACTTTGGCTTGTCTTTAACTAATACCTGATCAGGTTGACATATAAAATCTCAGAAACTACTGGATTGGTAAGATTAATGCTTTTCATGGAATCTTTCTCATCTTTTATCTCAATTTCAGAAGATGATTAAAGTCCCTCCACAGATTATGACGTCATACAATAGAATAACCAATGAGAGGAAAGCATAAATTTTACCATTGGTCAATTACAGTGTATACTGGCCTCTCATTTGCTATTCTGTCGTATGACGTAATAATTTTTGGGGAGACTTTAATTTCAGTTTTTCTTTGTGGACCGAACTTGGAAAGAAACCCTCATAATTAACTTTGAAAACTGTTTTTGAATCATTTTTGAAAGGGGTACAAAAAATATGCTAAATATAAAGACACATATAAAGATTGCCAATAAAACATTGTAATAGTTTAACGTGATTTTGCGATGAATAAACCATTATCAACACACACATACATACACACACATTCACACACACACACACACAAACATATAAACACACACACACGCACATACAGATGCTATATATATATTATGCTGATATGATAACAGATATTTGCATAATTGGTTTACTTTGTATTGTCATTCTCATAACTATATACATATATCTCTCACACACTATTCTTTATTATAATCAAAACATTTTAAATCTCTTCTTTAAGGATCAGTCCGTCCATCTGTCTATAACGGATAGCTCTTTTCTTAAATTTAGACATTTTAGAAATGTCCTATCCATTTCAAACTTTGCATGATGTTTCTTATTTCCGTGAGGTATGACTTAGAAAGCCTAGCAATTCTATAATCGTTACCAGAAAGTGCGGACTTATTGCAAAAAAGTTAATTTTAACTTTTTTGACAACAACTTTTTGTATGATATAATAATCCTATTCAACTGGTTTTTTTTTGGAATGATGATTTCTAGTCCAATAAGGTCAAATATTTTAAGCAAAGCATCTATATAATTAAATTCTAAAAATGAAATCATGTCCTTAAACAGAAACCGGTTCTGACACTTTAGAAAAATTATTGTTTGTTTGTCTTTCTTCTTATTTTAAAGCTTTGCTTACTTGTATGATCCTTCTTTTATGTTAAATTTCACGGATAGGAAAATTGCAGATAACTTAATAATTATCACCCATTCTAAACCGTTATTTTTATATAAAAATAACCACATGCCTGTATGATCTCTTTATATATATATATGTGTGTATGTACTGCTACGCTTCTAAATGTGTACCTAGATATTGTAGTAGTCATCGAATGTAATTAATAGAGCGATTATAACATGTCTAAATTAACGATAACTGCTAATCGTCACGGACTGGCGGAAGGAAGGATCCCTATAATAGAGAAGGTTCACTATCAAAAATAACTCATGAAACTCTTAAAATATCTTGGCTTAGCTAAGGAATATTGTGACATTTGTACATATATTATGTATATAGAAACATAGTTATGCGGTTTTGCACTAAATTATTTAGACACAACATCAAATCATATTATGCCCTATGTTTTCAAAATTATACATTCATTTTGATTTATTGAACTAATTGTAAACAAGAATGGGATTATCCAAATCATTAAAAGCATAAAATATTTGGAAAAGATAATCAGTTTTATTGTGAACAAAGGGTAAGGTCAACAAAGTCAGGGAGTAAGGGAGGGGACAATGGATCGAATATTCAATTTTTAGGAGTCTCAGACTTTGGGGACTGGCTTAAAGGGAATGTGCAAGAGTTTAGCAGTTTCTGACTGAGTTTGGGGACTTGCGCATAGAATGCCGCTACTCGTTATGTATGTTTTGAATATTGCAGACGGGGAGAAGGGATAAGGGAAGTGGGGGGAAGGGAAATAAACACTCGTTGTGTTAGTTTGGAATGTAGCAGACGGGGAGAAGGGAGAAGGGAGGTGGGGGCAAGGGGCAAGGGAAATAAACAGAATAAAAAGGGGCAGTCATATTCTTGCTAGCAGCTGGCTGGGTCCAATAATCTTTTAATATAAAAATCACACCAAAAAACCTCAATATATTTCATCAAAAACAAGTTGTGATTTCACTTTACATGACGCTATGGAAATCTATTATTCAATTAACAATCCCTTTATAATTTCCTACAAATTTATTGGATTAAACTCGATTTCATGCCCTTTCTTTGATAACTCTTATATTGAATTAATTGCCCATTGTCCCCTCCCTTACTCCCTGCAACAAAGTACATTTATAGAGTTAAGAACCTTATTAACCGGTCCTAGGATAAACGTAGGATTGACAAACGTCGGAGTGAACACCTAACCTAATTTAAACCATCTTTTAGGTTTTTTAAATGCCTAACCCCTGTGAGAGGCTTATTTGTATATTCATATCTTAACACAGCCTAACCTTACTTAAATAACTTAATATTTTAGACAATCTTTTGGTTGTACACTAGGGTGGGTCGATTTTGGACATTTTTTCTGAGGCCAAAGCGGGGATATGCAAATGATTTGTATGAGTATAATACACCTCTGGATGATTTAAAATTTATCCTAAGTCTTAAAACCGCTGACGACCAGACATTCAAATATATAGCTATTTGTAAATGGGAGTCAAAAATTTATTGAATCAGAACTATGGCTTCATGGTGCTCCCAGGAAAGGCATTGAGGAGTAGAATCAGGAACTTTTGACCGTTTCAAAAAATCTCGTTCCTAGCCTGAGAAAATCTAAAAAACCTCTACAAATTGGACAATTCTCAATAAACCTTTAAAAATGTGTTTTTTTAGTGATTTCTAAGGCTAGGAACGAGATATTTTGAAACGGACAAAAGTTCATGATTCAGCTCCTCAAGGCCTTTCCAGGGAGCACCATGAAGCCATAGTTCTGATTCAAAAAAATTTTTGAATGTCGTCTTTGCATATTAATAAGTAATCAAATATATTTTTTAGTGGTCGCGTTCTAAAACTAAATTTTTTAAAATTCTTTTTCGGTCAGAAATGTTTTAAAGGTTAATTTTATCTGTTGCATATCCCCTCTTTGTCTAATTCCGATATGAACCCGCCTTATTGTACACTCTGTCGTTTGTCACTCCTGCATTTGTCCTTGAACCTATTAACCCAGAGGATCTTAAGCTATCCATAAATATGCTGCAGCACTGATGAAGTCGTGCCATTGAATCTATTTCCTCAATGGTCTTTCCAAAGTTTACTAGCTCATATTTCAGAAATCTATAGGGTTAAAACAATGACCGGCCGCCGTTAAATTGATGTACATTCACAATGATGACATGCAAATTACACCTTCTGTAGATTGCAATTAATGGTTGAAACATTTGGACACTCATCTTCATGAACCAACCAGTCAAAATTCAATAAATGTTCCCAAAGTTATTTAGCCAAAATGTTACTATAAAACTTTGGGGACTAGTGCATTAAACAGCATTATGACCCATCCCTTCCTCCTTGTCATTATCGAACTCTTTGCTGTTGGTAAGGAGTAGAGCTCCCTTATCCTGTTGCCTTTCTGAATTCAGTTATGTACCTATCACTGTATCCAAAAGGTTTTTGTCTGAAATAATCTATTACGCGGGGGCAGTTGTTTATTATACTTGAAGCTTAGGTTCTAGCTTCTTTGTCATGCTTCAGCTTCATTACTCGTCACTTGCCTATAGGAGGGTGGAATAGGTCAGAAAAATAATTTAGAATTATTTCAAGACATTTATAAAACTTCACTGTAAAATACAATCGTAAATAGAAAACAATGTGGTATATTTTCTTTGATATAGATATGGGTGTTTACTGTTTAATAGAAATCAAAATAATTATATTTCTGTGGTCTATTGAAAAACATAAATAAATTGTATTCCTTTCAAAAGCCCAACATTACTATAATATCCTTCTATATACGCCCAACCCGCGACCGTGACTCAACACGTATCACATCTGTTCTTCGCCAGAGAGGTGATAGGTTCGAATCTCTACCCAACACAGCGTCAAATCTAAAGACTTTAAAAATGGTTCCTACTGCTGCTATGTCAGGTTCGCATTGTAAATAGAGTATGGGGAATGCCCATAAGGAAAAAGGATAAGAGGATGAATACTCACCCCTTTTTCATGGTAAAATACTACTTCCCCATCCCTAAATTTAGAAGCAGACGAAAATCAAAAGCCGCCCAGGGCTTTTTGTAAGTCAATCATAAATAATAATGTGAATAAAAAGAAAAGCGATATTTAGCAAACAGCCGTGGGCGGTCAGAATCAGCTGAATGTTCATTATGAAAAAAGTTTCCCCCTTTTTAGAAATAGAAGGATTCATCTTTCATGAACAAATTTTTTTAAATAAAAATAAAATTCTATGTAATTTTTAATTAAAACATTAAAACGAAAATATCTAATCTAATATTCTTGCCCTAAATATGGAAATAGTAAAAAGTAAAAAAATATTTTTTTTTAATAATTTTTAATCCTCCCATTTGAAAAGTAGTGGAATAGCAATAAATTTTAGCGCGGCAACAGCGCTGAGTAGGCCTCTAGGCCCACTGCCTATTTTCGTCTTCTAGTTGCTTCGATTCCTCTCTTTTATTTTTTTCTCTATGGGAATGCCTTGGTCTATAAAAAAGCGCAACTTATTCCATGCACAGCTAGGACTCCTAAGACAAAGGTCGTGCAATCAAAGGTTTGGTTTTCTGTTAGATGTTACCTAACCTAATATCCCCCAGTGGGCGTTAGAGTATTTTTTCCCATTACAACCGGATGAAGCCCCTGGGTTCTCAATTTGATCACAGGAAATCGAAGGAGAATCCTACCCCAAACAGGTAAAAGGTAATATATACAAACACAGATATCATATAATAGAAGGAAGGGGTAAGTCGGCCCTACACTTTCCATTTTGGAAAAAAAATAATTTTTAGGGAGTGGTGTTTTTTTCCAGGGCGATTTCTTTAGGGAGAGGAGGGTACCTTTTCCCATATATTTTTAAAACTTTCCATATCATATAAGTCCTAAGCTTCAGACACATAGACATCCTGTTACTTTTATATAAGGATAAGCCTATTACATAAAATCACAAATAAGCAAAAAAATGTTAATGTTTTTATTTATACAAAAGAATAAATTACAGTATTAATGCTACATAATTCATAGAATAGCTTTGTTTTTAAAGAGAATATTATGTGTATAATATGTAAATACTAAATAATAATATTGTCGAGTTACAATTATATAATATTTTCATTCAGAGGTTTCGTGATTTTTTTCTTGGATGTATAGGGAATATATACTACGAAAACTTTTCGTGTATCTGTGTATGTGTGTGTGGGTGTGTGTGTGTGTGTATGTGTGTGTGTGTGTCTGATCAGGCAGTATGCAGTCTACTACTACATGCACGGGGGAAAGAGCCAATTTACCGACATTGTCCCTCCCTCTCCCCGCAATTTTCCGACACATATCTCTCTCTCTCAAACTCAGAAACTCTCTCTCTCTCTTTCTGAGTATATTCTATATTTTCCTATTTTTTACTCATTTTATGTATGTATGTCAACTGAACATCATTGCATACTTATTTATGCAACAAAACAAGTAAAATATACTGGATGCGATTCAGTATCTTGAATAGCAGCCGAGGAAATCACGTTTCCCCATTACCGTTTCTAACATACAGACGCATGGACTTTCGAATTATAGTGTACCTTTGCTGATAAAAACTCAAGATGACTTTTCAAATTTGTTATTTTATGCACGGATTTTTATTCTTCCTAAAATTTTTAATTAAATTTTAACTAAATAGTTATAAAGTAGTTGCACTTTACTAGAGATAGTCTACCATAAACAAGGATGACAACAACCTTAAAAGCGAAGCACTGAAACGGTAGGACAAACGGACATTAACACGTGTATAGTGTCAGAACTGAATAATCAGAATATAAAAGTATAAGAGTCGAAGCAAAATTGTAAGTAAATTTGTTGAAAAACTGTTTGATACAGGATAATGTTTATGGACATACTTACATTTTTAGGACTTGATTATAGAGTTGCTTCGCTTATAATACTGTACTTTGTTGTCCCAGGAATCTATATACCAAAAATCAGATCAAACGGATAATTAGATCACATAAAATTTGATATTAAAAAATTAGAAAAATCAACATGTTTATAATGGACGTACGGACATTCTGGTAATGATTATAGAATTGCTACGCTTTTTAAATCATACCTAACTACTAAAGGAATAATCATACAAAATTTGAAATCGATAGGACCATTCTAACGTGCCTAAATTAACGAAAAAAGCTATCCGTTACGGACGGACGGACGTACGGACCGACCCTAATTATAGAAAAACTTCGCTTTTAAAAATTAGCAGTATTAAAGCTTTTTCACAATCCTATTATATAAAGTAGTAAGCGTTTTTGTCTGTCCCGAAGGATATCTCCCTAACCGCTAAACCGATATTGTTCTCCTTTACAGTGAAGCTTCTTAGGTCCTAGGAATGTTCAGAATATTCAGGTTCTTTTAAACATTTCAATTTTTAACTGTTTTAAAAATTGGATGATATTAATAATACTTTATTCAATTGGGGATTCCTAGTACAATACTAATAATAATTGTACAATTCGTATCTACTAGTCTTTTGATGTATATTGTTTACTTTCATTATTAAAATCATTACTATAATTCAGCTTTATTATCCAACACACCCCAAAAAACATATCTAATTAATTGTCTTCACCCCCCAAAAAATATTTTTTTTTACTCCTTTGGAACTCAAATTTAAAATGGGATGAGGTCGACATTTCCCCCTCCTACCTTAAGTGCACCTAGAGGCTTCTAGGGGGCGTAGTCGCCAGTTTATCATAATTTGGAGTGTACAATCAATTGATTGTTCATTGTATTGTCTGAATAATTCAGTTATGTGCAGTGTGCACTGTGATTCACCAGGTGATTATGAAACTACTTAGGAGTGAATAAAGGGGGAGGCAGGCAAGAACGTCCAAACTTATTTAAGGGGGGTAAAATGACAGGGTTTTACATTGTTTGCGGTGGGTAATCCGGATTTTCAAAAATTTTAAGGGGGTTAAATGTGGGGTTTAATTTTTTTTTGTTTTGGTAGGGGGTGAACACATCCCCCTTCCCATCTTGAATATTTATGGAGGCAGGTCTTCCTAATTTTGATTTTTAGGGGGTTTTGACACCCCTCTACGCCACTGCTGAATATCAATGTCTAAAAGAAAAAAATAAGGACAGTTTAATATTTCTATTGACAGTCGCCAAATTGACGGCATCCACTGCGAATAATCTAAAAATGTATCGTAGCTGCGATTTATTAAAAATTAAGACAAACAGCTACTGATGAGCTTTGTTTTATTTTGAATAAAAACTATGTTACAGAACAAATATTTCTGTCTGTTTTTGTTTTTTTTCCCAATTAAGAAACATAAATATCACAGTCAAGGTATCAAATTTGATACAAATATTTTTGTCAGGGCTCCGCATAAGGTGAGTGAAACATATTTACTATCAGTATATCAAGGCACCCCAATCCACATGTCCTTAGATCAAAAGCACCTATAAACCTCATTATTTTAAGCAATTCACAGTCACACCCGTCAGTATTTCAATGATCTGCAGCCGATAAAATGGATCCGCAGACAAGCCATACTTGTAAAGAGTCCTTTTTAAATAAATATTCCTCAGGTACTTATTTCTTTTCTCCCTTCCTTTTTAAAAGCGAAGCTTTTCTATAATTAGGATCGGTCCGTCCGTCCGTCCGTAACGGATAGCTTTTTTTGTTAATATAAACATGTTAGAATTGTCCTATCGATTTCAAATTTTGCTTGGTGATTCCTTTAGTAATTAGGTACGATTTAGAAAGCGTAGCAACTCTATAATCATTACCAAAATGTCCGTATGTCCATTTTATACATGTTGATTTATTTACTTTTTTAACAACATATTTTTATGTGATCAAATCATCCGATTGGTTTAATTTTTGGTATATTGATTCCTGGGACAACAAAGAATAATGTTATTAACGAAGCAACTCTATAATCAAGTCCTAAAAATGTAAGTATGTCCATAAACATAATCCTGTATAAAGCAGTTTTTCATCAAATTTACTTACAACTTTGCTTCGACTCTTATACATTTATATTCTGATTATTCAGTTCTGACACTATACAAGTGTTAATGTCCGTTTGTCCTACCGTTTCAGTGCTTCGCTTTTATGGATGTTTGGCATCCTTGTTTTTTGTGGCCACTGAACATCTGATAGCAAGCATGTTTCAGAAAATTTCTTGGGTTGTTCTATGGGGTTTGTATGACCACAGTAATTATCTAAAAAGCGAAGCTACTCTATAGTTCACTTTTTGTGCCTGTTCGTTATCAACTTATTTTCTCGGCTGTTATTAAAGATAGATAGATGATATTTTAGTCTATTTGTTGAACCCAGTAAAAGTGTCTGACTCTAATTAGGACGTAAAAAAAAAATAGCCAATGAGAGGCCACTATAAATTTTACCATTGATCAATAACAGTGTATACTGGCCTCTCATTGGCTAATTTTTTTTACGTCATAATCAGAGTCAGACACTTTTACTAGGTTCCTGTTTGTCTGGTAGTAAGTCCGTAACACTAATAAGGACATGGGATATTCTCAGTTGTTATTCTAGAACAGATTTTCTTTACTTTGTTATTGGTCTTTTTGTCATGTTTCAAAACATAAAAATTTGTTATTTTAAAATGCTTTTTGATTTTTTACTTCACTTTGTCGAATAAAATGATTATCTCAGATGCTAATTAAGATTTTTAAAAGCGAAGCCTTCTATAATTAGGGTTGAACCGTATGTCCGTCATTCCGAGACGGATAGCTTTTTTTTTTGTTAATTTAGGCATGTTAGAATTGTCCTATCGATTTCAAACTTTGCATGGGGATTCCTGTAGTAGTTAGGTACGATTTAGAAAGCGTAGCAACTCTATAATCATTACCAGAATGTACATACGTCCATTTTAAACATGTGGATTTTTTACTTTTTCAACCATAAACTTTTATGTGATCTAATTATCCAATTGTTCTGATTTTTGGTATTCTGATTCCTGGGACAACAAAGTACAACATTATAAGCAAAGCAACTCTATAATCAAGTCCAAAAAATGTAAGTATGTCCATAAACATTATCCTGTATAAAGAAGTTTGTCAACAAATTTACTCACAATTTTGCTTTGACTCTTATTCATATGTATGCTGATTTATTCAGTTCTGACACTATACACAAGTGTTAATGTTCGTTTGTCCTACCGTTTTAGAGCTTCGCTTTTATGGATGTTGCCATCCTTGTTATTGTGAAGATCTGCTTATACAAATAAGCATCCAGTAAATAATTTACATAGTCCGTTAATTTATCAGTCATGTCAAAAGTATGAAAATTAGTAAAGTGGCGAACTATGACGTCAGAAAAAACTAACAATTAACCAATAAAAAGCCAGTATTCACTGTGGTAAAATATATAGCGGCCTAATTGGTTAATTGTTAATTTTTTCTGACGTCATAGTTAGACACTTTTACTGTTTTCCAAAAATATAACTATACATATTTAAAACAAATGATAAAAGTTTCGGGAGTTTCAAAATTATTATGTCCACCCATTCATAATTTTTTTTCCGCTTCGCTGCTTATGGATGTTGTAATCCGGCCTGGTTTATAGTTTCTTACAATAGCATGATTAAATAAATTTAAACAAATCAAATTTATTTCAGGTAAAGAAAAAAAAAAGAGTTATATGAAATGCTTGTATAGAAGCGAGGGCCAGTACTAGTTTAGGGGCGTCCAAGCTTTTTTTTTTTTTGGGGGGGGGGGGGGTAAAATGAAATTTTTTTTGAGAAATTCGTTTGGGGGGGGGGGTAATCCCCACTTTACCCCCCCCCCCCCTTAGACGTCAATGTACTAGTTACAAGTGTGTGTCTGTTGACACACTGAGGCAAGTGTTGGGTAGTACCCCAACTCTTGACTTAACTGTTTGGTAAAACGAAAAATTGTTCAGGGTAGTTGATTGACCCCCTAATCCCTGTAGAAAAAAATTTGAGCGCTTTGCACCATGTTTTAATGCACTTATTGTTTAAAAATCATGAAAATTTAGGGCATATCAAACAAAAAATGTAGACTCCCCCCCCAACAAAAAATTAAAGCTTGGACGACCATGTATAGGGTGACGTTTGCGAACCAACAGAAATTTAGGACATAATCTTTTTAATAACACACCAGAACATGATAACCATATATTGGACATTCTGTAGTTGGAATATGCCAAAATTCGGATCTTAAATGAGAATGATATAAAAAAGTGATTGATTTTAAAGTACTTATAGCATCAGAATTAAATATCAAAGACAACTTTAAAATCTCACAGGTATATCTGTTTCGTGACATCGCCTCTTTAGGGGCGTTTCGTCGTATTTTCACAGTAGCTTTCGATAGGTTATTTTGGTTATGTCAGGTTAGGTAAATGTTAATGATTGCCCCGCGTGGTTAGAGTACCCCTCAGGTGCTAGAAATAGGAGAAAGCTCATATGAAAATACGAAGTAACGCGCCCCTTATAAGAGGCGATGTCACAAAACCGACAATACCCAAAATATTTTGTGTTTTTGGGCAATGCTTAGTAGAAAGAAATAGAATCTTTATATCTAACCTCCCTCTCCATCCCCCTAATATTATTTTAGATTTTTTTACACATGAGCCTATAACTTATTTTAGAGTGAAATTTAAATATTCAGAACATTGCCGAGAGCGCAAAACCCTTATGCGAGCTCTTATATAACGACGACTTTTGAATTTTAAAATGCCGCGTTGCGTTTTAACTGAGATTTAAAAATAAACAGCAAAAAAGCAAAAATATGTTTTTTTACACAAATATTTAACTACTAAAAGTTAAGCATTGCAATTAAAATAATAAAAATTATGTTTTTATGCATTAAAGTAATTTCAAAATCAGCCAATAAACACGAATTTGAGTAAATTGTTTCTTTTCCGGGCTCGCTTTAAATATCGGTCTGTGATTGGCTGAAAACTTGTTTTGGATATAAAATACTGCGATATCATTGGCTGACAATATTTAGTTGAATGGCAACACCGAAAACATGAGCTTCTAAAATCTTTTGTTGGTGAAATAATTTATTTAAAAAAAAAGAATGACAACATCAATAAAAGCGAAGCTTAACTAAACAGACCGACAAACGAACAGTGACAAACAAAAATAAAGAATGTATTCATCCAATATCTAGAAGTTTGAATAAAAATTTCGTGTAAATCTGCTTTTTTAATCATGTAAAATTACTTGAATCTATTATGCATAATATAATATAATGCTAAATACGGACGTACATCCTTACACATTAAGACCAGAGATGCTTGGCTTATAAAATTGTTTCTGATATTCTCAGAAATCAATAGTCTCTTTTTAATGACTTTAACGTAGAGCTACGCTTTAATTCTTATATACTTAACTGATATAGAAATCATCCGGCCATGTCAAGTTTAAAATCAAAAGGTCAATTCTAACATGCCTAAAATAACGATCGAGCGACCCTTATTAATTGTAGAAAAGCTTTTTTAATAACTGAAAATATTAAAGTGGCTTTTTAGTGATTTTAAATAATTTGGTTAAATATGATGAAATACCTATCAAGTGAAAATTTTGGTGAGATTAATTTAGTGAAAATGTTTCAGAATATAAAACAAATTCAGATGATTTGAAACATAAAGATTTAATAAATTTAAGGTATGTATTTCGCGTTTCTTTAAATTAAACGTTTCAAATTTTAATTAAGTATACCTATCTTTTCCTCATTATAATTGAATAAATCATAAAGTATTGGAAATTTTTTTACTAGGTATGTTTTTTTTAACTAGGATGTCTTGTGAACTCGTGCTGGCAAGCCTACGGGACGCCAGCAGTCAGGATCCTCTCAGGATTAAGGCTGCTGTTGACCAGTTGAAGGAATGGGAGGTAAGATAATTATTAAACACTTAAATCTATTTTTGTTGTTGTTTGTGACAAAATTCTCTTTTAGAACTCTTTTTGAAGGTACCTAGCAATCAAACGCATTGGACCTTTTTTGTAAGTTTAAGGAAATTTCATTTTTGTGCTTTTCACTTAATTAATTCTCTTATTATTTCCGTTTTCTATTACTTTATATGATTTTGTATGGTTTTCATGTACATAATTTTACTTCTAGACTGAGCCTGGATTTTATACAATTCTAGTCAACGCTTTGACAGATTACAGCGTCGATGTTGGAATTCGTTGGCAGTCAATTGTATACTTTAAGAATGGAGTGGATAGGTAAGTTTTAGTATTGTAGTTAAACTCTGCAAATCTTTCGTATTGATGAGTCTTTTAGTTACAATCTTCTGATGTGTGTGTTGTCATATTTGTGTGACAGATAATGCAAAGTAATTCAAGTAACGCAATATCTAGCTCAGAACTAACAAGCGAAGAACGTTTATAATTCTCCAATAAATAAGGAAGTTAGCAATTTTTAGATATCTTCATTAGAGAGACATAGGAACGGACAAAGTTAAATAGTAACAGCGCTAGTAACCACTTACCTATACTTTAAGTTGTGCCATTGACCTTAGAAAGCTAAAAATTCATATAAACTTTCCATAAACTGCTAGGTTTTTGAAGATTTTTCAGATAGAATTAACACATTATGGTTTATTATCAATAAATGGATAGGAATGAAAACCCTTTAGGTACTTATTTATAGTGTGTCCAATTATTAGGTATTGGCGAAAAAACGCGCCCAACTCGATACGAGATGACGAAAAAGTGTCAATTCGAGCAACACTTATCCGAACCTTGGAGGAACCCGAGAATAAAATTGCTGTTCAAGTGGCCGTGTCCATTGCTAAAGCTGCTAGGTAAATTAACAACCATTCATTTTATGTCAAATATTTATAGGCCGGTATAGATTAAAAGACGTTAAAAGGTACCTACCAATTTGTCGAGATAGAATTTTACAAAACTCATTAATATGTAGAATTATGACTTGTTGATTAGTTAAGGATAGGTAATTAAAAGGTTCGAGTTTTTGTAAGACGATAATTTGTTTTGTACATGGTTTATTGTTTCATTCAGAAAAAAGTCGTGCAATAAAATACTTCCACCACTTTCCCACAATAATAAATAATCAAAGGCTACTAAATTCAGGATGGATGTTCCTCGTGAGTGGCCGGAACTTCTACCTGCCCTTAGCGAGGCTGTCAAGTCAGATAATGAGATTATTAAACACCGCGGCCTTTTATACCTACATCACACAATTAAAGTAGGTCTACACTTTGTTAAAATAAAGAATATAAAACTATTTTTCAAAGGAACCATTAGTGTAATTTTAAAAAATTCGTTATATTAACAAGATAGTTTTTAAATTTTAAAAATATACCTATTTAAATACGTCTTATTATCAAAAACTTATATTTAAACTTTATTTACCCTTAATAGTATAATACATTTATTTATAGGCTCTAGCAAGCAAACGGTTGGCGCCTGACAGAAGAGCTTTTCATGATCTTAGCTCAAATATTATAGGAATTCATTTTTGATACCTAGTCTTGTGTTATATAAGTTTATTTAAAACTTTCTGTAATTCACAATTGCAGGGCGACCACTGCATACTATATATACTATTTATACTATATAGGATGAATGTGGATACTATATCATACTATATGACAAAAATTTACTATATATACTATATAATATCACCTTTTTTTGACCAAAATTTACTATATATACTATATGATATTACTTTTATATAACAAAAAACGAATATTGTCAGTTTTGTGACAGCGCCTCTTAAGGTGCGTTTTGTCTTATATTTTCACTGTAGGTTTTCTCCTATTTCTAGCCCCTGCGGGGCAATCATTAACCTTTATCTTACCTATCCTAACCTTCAATAACCTATCAAAAGTTAACTGTGATAGGATAAAAATACATAAAGATCTACAGGTAAAAGATTAAAATTTCTTATTTGAATAGTTAGAGTTCAGAATATGCATCTATTAAGATGATATTAAAATATCTGAAGGACAAATTAAAATCGGCCATCAAGTTTAGGTCCTGTAGGTCTCCAAGTCTTCTCTGGACAGAGTCCACATGGAGGCCTGCAGCACCTGAACCTGGAGAGCAATTGTATTTTTTCTTCAGATGTGTAAAATTGTAAATAACATCTAAAAAGATGTTTAAAAGATATTTTGATTTTTACCTTACCAGAGTCCACCTGGAGGCCTGCAGCACCTTAACCTGGAGCTCAATTGTCATTTTTTCTTTAAATACATAAATAACATCTAAAACTAAGCCTATGTTGTTTAATAAACTTACCTTTAACTTCTTAAATAAAAAATTTTGATTTTATACCTGTCCAGAGTCTACCTGGAGGGCAAGAACGTCCAAGGTGGGGGAATAAAGTGGTGATTACCCCCCACCCCCCAAACGAATTTGGGGGTGCTGGCACCCCCAAAATTTTTTCCATTTTATTCCCCCACATTTAAAAATTACCCAGAATGAATAATCCCTAAAAAATTCTGGCGCGCTTCGCGCGCTTTTTACTTCACTTTCAAAAAATTTTTCCACTGCCCAAAATCAAAAGACTAAATAGTTCCACCAGATAAAAACAGTTCTTTATCATGATAAAAACACGAGTTATAGTTTGCAATGGCCCTTTAATTAAACAATGCACTGGGTGTGTCCTATCAATGTCTTTTCAAAGAAGTAACATTTTCCCAATTATTAAGAAAAAAATGTTTAAATCAAAATTGATTGTCTACCTTCCATAAAATAGATCAATCAAACATTTCAATAATTATCAAAATATCAAATACCCTCTTCAAAACTAGTTAAAAAACCTTACCAGGACATATTTGAAGCTACACTTTAAAGGAGAATCATATTGGTTCATCAGTTAGCAACGCTTGTGGGTTGATTATTTTGTTTTCATGTATAGGAATGAAATTGTTTTTAGTACTTTATTATTAGATAGGTACTTATTTACATTATTAAATTACCCCCCCCCCCAAAAAAAAAAAAATTAAGCTTGGACGCCTCTGTTGGAGGCCAATTTTTTTCCTTCAAATATATAAATAACATCCAAATGTATGCTCATTTTTTTTAACAAATAAACCATTAACTGCTCAATTAAGAAGTTTGATTTTTACCTGTACAGAGTCCACCTGAGGGTCTGCAGCACATGAACCTGTAGGCTAAATGTCATTTTTTCTTCAAATATGTAAAAAAAAAATACCCAAAAAGATGCATAATTTGTTTAAAAAGTTGACCGCTAACTCTTGAAACAAAAAATTTGAATTTTACCTGTCCAGAGTGGACCTGGAGGCCTGCAGGACCAGAACTTGAATGTCGATTTTGATTTTTCTTCATTAATGGTAATAACATCCAAAAAGATGCATATTCTGCTTTATAAGTTGACCTCTTACTCTTTAAATAAAAAAATTATTTATAACCTGTCCAGAGTGGACCTGGAGGCCTTCAAGACCAGAACTTGGAGGCCTATTTAAATTTTTTCTTCAGATATGTTAATAACATCCAAAAAGATGCATATTCTGTTAAATAAGTAGATCTCTAACTCTTCAAACAGAAATTTGAATTTTTTTTTACTTGTCTAGAAACCACCTTCCAGCTAGCCTGCAGCACCTGAACCTGGAGACCTATCCAAAAATGATTAAATATACGTGAAATACTACCCAAAAGTAAACTTTTATCCCATATAACCTATAGTCTCACATTAATACCTAGCCTAATAATCACAGAGTAAGCGAAAGTGGCAAAACTCTTCCCCCCCCCCCCCCTTATATGTTAAATTGCTTTGATAACAACTTTGCTTTGAGTTATTATTGATGATGTATATACTATGTATTACTAAATAATTCAAAGTACGATACTATATCATACTATATGAGTAAAAAAAAATATACATATATACTATATGAATAAAAAAAAATATACTATAAAAATACTATATTTTTTTGGTTTTGGAGTGGTCGCCCTGCAATTGTAATATTTATACCAACGTATTTACAAACAAAAAGTTACTTTTAATTTGCTCCTGGTACTCAAATCTTAACATTTATTCCTGATTAGTAACTCTATAATTCGAATTGGCTGTCTGTCCGTAATGTTATGGAGGAAATGTAATTTTATTTGTGAAGATACTATACCCCTTACCAAAGACCATCCAGGATACAAGTTGCTTTGTTTGTTAGTCTGTCTCATTCTCCCTTCCTTTTTGTGTCTTGCTAATTATAGACCTTATCATCCTGGTTATTATCCTAAAACCTGATCCACATAAGTAATGAAAGAAACTGCTTTGAAAAGAATGAATTTTGAACCAAAGGTTACATGTTAAATCTATGGCATGGGAACCACCAGCTCCTGCTGGCTGACCTGGCAGCAGATATTCTCACCAATAATGGCAGCGGACAACAGGCATAAACAGATATTTTATATTTTAAAAATTTGTACTAAACTGTTGCATTAAAGCCTTTCATTGAGGTATTTTAATTCAATCAAATGAAAAAATGCACATGCAATCCTCTTTGTTTACCCTCTTTAATTCTTTTAATTACAGAGCCCCTAGATGCTAGGGGTGCAGCCACTAGTCCTTGATAAAATATTTAAAATATCTGTCTTTTTAGGAAACCTCTTCTTCCCTTCTTTCATTAAACAAATCTATGCTGTCATTAAAAATTTTGCGGAAGCTCATCATCCATGGATTAAAACGTCCACATGAACATAATGAAACTATGCTTTTCATTGAGAAATCTTTCGAAGAAACCAGAACTTTACTTCAGGTAAAGATTTAAATAATGATATCGTTGCATTCAGGCAGGCATAAGTGGATTGAATCTTAGATTTTTGATGTTTAAATTGTGTGAAACGAGAGGTTGATTTTATATATTAAGTTTAACTAATATAAAAGTCTTACATTTAGGTCGATTAGTAGTGAATGTGAAATAGTAATCTTAGTAACTTACCAAGAATGTTAAGGGATAAGACAATGATGTACATCCTTAATGAGAAAATTAAACCTTATTTAGATTAAAGTATTGGTTGAAAAATTTGATCATTGCTACTTTGAACCAAACAATTAAGATTGATAATAGATGCTAAAGTTTACAAGCTGATGTAAAACTTTGGGTACTAGTATAATTTACAGTCCAATGATTCCTCGTTCCCTTTAAACTTGCACTCTAGATGCTAATTTCTACTTAAAGTTATTTTTAACTTAAAGACACAATATTTAGCTTTGTTTCTCTTTGATTCATGACAGTTTTTAAAAGTTTTGAAAATAATGCTACCCAGTTCATACGTAGTTTTTCTTGTTAACATTGTTATTATCATTTTAGGCCAGAAAAAGCGTTGGTCCACATTTGCGAGATTTGTTTGATAAATATATTGTGTTACACCTTAAAATATGGGCAGACTTTTTAGAAACACATCCGTATTCTTTTGTTAATCATATAAGGTAATTAGAAATACGATTATTCATAGTTATTGAGCTTCTCAATAACTAAGGTTTGTCTGTCCTTAACAACAAACGAATGCGCCATTAAGCTTTAATGTGACATTGATTTAGTGATACAATCTGGACGACAATAAATAATAACAGGCTTTACTGTCCTATATTTCATCAAAAATGTGAATGGTTTGTTATTGATGCACTTTATTTTTACATAATTTACCTAACATTTGGTAGCTAAGCTTCTCACGTTGTATGTTCGTCCGTTAGACAGTCTAAAACGCTATATGAGAAATAATATTACAGTTTTCCTTATTTTTTCAACACTTCTATAACTAGTTATGTTTGTTTTCCTCTCATTTTTTATGACAAATAAACATTTATTTTGTCCGTTTGTGCTTTGCTACTAATGGATGTTGTCCTCCTTGTTAATTTATATGATATTTCACCTGAATCTCTGTACCTAACTCTGTTCTGGTAATGAATTCTTTATTTCAGACCCGCTCTTACATTTATATGTTCCCTGTGTTTTACTGATGAAGGCAAGGGACTTCTTTTCCAAAGATTTATCATTTTCTGCTTTAATTTACTTAAGGTGATTATTTCTTTCTATCAGCGTAGCTATTCTTTAACTATAGTATGTTCGTCTGTATTTAAGTTCTGCTTTTTTCATAGAAGGTTTGTTAGCGGATGTTCCTGTTGAAAGTTTGAGAAAAAACATTGAAAACATTTGTTATTACCTATTATTACAAAAATCTTCATGCAAAGTTTTAAATTGATAGGAATATTATATATGATTATTGACGTTCGGACTTACCCTAAATGCAGATAGGCTTTATTTCTAAACAACTTAACATTGAACTGGTAGACCGACAAACTTAAGAGTGAATGAATTTACAGAAACTGATAGGTAGGTAATTTTTCTTAAGAAACATTATTATATTAAGCCTTTATATTTTTCTTTTAGTATTATGATTTCACATTGTTGATAACTTTTACAGCATAAGTAATATTAATTGTACAATATTAAATTTTAGGGTATTCTTGTATGCCACGAGTATAAACCTCCTAAAAATCTGGAGGATCTTGGAGACGAAGCGACCCTGACCGCCTTCAAAATTAAAGCACAATTTTTCCAAGCTGAAACTGTTTCAGAAATTTGCAGAAGGTACAATGTTTCTTTTATTTGTTATTCAGACAGGTAGGGAGGGGGCATTGGAATATAAAATTACACAGGTACCCAAAATTTTACTATCACCTTATTCGTGGTAGGGTTCAAAAGTGTCAAAACTTTTCAACCAATAATTTTAATCTAAAGAAAGGGTAATCATCGTTTGGGTATAAATCAATTAATTGTCCATTGTTTTATCATTTTCCATATCTTCATGAGTTAATTTCTAAATATCTCTTAATTTACTTATATTCAACATACGTTTTTTTTTACAGGGAAGCATTGTACTGGTGTTAGTTTTTGCCTCACAACTTTTTCTACATAAACAAAAAAAATGAAAAATGTTTAGGTTGATAACGGATTTTCTACTGATGACCAGCGAGGACTTAGAACTCTGGGACGAGGACCCTGAGGGGTTTGCCTTTGAAGAAACTGGTGACAGGTAGGCGTTAACCCTGTGGGGGTTACTTACATTTAACCCAACGAAATTAAAGCATTCTGGTTTAAAAAGGAAAGAATAGAGATGAATCTTAGAAATTTTTGAGAAAAATCTTCTAAATTAAAAAAAACAAAATCCTGGAAATTTTGTGAAATATTGTATTTATAGTTGGCGATATTGTTGGAGACCTTGTTGTGAGGCAGTGTTTGTTACAGTCTTCCATGAATACAGGTAATGCCTTGGCGTTAAAAGAGGTTTTTCTTGTTAGAGTATAAAATTTCATTTGTTAAAGTTACGCTGTTTAGGTTAAAGATTTTTTAAATTATCTCTATGAAGTTCGCTATCTTACTACTCTAAAAGGGAGTCTAATTTCTATAAACCCTTCCTTCAACTTTCACTGTTTGGCTGCGCTAAACACCGGTGTCCTGGATAGAAAACAGGTTTTTTTTAACATACGTCTCACAAGACCTATGTAGTCATGACCGGGAGACAATGACGGTTCAGTACATGACTTTCGTTAAATCACAGCTGATCATTTTTGTGGATTTTTTTGAAAATTACTTTTTTATCCAAAATTTCATAGTTTTTCCCAAAAAAATCTCAATTTTCTCACATTTGCTGCTTAGTTAGCCTAAATTTACGCAAGAAAAGTATAATAAGTAACAGCTGTACTGAAGATTGTGCCTATAACAAGATCTTTCAGAATCAATGGAATAAGATTTGTAGTCTAGAAATTGAGTAAGAGTTAATTATTTTGAATTAATGTTCAACAATAAATTTGCACGTCAGAACTGCTTCTAGCCTCCATAGGCTTTCACCTGGCTTTAACATGATTTGACTCCACAACATAAAGTTATTGCCCTCAAATTTCTTTCACTAAAACATTATCTCCTATCAATCCACATGTTAAACTTCTTGTTTAAAGACGTTAAAGTTACCATCCCTGTCCTTCAACTTTAACAAGTATGCCTCATAATACTTTCCATTAAACAGGGTACCTCTCTCCACCCTGGTATAGCCAGACCTCTATTCTAGCCAGCTGACATGTTTCACCCAGCCTATAAATCTTGATGGAAGTCAGTTAAGAATTCTGACCTTGTTTGTTAATCAACAATTTCACACACTTTTGACTCTTTCTTTATGGCACTTGTTTGCTATTGAACTTGACTTTTGCCATATAAAGGGATAACCTCAAGATTCAGAATAAATTTTCAAGTATTCTTACTTTTTACTTCCTTTGGTTTCCTATAAACCAACTACCGTGAATGAAAGCCAAGACTGCCATGCATCTAGCTACATGGTCTTTAAGGCTCCCTTGCCTTAGTTACTTCAGCTAAGAGCTCATATCCTCTCATTCTCTATTACTCAGAAATTCACCATGGTTTCTACCTACTCTGCTGATTGAAAGTCAGGTGGGTCTATGATACCAAATTTAACACCACTTGATAGACAAACTGCCCGTTATTTTTGCTTTGCTAATCCTACATTTTGGTCTTCCTGTTCAACACCTTCCTAGGTCCCTTTACTACTGGTAGCTTTTAGGAAGGGTAGTATTGATCTACTTAGGACAAAGAACTTGTCTGTGTTTATTTTTAAAGTGGATTTTAAAGTCGCCATTGGAAATCACACTTGAATAAAATCCAGTTATGATCATGTAACCAGCATTCACATTCACTCTAGTAATAATCTACTATTATTTTCTTCAAGCTATGAGCCAAGTGCTTTCCTGTCAGTTAGCTGCTCTTACACTATCTTGAATACACTATCTTCCAAATTATTCATCCAGCTTAGAATCCAATATGTATCTATAATCATTCTGTAGGTTCACCTATGTAAAACCTTCCATGGTTCTCACTATGACATTTAATCAGTAGTAAAGACAGGCAGTGTGTACAAAAGGCAGAGACTCAATCAAGATCAGCTATAGACTGGTCTTTACACGGATTCCAAGTTCATGCCAAACACTTACAAGTGATAATCCCACTTGTTAAAAATATTAACCTTCTACTAAGCTCTTTTGAACCAAGTACTGGTTGTATATTCAATTGTAGCCTGATATATATGGTAATATAGAACTTTAAACATGGCAACTGTGGTTGTGGATATATATGTTATACTCCAAGCAGATATTGTTTTGATGTTGAGACATCAAATCAGCCAGGAACCAATATTGAGCAGGATAACTTGTTAATATTTCAAGAAAACTTGTTTTAAAAATATAATATGTCATGAGGCATGCAACAGGGACATGAAATATTTTTTAAAAAGATAATTACAAGAGTTGTTTAGACATCAATTCAAATATTTACTTCAAATAACTCTTATTTCATTTCTAGACTACAAATCTTAGATTATTCAAGATTCTTAAAGATTTTGTTATTAATGATAACACAGTTTTTTAGTTCAGCTGTATTTATTATACTTTTCTTGCGTAAATTTAAGTTAACTAAGCTGCAAATGTGAGAAAATTGTGATTTTTGAAGGAAAAACTATGAAAAATTGGCCTATAAAAGTAATTTTCAAAAAAAGCCACAAAAATGATCAGCTGTGATTTAACGAAAGTCATGTACTGAACCGTCATTGTCTCCCGGTCATGACTACGTAGGTCTTGTGAGACGTATGTCAAAAAAAACCTGTTTCCTATCCAGGACACCGGTGTAAAGTTAAAATTATAATCCTTGTTACAGAGAAATATTGGCCCCCTTGTTGGTGTCTATGGTGCAAAACAGCGCAGCTCCTGTGTCTCCTGACAACCTGCCTGCCATACTTCAGAAAGATGCCATCTATGCAGCTGTAGGTAAAAAAAAACACAGCTTTACTGGATAAAAGTTGTCTCCAAGGACCTCTTAAACAATGGTCTCCTGATGGTTTGTTAGTAAAACATGTTGAAATTAGCATATCTTAGTTTATTTTCTTCAATTTTCACATTTTCATTCGTTCTAATTCCATTAATTGGAGTTCTACCTGCCAAAGTAATGGAAGGGAGTGGGTCTGTTTTTATTATATTTTGCGTATTTTGGCCATTTTAATCAGATTTGCGTTTTTTATTATTTAAAAGCCTTGAAAAGTTGAAATATACCTGTTCCTAATGCTGTGTTTTTACTTTTAAGGTCATGCAGCTTTCGATCTTTACGACGAGGTGGATTTTGACTCTTGGCTTACCTCTAGTCTCGGACAGGAGCTAAATATTAAGGTAATATTCAAATTTCAGGGGATACAATGATAGGACAATAGACTTATAAGTTATCTTCCTTCCAAATCACACCTTTAGTATAGACCTAAATTATATATCTACGGGATAGATGTAGATTATAGATTCAGGGCCGGGTTTATATTTCTTTTCTTTTCCTGCTCTACATTTTTTCTTCAAATTAATAGGATAAAATTACGAAAATATAATATTAATTACATTTCATTTTACCCACCCAAGGGGTAGAGAAGATTTATAAGATACACCCCTTAATAGATTGAGTAAGATGAGCTTCGGTTATTGTTTGAGCTATGTAACTTTTCATGGTAAACTTTGTGTTGCTTAATTTAATCAAAAAACAAAAAAAAACATCTTAATGCGTTAAAAATAGAACCTAATGAAAAGGTGTTTTGGTAGTCATAAGAGATTTAAAATATTCTTAATTTCAGGGATCAAACTACAGGATCATTCGTCGTCGCGTATGTTGGCTGCTGGGTCAATGGTCTGGTGTGAAGCTGTCACCTGGGCTAAGACCTACACTGTATCAGCTTCTCTTACCCTTGCTTACACCTGAGGAGGATTTAGTTGTTAGGTAGGTAGTTACTTATACAATGTCTTGTTTTTTTTTCAATCTTGTATGAAATAAAATGTTTATTCAACTTAAATTTAGTACCTAAAATCTTTAATCAAAGGAAACTTATGTTTTATTCAAACTTTTCCACTATTAACCGGTATAGGTATAAACTACCTAAGTAGGTTTTTGATATAAATAATGATAATTTCTTTAAATTGATAGAAAGTTTAATAAAATGCTCTTACTTCCACAAGGATAATTTTGGAAAGAGATTTCTTGAGGAAAACATAGTCAATAATGTTCAAAAGTCCCCAATTAGTTTGCCAAGTCAGATCCTTAAATTAACCTATAATTGCAGGTTAGCCGCAGCCAAATCCTTAAAAGTTGTGATCGACGATTTTGAGTTTTCTGTTGAGGAGCTGGAGCCATACCTACACCAAGTTTTCTCACTCCTATTCGATATTCTTAAGGAATTTATTTACATTTGCCAGGGTTCTTAAAGGATAAGTCGATACCTACCCTAGTACCCAGTGCAGTTACCCCCGTTGTAAATTAAAATCATTAGTCAGTTGAAAAGTTTTAAAGTTTGAACACTTTTAGTTTGGAACAAATTAATTAAAATTCAATTAAAGTACACAAAGATTTGAGAAAATCAATAAGATAATGTGGTTATGAAATTTTGGGTGCCAGTTTAATTAACAGTCTAATTTACCCTCCCTCCCTGCTCTAACCCTTCCTTCACAAACTAAATTAACTTCTTAAGTAGCTGAAATTCAATTTACCTACCTATGGAATCTAACTTAGCAAATATAAAATGATACATTTAAAACTGTAGGAAGTGAACGAATGTGATACAAAGCTGAATGTATTAAACGTGCTCAGTTATTTTATTGAACGAGTCGGTGTGGCCATTAGACCAGGTTTGATTTTATTTCTTGAATAAAAACAAATATTATTTTGTACAATAATTTTTTCCAGTATGGCTTCGAAAACGATCAATATTCGCTGGATTAGAAATGGATTTCAACCATTATGAAAATCATGTATATCATCGTGTTAAAGACAATTTTCCACGAGTACGAAAATGAAAGTATTAATATAAGCTTTGATAGCAGGGGCCTCCAACCTCTTGGGGCAATCAAAACTTAGTTTAATCTTATCATTTTTCATTTTAATATTAGCGGAAAGCTGTCTTTAATACGATGCGATAAATAACTATTAAAAGTTAAATTAAATGTTACTTCACTTTGACATGTAAAAGATGTCATTCCTTATTTTCATCCCTTTGTCATTGCTATGAACAGACAGACACTTAAGTTATATTTTATAGCTGAGCTACTTAAAGCATGTTCTTTTTAGTTTGTTCTGCCTTGTTGCACTATCTACCAACTTTATGGGAGGAATCTTCAAAACATGACATGTTGCGCTGTGCTATTCTTACCACTCTTGTTTTTATTGTACAAGGTAAGCCTTAATTTCAGTTTTTATTTATAAAAGACTTTCTGAAAATTAATGCAATATCGGTCCAGTGGATACTAGTTGAAGAACAAACATACAGACAGACACTCATAAATATCCTGCTTTTATACATTAAGGACTTTTTAGCTACCTATGAAATTTATCATTCTTGTTTACTCTAGGTCTTGGAACAGTAAGTGAGGGCCTGTTACCATTTCTGGGTCCAGTTCTAGAGCTATCCACTGATTTAAATCAGGACTCACATATTTATTTACTTGAGGTAGGTCTTATTGTTTTAATAGCGAAGCTCCTCTTATATTTAATTGCTGTTGTTCTGTTCGTTGGTCTTTAGATAGTTATATTCTATTAGGAATATTAAAATTGCATTATCGATCTCAAACTTAGCGTGTTGATTCTGTATGTCCATTTTGAACATTATTATTTTTGGCCTTTTAAAAACAATTTTTTTAATATGTTTATCCAATTCGATTGGTTTTTGGATCAATAAATCCTTTGATAATGGAATAGTGTTATTTTAAGCAAAGAATTAATATAATCAATTCTTTGATTGTAAGTATGGCATTAGCATCTTATATTTAAGTAATTGTTGGATAGGTAGATTTGTAAAAACTTATGTTATTACAAACATAAACCACAATAATTTCATAGGATGGTCTAGAGTTATGGTTGACTATATTGCATAATACTGCAAAGCCCAGTGATGTTCTTATCAACCTCCTCCCACGCCTGCCCCACCTACTTGAGAGTGGCACTGAAAATCTCAGAACAATTGTTTACATTATTCAGGTTGCATATTTTTTTTATAATGCCTTCCTCTAGGTACCAATTAAAATTCTTTTTTTTTAATACTTTAAGACAATGATTTTGATACCTATACACATTCCCAATGACTATTAATTAACAAAAAATCTCTTGATGTAGTTTAGAATTATCGGTTTAAAAAAATGAAACCAACCAATGAAATTACAGTCCAATGTCCCATCCCTGTCTAAGAATCAGAAAACAAAACTTTAAATAATATTGAATAATATTTAGGCGTATGTGTTGCTATGCCCTGGACACGTGACAGACACAATTGGCCCGGCCGTTGTTTCAGTGGCAAATACTATGTATCCGGATTTAATGGTAAGCTTTTAGTTACATATTTAGTATACATCTTTTGTATGCAAGAAATTGTTTTCTTGTATGTTCTTCTTAGTAGATTTCTTTTCTTGAAAATATTATTATCTTATAAATAATACCTACCTAGGTATTTTCTTTGTGATATATACTTAAAATCGATTTATTATTACTTGGATCTTACATCAAATTTTATTGTTCTCTAATAAAGTGTTACAGTCAGTGTGCTAAAATAACGATCACATCTCTTAACCTCTTTTACCCCATTCCCTACCATCCTACTGGATAAATGAATTGACCAATAAATGACAGGGGAAAGAGCAACCTAAGTTGACGACAATTTTTCCCCTGTCCTAATATCCACATATTCTACATCCATTATACTTAAAATATCTTCTTAATATCATCAGGACGAAGGAAGATTGATGATGCTGAGATTAACAGAAACTTGGATTAAAGCGGGACCACCTAACACCCCCCAGGTAACATGATACCATAGCGTATATACATCCACTTCCAACAGTGAAACCTCTAATATCTCTAAAACTGAGGGAGAACCACATGAATTGAAATTGCTGTACTTTCGCTGCAAGGGGTTATCTTATCACTCCCTTACCCCTTTGGTTCCTATTGCAATTTTATATATTGTAAAGATAGAGAGAATTACCCTTAAATGACAACTACTTTTTGAATACATACTGCTGAAATAGAACTTCTATATAAAAGTCTAACAATTAAAAGTAGGTTCCAGAGATTTTAGTTTCAACTCGTTTTTTTCCATGCTAAACCACTTGAAAGGGTTTTTATTTGCTGTTATTTTTAGGTTTTAGAGCCACTGCTGTTGACGGTTCTTGATGCAGTCCACACAGGAACTGATTATCCTGCTATCATGTCCCTCCATCTTTCCATCCTCTCCAGGTATAGTCCATACAGGAACTGATTATCCTGCTATCATGTCTCTCCATCTTTCCATCCTCTCCAGGTATAGTCCATACAGGAACTGATTATCCTGCTATCATGTCTCTCCATCTTTCCATCCTCTCCAGGTATAGTCCATACAGGAACTAATTATCCTGCTATCATGTCTCTCCATCTTTCCATCCTCTCCAGGTATAGTCCATACAGGAACTGATTATCCTGCTATCATGTCTCTCTATCTTTCCATCCTCTCCAGGTATAGTCCATACAGGAACTGATTATCCTGCTTTAATGTCCCTCCATCTTTCCATCCTCTCCAGGTATAGTCCAAGTTTTTTCTATATTTTTATGCTTTTTTATAGTATCAGTAATGGTGTGGGGGGGGGGGGGCATTTGACTGTGTATATTTAATATATATTAGCCGATTTTGATTTAAAATACAAAAGATTAAAAACATGGAACCATCCATTTAAACAGTTTTATTTCACTGCTAATATAATCTTTTAATTTCTGTGACGTTTATTGATAGTGTTTGGTTTAGATTGACTTTGGTATCGCATCAGCTGTTTTCACAGCTCTGCTTAGCTTTGGCTGCCGCGGAGAAATCTAATCATAATGACGTTGCCGTCAAGGTGAAGTTTTTTGTTTTGTTTTTGTAACACTTATTGATAACCTTTATTGGACGAGTACAACGAAAGGATGTAAAGGGGGGGGGGGGGGAGGAGTTAGAGGATGTATTTGTACAATTTTAAAGTATTTTCTTATGTGTGTTGTTAGCCGCGATAGTCACCTTCGCAGCTGATATTGTTTGTTTAACGCGACGAATACAACAATATTATTTGTAGGTGCTTGATGTATGGTTGGATAAGATGGGATGTGTCACCGCCCCAGAAAGAAGAAAACTTTTAGCATTGGCTCTTTCATCCTTGTTGACAACTGAATCACCTATGGTTCTGGACAGGTAATGTTAGTCTGTCCGTTTGTCATAGTCCAGATGTTGTATATTATCTTATTTATTGTATATTGTATGTCATGGTATTTTTTGGCCATTGCGTACGTAGCGGGCCGATAAAACAAAAATGAATCTATAAATTTAATTTTGCTATCCGCGGAAAGCTGTCTTTTTTGCTATATCTTTTTTATCTTTACCATTTTCTATTTTTATTATAACTTTTAACCTATTTTAAATCTATTTATTAATACAAACAATTCAGTATAACAATCTTATCAGGGTGTATATGATCTTATTAAACGTCGCTGAGGCACTGAACGATGTAACCCGGCCAGACGAGAACGGGACCATGATTGATAGTCTGATGGCGGGACAGGGAGACGCCGTCTTGGACACTGATGATATCGACTATGAGACTGAACATGATAGCAGGTCAGTTAAAATCTCGGAAACAGCTGAAATTTTTTAAATGTTGTTTCTATGCTTATCTGCTATTTGCAATATTTTTTAAGATATTAAGTAAAAGAACAGAAGTATTTTATAGGTTGTGTTAATTAAAACTACGTGGTAAAAGTTAACTTTTTGCTTAGGAAGCGACAAGTTGCCATGCTAGACCCTGTGCACACTGTTGTTCTTAAAGATTATGTACAGATGCAGGTAAATGTGGATAGATAGACAGACAAACAGATATATATTACATAGGGACAGACTAGACGGATAGACAAATAGACAGACAGACGACAGAAAGATAGACAGACAGACGACAGAAAGATAGACAGATTAAAGACAGGATAGAAACTGACGTACAAAGAGACAAACTTCAGCCTGACATACAAGTACCCATGGTGGTAGGTTGAGGGGAGAATAATTCGTTGTCATTTTCTTCCCTTGCTAAAAAATATAGAATAATATTAATTGATTAATAGACATAAATGAAAGGTAAAATGATGGGTAAAGGAGGGGTTGTGAAATGTCGTTAGTGAACATAAAAATATGGTGTAAGATCCAAGTAATAATTATTATTAGATAGGTAGTGAATTAAAAATGATTTTACTTTATATTTAGATAACTCAAATGTCACAACAGCTTGGGGAAAACTACACTGCTATCATTCAAAACGTCGATGCTGAAACGAGGTAATCAAATTTTATACACAAGCTTCGCTTTTGTAAATGTTGTCATCCTTGTTTAAAAATAATCTGAAAGCTACGTGTTATAATTAAATTTTTACATTGATTGTTTTCGCAACTAACTAAACTAAGGGATATTACCTATGGAATTAGACAATAGATGATTATTGATGTATTTCTTTTATGGTGATAAACAATATTACCCTTTCTGTAGATTAAAATTATTTGGTTGGAGATTTGTACTCTGATAATCTGAACCAACCCATTAAGAGTTCATAAAAGTATCAGTTTACAATGTCATATCCCTCCCTTGGTTTGTTAAGGACCCTTAATCATGAAACTTACACAGTATATTTGTTTAGGGACAATCTATTGGAGTACGTGAACTTGTGATTGTTTACAAAGAAAGGAAACATCATTTATAAGATTATGATAAGAATATTCAAACTCGTAGTAGGTGCAGCCATAGTTCTTTAATTTACATCTCACAACTTTTAAATAGACGTCACTTGAATTAAACTAACCAAGAAAAAAGTTCGAAATGATATAATTGGGTCTAGATGTTATTTTCAATGTTGATAAGATTAAATTAGGCTTCTTAATTGACTGTTAGAGCACCAACATTAAAAATATTACAAATGAACGATGCACAGATGAATAAAAAGTCATAATCTCGAAAAATATTTTTGTTACATGAAATATTTTCCTTTTTGTTTTTGTTTCATGTTTATGTTATACCTATTTATTTTTTATTAACAGAAATCATTTAAATCAAATATATTATAAAATTTTGTGATTTTAGACCCCACAGATTGCAAAGCAAAATTTTATTTATGTCAAATTTTGGAGTGAATTGAAATGAAATGTGATAGATAGATAGAGTCCTTTTCAGGGAGTAGAAATTATTCCAAAAATAGATTCAAAGAGGGAAATAGTTTTATTTAATAAATTATATCATTTTTCTGCATTTGTATGTAGAATTATACCACATAATGTTACTAAAAATATAAAAAATGAATCTTGACTGGAAAGCTTGGGGGAAAAATGTATACCTAGTGCTTTTGGCTCTACATCCTTCTTTGATTATTTTTTAGTATATTTCTTACTCTCTGAACTTTAAATTTAATTGTTCTATTTTATTTAATTAATCTACCGCTGTTTTTTTTCTTCAAATTACCACATTGCCTCCTTTATATCATTGCAAATTATTGCATATTAAGTGTACATGTAAATATTATAACATCAAAAATAAGATAATGAGAAAAAAAAAGATTAAGAGGACTTTTTGCTAAAAGTTATTATAAGTATTGAGAAAATGTACGAATATTTTTAGCGAAAAATCCTCTAATTTTTTTCTACACATCTTAATATTTTTCAATTGTTACTAAAGCTAATGAATTTATTTCAGATGTAAATATTATTTCTTTTCTTTATAAACAGGTATTTAGAATAATGACGTGTATGCTATTAAGTTTTTGTTTCTCGCATGGGTTTTAAGTCAATTGTCCGCAGATACAAATTTTTTTTTGCTTTTATTTAATAATTGTTACAGAACTTGCGAGACATTGATTTTCTCCATGGATTGGAACTTGTTTTTTCCTGATGTGATGAATCATTTTAAGCTTTAGTTTTGAAAAAGTTATTTCTAAATACCCATTTAAAATAGAATGAGCTGATTAAACGGATTAAACAATGGCTGTCCAACTGACCCTACCGTCGGACAGGAGTCCGCTGTCCACAGATCCAACCCTCCAGATCAATACCTTCAGAGGGTTGCTCAATGTTCTGGCCGATCCCAATGTAAGATTTTGATTATTTTTGAGTAGACTCTTTCGAGTGTCTGTTGATATTGAACTAAATTTTGGATACCTACTTTTTCTAAATTGCAATGTATTTGTTAACTTTGAAATCTATTTAACATTATGAACGGAGTGAATCTAATACAAAATATCTTATTAGAGAAGATTTAAAAACTATTTTCTATTTTTTTATGTCTTATATGGCCTGTATGAAAACTGTGTGAATACGCATTACTGCATACTTCCTACCTTATAACAAATTGTTATTTGGGAAGAAAATATTATAACCATTATGTTTACAATATAGTTTTCTATTTATGTATGTAAATCAAAGAAAATAAATATAATCTAACTATTGTCTTTAGTCGAAAGATGAGAACAAGTTGAAAGCTGTGCAGGAGTTGAGTGAGAGCTTCGATGTCATCGTCAGCCACCCGCAGTACCAACAGTTCCTGGATCTGGCTATGAGAATTTTTCTCAAACTTTTACAGGTAACTAATTCTAAATGTTTTTGTCGACTTGCGCATTTTTTTACAATAAAGATATACGATCCTATTTTTATAAAGAAGTAAGATTTATTTTGTCCTAAGCTAAAGATAAAAAAAAATTGGGTCCTGTTGGGTTGCACTTTTCAGGGAAGCTATGTAATGTCTTTGTAGTGTTTTAGCTTTTTTTCATAACCTTCCTCACCCTTTGGGTACTTTATTAAATCTTGAAAGGTTGGATCAAACTAGCCTTGTTAAAGTGTTCTTTGTCTTATCCCTGAAGATCCCTGAGTTTAGAATTTTTATTGTTTTCTCATGTATATGAATGCAATACCAATCTACATGTTTTAGAGATATGAATTGGCACACTAACAACATGTACTAAATCTTGTTATTCAGGACGGAACCTCTCACTTCATAGCTGAGCTTCACATCCAGCAAGTGCGGAAGCTTGTGCTGGAGATGATCCAACGTCTACCTGGAAATGACCATCTTAAACCTCATGTCAAGAATATCCTTTCACTAGCTTTCAAACTTTTAAGTAAGTTTAAAGTTAATATTTACAGGGACAGGGGTATGGCACTTAGCTTGCTTCCTTTTCTCGTAAAAATATCATTATGCATTTTCTTAAATGATCAAAGAATTAACCAATTGATCTGCAAATTATTAAGTATATTTTTTTTATCATTGACAGAGTTGATTTTAATTGCATGATATTTTGTTTCCTTGTTATTTTTCTATTTTCTATTAAGGTATTATTTTGGAAGCCAAGTTGCTTTAAAAGTTATCGTGTTCGTTGGTCTGTAATGTTTTCTTTTGGAGCTCTAGCCGTTTTATGGCAAGTACTAGGTTGTAAAAGGTGACTGTGCAACTCACAAAAAAAAGATGGTTCAAAGAGGAGGAATCTTAATGCTGAAAATATCACATTGACCTATCTTTCTAAATTTTGTCACAATGAAAACTGATAATGTCTCAATGTTTTCCTAATGTAGTCAAAATGAAAACTGATAACGCGTCAATGTTTTGGGATAATGGACTTAAATGTTCTTGTATAGGTTATGAGAATGAGGAGAACGTGCTCGTCTGCTTGAGAATTATAATCGAGCTGCACAAACAGTTCCGCCCCGCCCACTCCCAAGAGATCACACAGTTCCTGCAGTTTGTAAAGTCAATATACAAGGAGCTACCCAACCATTTGAACAAGATTTTTGAACCTAGAGCTCCTATTAAGGTTTGTAATTTTATCATTGATTTTTTCTATTATATAAAGTAGTCAAGTTTTTTTTTGTAGATAAAACCGATAGAGTTCTCCATTTTAGGAAAGCTTCAAATTGGTTTAAGGATAGTTTTTTTTTTCTGTACCCCTCAACTTCCATCTTGTAATTTTCCTTTTTGTCAATTTAAAAAATAAATAGGTACGGTTTTAAAGAACATTTTATGGAAAATTTTTTTCCGTATGTTGAAGGATTGTTAGGTAAGATCTAACAGCAAAAATATCTAACTCTCACTTTTTACCACTTCAAAAATGTGACTTTAATTGTAGGTGAAAGAGTTGTCTGAGTTGAATATCGAGGCATTGTTGTGTGAAACGTTTACCATAACATCAGTACAAACAGAGAAGAAGGTCCCGGATGGATCACAAAATATTTCCTACAGTCTTATACCAAAGGTAGAATTTTTGGTGCTTTTTTCCTGTAAGTGCCTTGCTAACACAAAACTCTTCAATTTCTTCAATTACTTTTTTCTTCATGCCTAACTCTCTACCCAATAAAACATAACTTTACCTAAAGTAAGCAAAAATACACGAAATTTAAAAATGATACTTCCCCCTCACCCATTTTATAAAAGGAGGGGGGGGGTTGTGCTAGACTTGGCAATTTAAAGGAAAATTTTTAATTGATTGATAGTTATTATTCTCGTATTCATTCGAATCCGGTGGATAGGAACCGGTTCTCATCCATACAAAAAAAAACTATGTCTAGCATCGTATTATATCCAGCTTTCTACGAATATAAAAATGTACAATTATAAGATTAAAACTAGTTTTTTAGCCCCGAGGTGCCGAAGGCACCGGCTAAAAAATAAATTGTACATTCTATATCCGCGAAAAGCCGTTTATAATACGATGTGAGAAATAACTATTATTTCATATAGTGATAAAAAACAAAAATGTGTTTTGTAATGGAGAAATTATTTAATATAATAAGCGCAGTTATAAATAAACCTTATCATATGTCATGAGCTGGTATTGGTTTACCTACCTACCTACGCTATTTAATTTTAAGTCTTGGAATATTTTTAGCCTATTCTACTTTCCTTCGTCTCCCCATTTATAGAATAGCTACCTTAACCATAATATTTTATTTAGGCTGTACTATCACTGAAAGTTTTACAAGAACTACCCATAATAGTGGTCTTGATGTACCAATTGTACAAAAATCTGGTCCAGGTAAATTATATTTCTTTTATAATTTTTTTTCCTTACGATGTTGCTTAAAATGTGATTCTAAATAACATATGCTTTGACAGAAAGACTTATTTCTGCCAATTAAAGGTATTTTTTATTAAATTAAGTTTGTTATTCAGATAATTTTAATGATATTATGTATTTTATTTTAGGCCGAAGTAGAAGAATTTATCCCACTAATAATGAACACAATTAGCCTACAGCCTCCCCCACACCTTAGACAGAGTCCTAATTTTAACAAGGAATGTCCTTGCATATTATTTCCGTATGAAACAATTTATAATTCAAATATTGCAACTAAAAGCCATGATTACACTTTTCTACTTTGTATATATGCTTCTTATTTTTAAAAAACTTGTGTTTTTTCTTAATATTTACGTCATTCAAGTAGCACAAAAACGGAAATAATGTTGGGCATGAAATAGGAGGTTTTTGTTGATTTTATGGGAGCACAAATAAAAACACTCTCCTTCCTGGCTTATATTATCAAGTAAGTAATTAAAAACCATAGCATGATTTAGTACTTTTAGGTCTGTATGTCGGTAAGTCAAAAGGATTTTTAAATTCTTCCATGTACATATTTTCTTTATTTAATTTTTCTGCCACTAATATATCTTTGAAATCACCTATGAAAAAAAATATTATACGAGTACGTAGAGACGGTCCTAAAGATTCTGATTACAAAGAAGCTTTTTTTAAAATGTCTCAAAATTGTTTAGAATGTTTCAAGAGCAAGTTGCCAACCACTCTGGCCTGATGGTCGAGGGAATGTTATCCCTGCTGACAATTTGTCCGCACGAGGTCGCCCATCTGCGGAAGGAGCTACTCATAGCCGCCCGTCATATTCTGGCCACTGACCTCAAGACTAATTTTGTCCCCAAAATGGAGAAGTTGTTTGATGAAAATATCTTGCTAGGTAGGAATATAACTATCAGATAAATGTTTTTAGGTGGATCTAATTCTTCGGAGCTACTCTGGCCCAATATAATCTAACCTAACCTAAAGTAAAAATTAACAAAAGAAAACTAATACAATACAAAAAATAAAGAACATTTAAACTAATAATTTTGATTGGTGCTATCTAGATAAATTCAATATAACAACTTATTCTTAAAATAATATGTATCTCTGCAAATTAATGAATTTTATTTAGGCAAGGGTTGGACAACTCACGAAACCTTGCGGCCGCTGGCCTATTCAACACTCGCAGATCTTGTGCACCACGTGCGGCAGAACCTGCCGCTGGTGGACCTAGCGCGGGCAGTGCAGCTGTCTAGCAAGAATGTGCATGACGAGAGCCTACCCACCAGTATTCAAACAATGTCCTGCAAACTTCTGCTCAATCTTGTCGAGTGTATAAGGTAGGAGTTTTATAAGCTTATATGTTTTGAATTTTTTAGGCTTTAAACTCACCCGAAACAAATAAGGGTATGGTTTAAGTAAAGTTCCTCTAATTAAAATAATAGTCCATTAAAACTTCGTTAGTTGTCCTTAAATATTCCAAACTTTTACGGATCTTTTCATGCTATAATTTCCCACATTTTTACTGATCTTATCATGTATTTGAAATATTACGTTTCCTTTTTATGTAAATAATTTCTTACTGATAAGAAAAATATTAAAGTATAGGTATGAGTTAAGATAGAATTGTACCTTTAAATATATTTTATTTTCTCAGGGCTAGATCCGAGCAAGATAATGGAAACGGCAAAGAATTACTTGTAAAAATGATGGAGGTTTTTGTGTTGAAATTCAAGACTGTCTCCAAACTGCAGCTACCCATCTTGATGTCAAAACACAAGCCACCCCCACCCCCTCCCGTTTCACCGCCTTCAATTCAGGCCACGGCGGCCCCGTTAACACCTGGTGCACCGACCCTAATGCCGTTACCGTCTCCTGCCACGCCAGGAAACCCGCAGACGCCGGCTACACCAGCCACGCCGGACGTAAAAACGGAGCCGGATATCAAACCTGCACCTTCTCCCGCACCAAGCACGGCTTCAAACGCCCCACAGGTAATCTATTGTTCTAAGTACAGCTATTATACAAGTATCTACTAAGAAATATTTTTTAACGCGTAAATCAATAAATTATTTCTAAATGTAGAATTTGAAGGAAAACTTTATTTATCTTCCATCAACCCAAACCTGTATCATCTTTATCTAACAGATACGCCCCTAGACGCATATATAGCAACACTTTAATGTGTGTATGTTGGGGGGGGGGGGGGGGGGTGGAGTTAAGTCGACACTACACTTTCATTTTAGATTAAATAGAAATTTATTTTTTTGGAGGCTGGAGTTAATCTCCCCCAAAATACTTATAAACCTCTCCTGGTCCTATAAGAAACTTCACTGCAAATGAGAACCATATCGGTCCAGCGAGATCTTGAGCTACACGTACACATATTATAGGCAGACACATATCCTAATACTTTTTTATAAAGTTAAAATACAATTTTAGGAAAAGGAGGAGCAAGAGAAGAAGAATAAGTTTGGTTTCCCAAGTTCTCAGGCCCAGAACTACAGTGTAGCTGAGTGCAGAGCCCTGGTCAAGACTCTGGTCTGTGGCGTTAAAACTATCACCTGGGGCCTTGCCAAGTAAGAATAATTTTCATTACATAAATATTAACCAGCCCTCTTGGGAAAAATAATGGGGGAATTCTAGTTTTAAATCCTTATACATCTCTTTAATGATAATATTATATACAGCAAAGAAATGTAAGTTTATGGTTTATTTGGTTTAAATAAAGTATTTAACATCTTCAGCATTCTATTGTACAAGATGTCCATTAGTGCTAAAAATATTAATATGTAAAGAGAAATAAATATATCGATTGTAACTGTTGTTCAAGTAACCCACACGCATTCAGACATGCAATAATACTTTTGTAAATATTAATTAATTCATTGTAACTTTATTTAGCACAAAACAAGCGGACGGCACTACGCCAACAAAACAATTCCAACCAAAGGAGACCTTGATCTACATCCGCCTGGTGAAGTGGGCCATGGAGGCACTGGACGTCTATACGCTCAACACAACACCCACCAACCAACCAAGGGCACAGCCACATCAAACTGTTAGGTAGGCTGTTAAGTAACACAAATGACCACTTATCCGTTGGTTAAACGTTAATACATAAAACTTATCTACCTATTAATTATGTATCTTGTTTGTTTACTAGGCATTTACAATCTAATTCTGATAGTTGCAGAAAGATACATTATTTTTTGTAGGTATTTAGTTTGACACAATATAAGCAAAGTCATACTTCTAAATGCTAAAGTTTAATACTTTTAAGCTGCACAAAAAATTTCTTTTTAGGACTAAGGAAGAAAAAGAGGTTTTGGAGCACTTTGCTGGCGTTTTCGGCCTCCTGAACCCTCTGACCTTCAAGGAGGTGTTCTCTCAGACCATCGACTACGTGGTGGAGCGTATCTACAAAAATTATGCCCTCCAGATTATGGCCAATAGCTTTTTGGCTAATAATGTCACCTCGCCAATCTTTGCCACAATTTTAGGCAGGAATTTCTTTAAACTGTAATAAGTAAAAATGTAGTTTTGATAGAAATTGGAAAAAGGCAAAAGAATATTTTTGTTGGGTTCAGGTCACACATTTTGTAATACAGACAACTCTTGATTTCTTTTAAAAATTGAGCTTAGCTTTAATACGTTCTTTTAACTTAAGATTAAAGAAAAATCTTCATAGTTGAGTATCTATTGGAGCGAATGCCTGAGATGGGATCAAACATGGAGCGGTCCAACCTTTACCTGAAACTCTTTAAATTAGTCTTTGGATCCGTAACACTTTTTGCTGCAGGAACAGAAACTTTATATTGTAATAGAAGAATTTTTATTATGGGCTGTTTATTATACTAGTCCCTAAAGTCTGAAAATAACGATTATCTATTCGTTTGCCTACAACCTTAGGGACTTTTATTGAATTTTAATTGGTTGGTTCATTTAGTAGAGTGTCTAAACGCTTCAACCATTACTACAGAATGTATGTATGTATATTGTACATCAATATATCGGCCATTGTCTTTTCCATTTATTTCCCTGGATGAAAATAGGAATTATAGATTTCAAATTTTCACACTTCTTTCAATTTTTACACATATACCTAATATATTTTACGTTTAATTCATATATTTTATAATCGGACAACCCTAATAATACCGACAGGTGGATAAACAGACATACGCAAAATGTTATAGAGTAGCTTTCATAAAAGAATAGTAGTTATATTAGTTACTACATAGATAGAATATTAAATTAAAACCTAATCACGTTTATTTACTTATAACAACTATGAAGTTGACTGTTGATATAGAAAATGAGCAAATGTTGAAGCCGCATCTGCACAAGATAGTGAACAAGAGCATGGAGCTTGCCATGACTGCCAAGGAACCATACAACTACTTCCTTCTCCTCAGAGCTCTTTTTAGATCAATAGGTAAGAAAAAATATGTTGTATTAGCCACAGTTTTGGCGTATTCCCTGAAAAAGCCGACCCAGCACTGAAATCCAACCCTCTTTTTAAACTTCTTTTCAAAATAACGACAGATTGGCAACTGGCAAGTTTTATTGCACAGTTGGTACTCTTACGGAAGGCACCACAGTTGATCAAGTTTTTAACTTCCATGGCCATAATATTACACGTTAATTTAATTGTATCACTTAAAACTCTGTAGAATGTATTTTATAATCCTATCATTGCTTTCCTGAAAAAAGTGGAAATAATATATTAAAAAAGATTATAAATAGTTAAATGATATTGATTTTTGCCTAGAATTACGTATAATAAAGATTTTAATTTCTATATTAGTGTTTGTTTAACACGCTGTTCTTGTGCGCTATAAATATAGATTGGACATTGGAATATAAAAAAATTACACTGGTACCTACTGTTTATGGATACGATCTCTTATACGTTAGATCAAAACATTTGCGTACTGTTATTGATATCTGATTGGTTGTTAACAAACAACTAGTGTCTAAACTTGTTAATCAGTAATTTTTACCTACAGTGTGGATAATTTTGGGATGCTTATTGATTTATCATACATTGTCTTATCCCTTAAGATCCCTGGATTGCTGCGCTGGTACAGGATTTAATTTTTGTTGTTCCAGGTGGTGGAAGCCATGATTTATTGTACCAAGAATTTCTACCTCTGCTTCCTAGCCTGCTACAAGGACTGAACAGTCTTCAATCTGGCCTTCATAAACAGCACATGAAGGTATAATTTGTTCTTTGTGCATCTGTCATATAATACCGATCTCTGAAACGGCTGTTTTATTAGACAGGTACAGGGATTGAATAGGCTTTTATATGGCCTTCATAAACATCACATGAAGGTCTGTAAACCCCTTACACTGCGGAGCTTTTCTCTACCTAACCTAATAAATCATAAAGATAAAAATTTGACTAGGCATTTAAAATCTACCTACCATATTTTTAAGTTATGAAATGAGTTTTGTTTCAGATTTTCTTTAAAATACATATTTTAAAACTTAAAAGGGGGGGGGGGGCGAAAGTGACACTTTTTGAAACCAAAAATAAAAGTCAAAGGAACTCAACTAAAAAAAGAGTTACAGGTCTGACATTTTGCATGGCAGTTGCTTTATAGGGGTACAATATGGAACTGTGAAGAAACGGCGGCGCAACCGCCGAAAACCGCTGAGAAAAGGCAAAAAAAATTTCGGCGGGAAACGGTGGTTTTGGGCGGTTGCGCCGCCGTTTCCTTACAGTTCCATATGGTACCCCTATAAAGCAACTGCTATGCAAAATCTCAGACCTGAACTCTTTTTTTTTTTTAGTTGAGTTCCTTTGTTGACTTTTAGTTTTGGTTTCAAAAAGTGTCACTTTGGCCCCCCCCCCCCTTTTTCTTTCTGGACCAAAACGAGGTCTTTTTGAGACCAATATCATATAGGTATATTCTTGTTTATTTTAGGATTTATTTGTTGAGCTGTGTTTAACTGTACCTGTCCGATTGTCATCCCTGTTGCCGTACCTGCCCATGCTCATGGACCCACTGGTGTCGGCTCTGAACGGCAGTCAGACACTTGTCTCACAGGCACATTTGATTTTAGTCTTTAGATTCAATCACAACTTTTGGGTCGTGCACAACAATGCACATGATTTTGGCTGAATGGTGGGGGGGGGGGGGGGGAGGGGGTATTATTTTAACATTTCACTGTGTGTTTCCTTCGGGTTTTCTTATTGTGTGTTAAAGAATTTTAATATACAACATCACAAAAGACATGAATCAATTGGGATTAGGGTTTACGCACACTTGAACTATGCGTTGACAACTTGCAACCCGACTTCCTGTACGAGCACATCCAGCCTGTGCGCGCAGAGCTGATGCAAGCGCTCTGGCGCACGCTCAGAAATCCAAATGATCAAATTGCTCATGTTGCCTTTAGGCATGAATTTTCATTTATTGAATTCATAGAAATTAAATTTCTCTGATATACAATAGTCTTTTTAAATCTGATAAACTAGAGCAGAAGGATGTTTACATATTTGTAGCAAATATGATCTTTAATTTACTTTGTCTGTTCGTTTGAAACACTATTTGGAAATGATCCTGGCTGCCCTTTAAGGTAGATTTAATAGCAGTATCTAGCGGAAAACGGCTTTATCTAAGGAAGATACTTCTATTAGGGGGTAATAACGGAACCATTAATAAAGATTGGTCTCAGTGATCTTTATACCTGGTACTACATGCTGCGAGTAGTTGGTATTTTACCCCTCCCCCCCCCCCCTCTCCTACAGTAAAAACACTAAAAACTTTCTACATAGTCTTTAAAATGGAACAATACCTTAAAATAAAAATTCATGACAGAGTGCTGGGTAAATTTGGCGGAGGAAACCGAAAAATGATGATAGAACCACAAGCTTTAGATTACAAAGAACAGGACGAGACTGGCCCGTCGCTGACGGTCACCTTCACAGACCAGAAACAACCGCTGGCACTGCCTGTTAAGGACATCATAGAGACAGCATTCAATGCTCTGAAGTCCAGCACAACAGAACCTGGGTTCTATAGAAAACAATGCTGGGAAATTATCCGTTGTTTTCTGTTGTCCAGCATTCAGCCGGATAATGATAAACATCAAACTATGAAGCTGCTGTCGCATCATACCTTTAGAGAGGGGAAGATTCAGTCAGGTTGGTCCATTTCTAGTTTCTGTTGGGTATTGGGGTAGACCAAAGGGTTGTAGATTAATTTAAAAGTTATTATTATTGTAAATGGTTCTTCTCATTGTAAAAATAAACTCGTTCAGTCATTGCATTGGTTGGTCTTAAATTTTTCGAGGGAAAGGTTGAATCAGGAAAATACCTATTGTCTTCAGATTCTCAAAAACCTACTAATGTATATTTAACAACTAAAGGAATAATTTTGTTTATCACAATATTGAATTTTCTTATTATTTAAATTTTTATTCAGTTTATTAAAGTTATACCTACACTTCTTTCATATATTGTTTATTTTAGGAAATATAACTCATTATTTCTGCCCTGACACCCAATCCCGCTCCATCCACCAGATGGCTGTGACCGGCATGTTTGTGGCCGCCGCCATCAAGGAGCTGCGCACCTCTGTGCTCAACACAATGGTCGTCCTTGTCAAGCACTACACCATGATCGCTATAGCCCAGCAGGCGGGCCCGTTTCCGGCGGTTGGTACCCGCCTGGCAAGGTTGAATGGCATGGACGGTCTGGTACTGATTGATGCTATGGCGAGTATTATGGGACATGAAGAAAAGGAATTGTGCAAACCTGGGCATCTGGCCATGGTTCTTGTTCTTGACACTGCTACTACCATCACAGGAACTTACAAAATATCATAATAAATATAAAACTTTATTGAAAAGTAACATAGTTGTAAACAAGCTTTGCTATGAAATTGTATGATATTTTTAAATAATTCTTACTTCTCTTTGGGTCACTAACAATGAAGAAAAGTTAGGATGTTAAGATTCTTGATTTATAGGTTCATTTTCTAACATATGGTAAATGGTTACGATTATTTATGTTTATTAAACCTCAGATATGTTATAATGCTAAAAAATTCAATAGGTAAACTCAGGAGTTTTTTATATTCTCTGTCTACAAAAATGTGAAATTGTCATATAATCAGGGTTGTCATTTTGGGCGGGCGCTTTTGGGCAGGCGGTTTTGGGCGTGCGGTTTTGGGCCTCCCAATATAAAGTCCTTTTGGGCAGTTTTGGGCACCCCCTTTTGGGGGGAGAGAAAAAGGGGAGGGGGTGAAAAAAGAGGGGGGGACGGGCCTATTTAATTTGTACAAAGTTAAATCATACATATTTACATTACTATATTTTGTGACGACAGGAAGTAAGGAACGAGCCTGTCGCTTACCACTGATGGACTATCTATCAGAAAAGATGTGCGCCCTGTGCTATGAGCGTGCCTGGTACGCTAAACTCGGCGGTTGTATCGCCATCAAATTCCTATTTGAGCGCATGGACTTGCGATGGGTTCTGGAGCGACAATTTAACTTCCTAAAAGCTTTGCTCTTTGTCATGATGGATCTAACTGGGGAGGTATCTAATGGCGCAGTTGATATGGCCAAAGTTAATCTGGAGAAAATGTTGAAACACTGTGCCTCACCGCTGGACCCAACAGGATATGACGACAGTTCTTATCAAGAACTTATCAATATACAGAATAAGTCTTTGTATGATGTCACCCATGAACTAGTAAGACAGGTAAGATTATTAGTTTACCTATTTTAAAACACAGTTCCTTCAGCAAAAGTTACAAATAAAAAAACCTAAATTCTTCCCTTTTTAGAATCTGAAAATTCAATGAAAATAATCTGTTATATGATAAATACCTAACTTGATTTGAATGTTACAAAGTTTAAAACTAAAAATAACAAAAAAGTTTTCAAAAGTTTGGGTTTTAAAGATCAGGTTAACGTTTTAAACTTCATTTGTGACTTGGCTTTTATATTGTTCTCTGTACCAGGTGACAAGCCCTAACAAGTACGTGCGAGAGCAAGCCATCCATTGCATAAAAGTTTTGGCTGAGCTGACAAATAAATCCATCAATGAAGTCATGTCACCTCATAAGGCACATATCAAATTTGATTAATTGATTTAGATAATTTTTTTGGAATGAAATATTTTCTGCCTTAATGTTAGAATTGTCCCATTGTCATTAAACTTTGCACAGAGATTCCTGAAATTTAGGTATAATGTAGAAAATAGAGCCACCCTTTAATTTTGACCAAAAAGTTTATTTTAAACATTGTTTACGTGATGTTCTATTTTCATAATTTTTATTTTTAAGTGTTTTATCTTAACAAGTTATATTCATACGGGACAGGAAAAAGAATGAGTTATGGATTTTTTTACCTTCATTTTCCTCTATCTCCTTGGGGGACTTTCCCTTAAAATTTGACCTGTGACCACAGGACGCCATTGCTGACATGATTCCGCCCAAGAAACACCTGTTACGCCACCAGCCAGTTAATGCACAAATTGGATTGATGGATGGTAACACATTCTGTACCACACTGGAACCAAGGAATGGATTGAATACTTTACTTATGGATAAGATTCGCGTTCTTATAATATCAATTTTGCTTTGGTGCTCTCTCTCAAAATACATATCTAGAACGATGATATTCACTAAATATGTGTATTGAAAAGAACTATAGGCAAAAGTTTTTTTTTGAAGTTAACATAAATTTTTATCGTTCTACTACTGTTTTTAACTTAAAAGTCACAACCTGTACGGATTTTTAGCGCAACCTACTCATCCCTAATATGTTTGGTGTTTCTAAACCGTTTCCCTAGATTGGTCCGATTAATAGATTTATGATTAAAACTTGGTATATTTAATATTTTCTTCTTTTAACTTAAGTATCAACCAACTTGTAAAGGTTGTTTACCATCGACCTGACCGTGGTTGAGCATAAGGTGTTCATGAATGAGCTGTTGTCACTGTGTGAGAACGAGGACGCGCACCTGCAGAAGCACTCCTGCTATAAGAATGTGACGAACCTAGTGCCGCTGCGCCAGTCCGCACTGCGTGCTCTGGCCGCCTGTCACTACATGGCAGAGTGCAGGGATAAGATATTTGGCATTTTGTACAAGAGTTTACAGGTTAGTAGTTGAAATACTTATTTTAGTAGCGAAGCTACTTTATAATTCACTTTGTCTGTCCTCCAGACCATAACACTTTTATGGACTCGTAATTTTATCGGCTGCTATCCAAGATAAAAAACTGAATTTTTATTTTGTGTAGATTCCATATGCCAATGAGCATCCATTATATAATTTTCTTGGTCCGTTGGTCGGTCAGTCATAAAACAAAAATAGGAATATTAAAAGATATTAAAAATGTGAAGGTTTCGTGATTTCAATAAATTAGTTCTTGATTTACCTATGACCACTGAACAATTGATCTTTAAATCCCTTTGTCCATATTTACTTCCTGGATTTTAATGGTCTTCGCATTTTTCATTCTTGAATTAATAACCATTAATTACTACAGGTTCTGGTGCGATTTTTTGTTATCTATTTCTTTCCTTAATATCTAAAGGCAAGGGCGAATGTTGCTAGTAGTTATTTAAGTAACTTATTCTGTATACTGACATAATCCAGTTGAAAGAAGATGCGCTAACTATTATTTATTTTTTAGTCTGCAAATGCTGATCTGGCCGAGACAGCTTTCCAGTGTACAAAATCATTTATTGCGGGATTTCAAATCGATATGAATATGGTTTTAGAGGTAGGATTAATTTATTAGTAGCGAAGCTAATCTTTAATTTGATATTTCCGTTTGTCCGTATGTCTTAGTTTGGGGGAAACGTGATTTTCTCGGCACCTATAAAAGATAAAAGGCTGAAACTTTATGATAACATTCCTATCATTGAGGAGCACAATTAACTAAAAAACACCAATGGCAGTCAGAGTGCCTTTTAGCAGGTTTTAGGCTATTTTTATATTTTCCACATTTTCCCCCATATTTTTGGTGTTTATGCTCCGATTTTTAAAATTTTTTTCATTTAAAGATATCAAAATTAAATTTCCAATCGTTTGAAGAAAACAACAATGCCGTTCAGACTGCCTTTTTGCAGGTTTTTGGCTATTTTGATATTTTTCACATTTTTCCCCATATCTTTGGTGTTTATGGTCCGATTTCCAAAAAAATTCAGTTATAGATATTAAAATTATATTTCCTGGCGTTATAAGAAAAGAAACAATGGCAGTCAGACTGCCTTTTATCAGGTTTTTGGCTATTTTTATATGTTTTACACATTCCCCATATATTTTTGGTCGGATTTTCAAACTTTTTTACGATGACATTATCAAAATATTTATTCCCATTGTTATGAGCATATAGTATGTAATTTACTTTAACCGTAATCATCATACAAAATAAAACAAGGTTTCTTTTTTATTTTCTCCAATAAATCTATTCTTGATTTTAATAAATACACCTTAAATCTATTTGTACGTATTCCAATCCACAATTTTTTGTGCTTCGCTTCTTATCCTTGTTTTTATTTTAGAATTAATGTAAAATTTTGTTGTTATCTATCTATCTTTAATCATAATAGACTTATTAATATCTGTCAAAGTACTACAAAATCTAACTCATAAAGGCTGGTTTGTCTATTAAAAATATATCTCATATTTTTCTGCAGTGTAAATTATAACTCCTAATAGACTTACTAATTTAGATTATGAGGCCACTATTAGCCCAGCTTAGTGACTACAGAACTATGAATCTAAACTCTATACAAAAGCTTGCATATCTTGCTCAGCTGTTCCCAAGCGTGTTTACTGAAAGACTTATTGTTCCAAATAATAATCAAAGGTAAGAGGTGTTGATTTTGTGGTTTCCCTAATATTGTAAATGTACCATAGACGAATATTTAGGGTTAGGTTAGGCTAAGTAAAGGGTAGAAGAAGAGCCCTTCGGGATTGGGCTCCCCTTGGGATAGAAATAAAATTTTTTAAAATGTATAACACTGAAACCTTTAAAATTAAAAGTAATAAAAAGGATTGAGATTTCCAGTATGGCTACGAAATCTATTTATTGATATCGCGGAATTAGAACCATATATTAACCATATTGAAAAAAACATGTATAGCATTGTATTGCAGATAAATTTCCATTAATACTAAAATAAAAACATAAAATTAATACCAGTTTTGCTTGGCCTAACAAAACTGTACAGTTGAATAGTTGAGGTAATGCCAAATAGTAAACTCGCTGTGTTTTTGACAATTTGTTCTTTAAGGGTATGTGAAACTCTACTACAACATCTGAAGAAATGGCTGGAACACGCCATAGTAACTCAAAAAGCCATGGGACAGAAAACAATGGGCCAAGAACAGCTGCTGCCACTGGCCGCCGGCGGTAGCCTTGCGGGCCGTGTAGCCAGCCGGGTGGCCGGACAGGAACAGCTGAAAGTAGCCGCTGCCATAGTTGATTTATTCCACAGAATTCCAGCTGCTTCCGCAAGGTTTATTGAACTGCTTTGCAAACTAGTACTTACCACAGAAAAGGCTCTAGCTGTTGAACCTGGCAGCTTATTGAGGGATCCGTTGCGTAGATATCTCTCCAGGTTTCCAAGTGAAACCCTGGATATCTTCCTGCAAGAACTATACGCCAAAGATAGCCAGTGGTCCAGATATGTTGAGTATCTGTTGAAGCATCCAGAAGGAGAAATGTTTAGAAATGCTCTTCAGGAAGGGTTATAAGAGAAAATAAATTGATACACAAGTGACTTTAATAATTTCCTTTTAATTGTTGATTTATGGGCGAAGCTTACAGTACCTAATTGTTTTTTAAATGTCAGAACCTTATGGCATGACTTTATTCTTGTAGCTACGCTTCAACTTTCAGGGGAAACAATATACTGTAAATTATAGTAGTATCCAAAGTTTAATAAACAAGTTCTTTTATCCGTTGCCTTAAAAACATTTTTAAATCCTGCTTGCTTAGTTTAAAGGGGGGGGGGGGAATGTGGTGACTCGTGCCACGACATACCAGCAATTTTATTTTGGGTGCTACTCCCTTAGTTTTAGAGATAATTGGGTGAAATCTTTTGGGCTGGGTCACTAATTACCCCAACTAGAGGTATCTTTCAAAAAAAACGGCGGCGGTACCGCCGCTCCCGCCGTCCACCGCCATTTTCCGCCGCCGCCGCCAAAATTTTTTTTATTGCATTTCTCGCCGAATTAGGCAATTTGGAATCATTTGAGACCATGTTATTTTTTTCAAAAATTTTTCCCCTTATAACCAACCCTGCAGGGGGACTCAAGTCATTTTTTTCAAATTATCGTTTATTAAGGTATATCTTAAATTCAGTGCCTCTCCTAAGCTTTTAAAGATATTGAAACAAAATCTTTTGAGGTAGATCAGCAAAAAAATATTTGAATAAAAAATGGCGGCGATACCGCCGCTCCCGCCATCCACCGCCATTTTCCGCCGCCCACAGGACGGCTTGTAAGGGGAAAAATTTTTGAAAAAAATAATATGGTCTCAAATGAACCCAAATTGCCTAATTCGGCGAGAAATGCAATAAAAAAAATTTTGGCGGCGGCGGAAAATGGCGGTGAACGGCGGGAGCGGCGGTACCGCCGCCATTTTTTATTCAAATATTTTTTACTGATCTACCTCAAAAGGTTTTGTCTTAATATCTTTAAAAGCTTAGGAGAGGCACTGAATTTAAGATATACCTTGATAAACGAGAATTTGAAAAAAAATGACTAAGTCCCCCCGCAGGGTTGGTTATAAGGGGAAAAATTTTTGAAAAAAATAACATGGTCTCAAATGATTCCAAATTGCCTAATTCGGCGAGAAATGCAATAAAAAAAATTTTGGCGGCGGAAAATGGCGGTGGACGGCGGGAGCGGCGGTATCGCCGCCATTTTTTATTCAAATATTTTTTACTGATCTACCTCAAAAGGTTTTGTCTCAATATCTTTAAAAGCTTAGGAGAGGCACTGAATTTAAGATATACCTTGATAAACGAGAATTTGAAAAAAATGACTAAGTCCCCCCGCAGGGTTGGTTATAAGGGGAAAAATTTTTGAAAAAAATAACATGGTCTCAAATGATTCCAAATTGCCTAATTCGGCGAGAAATGCAATAAAATTTTTTTTTTTAGCGGCGGCGGAAAATGGCGGCGAACGGCGGGAGCGGCGGACCCGCCGCCGTTTTTTTTGAAAGATACCTCTAGTTGGGGTAATTAGTGACCCAGCCCAAAAGATTTCACCCAATTATCTCTAAAACTAAGGGAGTAGCACCCAAAATAAAATTGCTGGTATGTCGTGGCACGAGTCACCACATTTCCCCCCCCCCCCCCCCCCTTTGCTGTGTCCAATAATTCTATCTACAGAAGGGATAATTTTGTTTATTATCATAATTAATTAAGTTTTGATACCGTTCATTGTCTTATCCCTGAATTTTTTTTTACAATTTTCTTATTATTTTACCCTTGGTGCAGGAAAAAACTGATAAGTTGATAGCTATGATGACAGGAGGGACTACCAGCTCGAATCAGTTCTTTCAATTGGGTATTCAACCACAGGTGAAAATATAGAGAAATTTTTTTATCCATTAACCAGTTAGTTTTTGAATTATTTTGCATCTAAAGAGGACTATCCACGAACCAGAACAAGTGATTCTAAGCCTCTTCCAGCATTGACCCATTGTATTTTTTTTAGTGAATATACTAGGTTTATGTTTAATATTTGCTTTATCGACTAAAAAGTTAGGTTTCACCATGGTTTTATATGAAAAAAACTTTAAAATGTAAAGCAATTTTTAAAGTAATATCATCAAATGCTTTATTGAGTTCAAAGGACAAAATAAAATAACACTGCAGAAAACATCAAATGTTGTAAATTGCAAAAGTACATTAATTAAATTGTTTACAAGTTACCAACCCTTTTTCTAAATATACATTTTTAATCACAATAATATACTTTTGTGTTAAAGCTTTTAAACAACAGTTTGAACTCATCAAAACATTCGATGATATTGCACCAAACAATGCTTAACATTTCAAAGTTTTTTTTTCATATAAAACCATGGTGAAACCTAACTTTTTAGTCGATAAAGCAAATATTAAACATAAACCTAGTATATTTAATAAAAAAAAATACTGTGGGTCAATGCTGGAAGATGCTTAGAATCACTTGCTCTTGTTCGTGGATAGTCTTCTTTCTGTTTATCTAAAATGATTTTTATTTGTCAGGTTTCCGTGGCAGACCGGGCAGAGATCCAGTTTTGGGCCATGAGATTTACCTACATCCTGGTCAAGAAATGTCCCAATTGGATAGCGGGACAACAACAACTTGTTGATACCATAAGGTAATCATATCCTTATAAAAAGTAACATGATACCTGTCTTTAGCTAAATATCTTCTTAACTCAACTGCTGGATGTATTACGTTCTCATTTACAGTGAAGCTTTATAAAGTTCGAGATAATTTTAAAACTATTTGGGGGGGGGGGGGGGGGGAATTAATCATACACCCGCCCTTCAAGGAGTTGTATAATACATATATTCCAATTCCAATTGCAAAGGACTTTAATGTGTATACGGCCGTCTTTCTTATAACATTTGTACAAATTAATGATTAAGAGGAATCTAACCGGAAGGAACGACTAGTTATGTTTATACATAAGCTTCGCTTTCAACAAGAGGCGCAATAGTTTAATACTGAAAAATTAGAACATATTTTTTTTATAAATTTAGGTCAATTTGGTGCAATGAACAAACCTACCAAGAGAAGCACAGAAAAGGGGATGGCATTGACTATACCCATTGGAAGGAGCCAAAATTGATTGTTAAAATCCTACTCGAATACTTCAAACACCACCAAAACACTCAGATCTCTCTGCTGTTTGATTGCTTGAGAGCTTTGTGCGGGAGATTTTTGACAGATTTCCAATTTTTGAAAGATTTTCTTGAAACCGAGGTCAGCCAGAAATATTCTGTCGACTGGAAGCGGGCTGCGTTTTTTGAGTTTGTCCGCTTGTGGAAAATTGCTGAAATCAACACAATGGATGAATCTCAAGGCCTAACTCAAGATTTGAAAGCAAAAATCCTGCAATACATTCTTATTCCCTCATTTTCTTGGTCTTTTGACCATGGGGAGGGTGAGCGTCTGATTGGCTCGCCCCCGGCCCCTGATATAGAAAATGATGTAAATGTTGTATCATCATTTATTCTCAATATTATCGATCCGGATAATCCCTTTGGTACAAGCGACAATGTCCGTATACTGATCCTCCAATTCTCATGCCTACTGGTGGATCAGGGGGCAGAGCATATACACGATGCGACCAATAAGAAGCAGGGAAACAAACTGCGTAGACTCATGACGTATGCGTGGCCCTGTCTGCTGTCCAAGAACTGTGTTGACCCGTCTACGCGGTATCATGGTCATTTGCTGCTGTCTCACATCATTGCAAAGTTTGCCATACACAAGAGGATTGTTTTACAGGTAAAAAAATATGAAAAAATTCAATTTTAACACCTATGTTTAGTTTTTTGAGATAAGTTTATTTTTCTTCTACAAATCATACATTATATTTAAAATTAACATGCAAAAAATAATACATTTTCACTCAGTAATGTTCTAATTTGACTGACAGAAAAGTTGTATGAAAATAAAAAAATATCACTCCAATCTTAAGTTACTTTAATTCCTGATACTTTAGGTATTCCATTCCCTGTTAAAAGCCCACGCTGTGGAGGCCCGCGGGGTTGTGAGGCAAGCCCTGGAGATCTTAACCCCAAGTATGCCGGGCAGAATGGAGGATGGCAACACAATGCTGACCCACTGGACTAAGAAGATCATAATTGAGGATGGACACACTGGCAGCCAGCTGGTCCATATTCTTCAGCTTGTTGTTAAGCACCATAAGGTAAGGATGGATAGTAGATAGACAGTAGATGGACGTACTACATTATATGTACATTGTACATATTCCTCAGCTCAGCTTGTATCAAAACTTCATAAGGAATTGATAGATTGAGATTATATGAATAAATAATTAAAAAAAAAACAATAGGTAGATGTATCCTAGCTAATGATTAAAAGGACTCTCCACAGAAAAATCAACTTTGGATTTTTGAAAATCTAACCTGAAATTATTATTCTCTGTTCAATTTTAGGCATTTTTTGTTTTTGTGGCATCGTGATCGAAGCCCTTTGAAATTTTTTACCTCCTTTAAGTGAATCCTCCCGCCATTTAATTTGTGCTGCTTTAGTGATTTTTAGCTTCTATTTTTGCCGCCGTTGCCGCATTCATCGCCCTTCTCCGCCGCTACTCCGCTGTACGTCGCTTTTTAATACATGCTCCCCTCTCCCTTGTTCAGAAATTAAATGGAGGCTGGGGGTGTTGTGTATAGCAACGTACGCAATGTATAGCGGAGTAGCGGCGGAGAAGGGCGATGAATGCGGCAACTGCGGCAAAAGTTGGTTATATTTGGCGGAGGCGAACACAAAATGGAGGCGGCAGGATTGTCCAGTCAAGGAAGAGGATAAATCGTAGAGCGGCCGGTTGCAATGGAGCAAATGTTCTTTAGCGGCAAACATATATTGAGTGGAGGAAAGTGTAGTATATATTGTTATAGCGGCAGTACAAATAGGCGGCGGTCAAAATTTTCAAAGGGCTTCGATCGTGATGCCACAAAAACAAAAAATGCCTAAAATTGAACAGAGAATAATAGTTTCAGGTTAGATTTTCAAAAATCCAAAGTTGATTTTTCTGTGGAGAGTCCTTTTAAGGTAAGATTTATTGTGTATAGAATAGGTGTATAGTAGACAAATAGATGTAGAGTAAATACTAAATAGACAATAGATAGTATCTATAAAAGACGAACAATAAGCTGTTAATTATAAGATTAAATGTTGTTAAAAATTTTAAAGAATGAGATTTTCCATAGAATTGGACAAAAGAAATTACATAGGATAATTAGCCTAATGTATTTAGGTTTATTATCCTGTGCGTCATCACTTGATGCAACACATAGTAACCAGCATCCAACGCCTTGGTTTTACACCTGCAGCCACGGTCGAACAGAAACGGCTGGCTGTTGACCTGTGTGAGGTAGCCATCAAGTGGGAGGTTCAGCGGGCAAAGGAGGAGGCCGGAGAGACGACTGAAGAAGACACAAAACGGTCACTTGGCCTGGAAGGACTACCTGATGCCAAAAAGGCTAAAATAATGAGTTCCCTAAAATCTTCACCGGATGCACAAAAGCCTCTGGAAAAGAATCACTGTGATTCTATTGTGAATTATTTGCTGAGGTTGGCCTGCCAGGTTTCTGATAACCAGGCAACTACTGGAGGCTCTCCTGGAGAAATTATGTCCAGGTAAAACACTTGATTCTTAAGGGATAAGACACTGGCGGATAAATTGAGATACATCTCCGATGTTGATAAAATTACATTTTCTGTAGATAAAAATTATTGGTTGAAATGTTTGGACATTGCAAGTTTAAACCAACCATTCAGGATTGTATAATAGTACCAACAGTTTTCCGTCAAAAAATAAGATAAAGTTGGTACCAGTGTAGCTTAGTAGCGTTGGTTTGATTCTTATATTTTTCCACGTTTAAAAATTTTTTTTACAGGAGATGCGTTGCTCTTCTTAAAACCGCACTTAAGCCTGACATCTGGCCCAACGTAGCTGTTGATTTCAAGCTGGCCAACTATGAAAAGATCCTGGCCGGGCCTCAAGGTGTGGACTCGAACCAGCCTAACTACCTGAATATCTGCACCTGCCTGGAGTTGCTGACCTTCCTGTTGTCCATCCTGCGCAAGGATCAGATACTGGCGGCCTTTAAGCCTCTCCAGAAGTCCATCGCTACCTGTATGAATTCTCAAAGCTCAAAGGTAACATATGTTTATTATATTCTGTATTAGCGCAACTACTCTTCAAGTGTAGATACTGAAAAATGTGCAAAAAAATTAAAGCACAGCAGTAAAATTATGATTTTTGGTTGGATTCGGATGAAACATAGGAGAAGTATATTTTATCTTTGTAAATACCAATATTTTATACAATATTTGTATCAACTATATATTTACCTAGGTTATTAGATCAGTACACAGCTTGATGACAAGACTGATGTCACAATTTCCAACAGAACCAACCACAAGTACAGTGGCTAGCAAGTATGAAGAACTAGAACAATTGTATGCTGCCGTTGGAAAGGTATATATATTTAAAGTTATAAAGATTTTTTAAATTAGATAGATAGAAATTGCTTAGGAATTTCCCAATGTTTTTTTTCTTCAAAAATTCAAATCAAATTACATTTAAATTGATAGGTATATATGTTAATAATCTTTTTGAAATTAAAATATAGTTAACAAAATTCATGTTGGCACGTAAAAATGTTTTTTTTTATCAGGTTATCTATGAGGGACTGACCAACTACGAGAAGAACGCTCAAGCGCCTCCCTCATTCTTGTTTGGCACCCTTATGATGCTAAAGGCCGCGTGCATCAACAACACCTGCTACATTGACCGCCTGATCACCAGCTTCATGCGCGTGCTGCACCGCATGGTCAGGGAGCATTTGACGCCCAGCAACCCCGAGCAGAGCGCCGCCGCCAGTGAGTTGCTCATCCTATCCTTGGATTTGGTTAAGAATAGAGTGGCTGTTATGGGGCAGGAGATTAGGAAGGCGTATATTGGACAGCTGCTGGTGGGACTTATTGAGAAGTCAAATGATGTCAAGGTAAGTTTGCTCGTTTAATAAGTTAGTAAGACTTTTCTTATTTTGAATCCATTTCCTATGTTGAAGTAGTTTTTGGACTCCAGTCAAAATGTTTAACTCAAGATAATGTTTTTTTTTCCATTGTTATTAGAAATAACAGCATAATAATGTAATCTAACGTATACACTTTCACAATATAATTACCATTTGTACAGCTATTTTTGACAACTGAAGGAATAGTTATTTAAGATGTTCTGTTTATATTTGATGTCCTTGTATTACTAGGTAATGAAAGCCATAGTGAAGATGTTGGAAGACTGGATGAAGACACGGGACGCCAAGCTAGTGAACCAGGGCCCCAACATCAAGGAGAAATCAATCCTGCTCACCAAACTCATGTTAAATGTGGAGAAAAGATTCTCCGAAGACCTTGAACTGAACGGACAGTTCTTGGAGATGGTTAACTTTGTGTATAGAGACGAGGCGCTGAAAGGCAGTGAATTGACCAGCAAACTAGAGCCAGCCTTCCTGGCAGGCCTTAGGTGTGTTCAGCCGACAATTCGCGCTAAATTTTTTGAGGTATTTGATTCCTCCATGCGTAAACGGCTGCAGGATCGACTGCTGTACGTGGTCTGCTCGCAGAACTGGGAGGCTATGGGTCCTCACTTCTGGGTGAAGCAGTGCATTGAGCTGTTACTGTCCTGTGCGTGTCCCATGGCTAATATTAATAACTGTACTCAGGTAAAACTAATAATTCTTAATCTTGGTAGCGAAATTTCTATACTAGTCTTAATTTTAGTTCTGCAACTAGAGTAGGTATATCCATTTCTCTTCTAAATTTTTTTTTATTACAGTTCACTAGGTAGTATTATTGTCTTAAAATACTGATATTTAATATGGACCATGTTTTGATTGAAAAATAAAATAAAATCTTAAAACCTGACCTGTTTGTATAAGCTTCAATGTAATTAAATCGATTTAGTCGCTAGCGAGATTTTAACGGACAGACAAAAATCTTAATTTTTATAGTTATTATAGGATAATATTTCTTATTACTAGTTCCTTTTTTAGTCGAGTTTGTTGCCACCAGTAACGGGCGTAATCGCCATGGCGGATCCTGCGGACAGAGCCGCCTTCCAGACACTCACCTCCGTCAAGGAGGAGCCCAGCGACGCCGAGAGTGAGGCGGGAGATAATAAGGTAGGGAAATAGATAGACTACAAATTAGTAAGATTGCTAGTATATTATATAACTAAAGCCAGTTAGAAAAAGATAGGTTGGCAGATATTTTTATATTTTAAAGTAAACCTAGGGATGTTAGAGATATATTGATATTATTATAATTTGATACTAATTCATAATTTTGAAGGAGAGTGAAGGCGAAGGAATGGAGAGTCAAACCGAGGGTGATCTATCCGACCTTGCTGATCTGTCCGTACACGCCGCTGGTACTGCCGACGTGAAGAAAGAGCCAGGCAAGAGCGGTAGCACCGCCAATGCTCTAAACACTCTGGTAGCCAAACAGCACAAGATTCTAGAGTCTGTTAAGGAGGTAAACGAATTGTTATTTTTAAGACTAGCGGCTTCGCCCCTAGCCTCTAGGGGCTTTTCCCCAAGAGATAATTAAAAGATAAAAAATAAAGTACTACTGGTGCTGCTCATAGTCTAATGTGTTCCCAAGAAATTTTTTTTTTTGGGAGGGGGGTTGGGGTTGTTTCATCCCCCAAGAAAATAGCTTAAAACCACCACAGGACCAATAGGTAAATACCCTGAAGAGTACACTTTAGATTTAAAAGAATAAAAACATGTGACTTAAAATCCTAAATGTTATTTTCTTATCTTTCATAAAAACAATTAATAATATAATAAACAATAAGTTTTTAAAAGAAATATTGACCAATACTGGATGTAATTATCCATATTTTTCTAGGTGAAAACATTAGCTTTCCTGAACGCTACAGCCCAGCTGTGCCACATGGACATTAGCTTGGCAGAACGGCTCTGGCTAGAGCTGTTCCCAAGGATCTGGAGCATCCTGTCCGACAAACAGCGAGAATCTCTGGCCGCCGAGGTTATCCCGTTCATCTGCAGCGGCAGTCATGTCATTCAAAAGGATTGTCAGCCGTCAGCACTGAATACATTTGTGGAGGCGCTGTCACGCTGCCAGCCTGGAATTGCCATACCCAGCACCTTGCTCAAATACCTGGGAAAATCTCATAATTTGTGGCACAGGGCCTCGCTGCTGTTGGAACAACAGGCCTTTGATCCTATTCCACGAGATGTCATAAGGTATAGATATTTATATATAAAATCAGGAATAAATATATTAACAATAATACCTATATAAATTACAAATACATTTTTTTAACAATAACGACGTATTCATATAAAAAGTCTTAGATAATACCTAATGAGTATTAGGTTTAATCCTTTTAATATTTCAATTTCCTAGTAATATATAAATCAAACTGTTTGAAGTTCATTTATGTGATTTTGTGACACAAAATTAACTTTAGGCCAAAGAAAGAGCTGCCACAGCAGATTGGAGACCAGCAACTTCAACTTCAGCAGCAACAACAAGATCAAGTTTTTGACTTTGAACCAGGAATGCAAACTTAATAATTTAAATTGATATGTCAGGGGTGGTTGAAATGTTTTTTTATTCATAATATACATACCATTTTTTTTAACTTTTTACATTTTACTTGCTTTGTTTTTTTGTTGTTGTTAATTAGAAGAGACCTATTTAATTAAAAGGCCTTTGACTAATCTATGCCAAAAGTGAATTGTCGGCCGACTTTACTTGAACCAAACTTAACCTTTCCTAACCTGAAAAATGAATTATTTTGTACAAAAACAGGACCATCAACCTCTACAGCAATCATCACACCCACTCCTGTGCAGGAGGCTTTGGACGGTCTTTCTGAGCTATATTATCTACTGCATGAGGTAGATTTTTTTCATAGCGCGGCTTCATTAAAACTCCACTTTTTCAGCTACATACTTACATTTTTAGTACTTAATTATGGAGATACTTCGTTTATAATATTGTACCATGTTTCTCTAGGAATCAATATTCCCAAAATTTAGATGACGTACGGACTTTCTGGTAACGATCATAGAGTTACTACGCTTTCTAAAACTTACCTAACTATTACAGGAATCATCTTGCAAAGTTTAAAGTCGATAGGACAATTCTAACATTTTAAATTAAAGATAAGACCTTCCATGTAATGTACCTGTCTTAAATTTCCATCAAACTAAACACCCTGTTGTGATTTTCACAACCTTACCTAGCCTGAATTTAGGAGGATATGTGGGCTGGATTATGGAGCAAGAAGGCTAAATATGGTGAAACAAATATTGCCATCATGTATGAACAGGGATGTATATTCTATTGTATTTAATTTAGATTTATTTTAATTTTTTCATTGATATGTTTAAAAGTTTGAATATATGGCTAAATTATTGTTTGCTTTGATTGTAAGTCAAGGTAAAAGTATGACTTAATCTTAAATTAATGCCCATCTTTTAATAATTTGATTGAATGATAAATATACAAATTGTAAACAGTTGGGTTTCTACGAGCAAGCCCAGGGTGCTTATGAGTTGGCCATGAGCAAGTTCAGGACAGATGTTAACTCCAGACCTGCCAGTACTACAGTCATGCAGGTATAGACAGATAGATAGATAGATTATGATAGTTAGATACCACCATGTAAGGTCATTACATATGTTAATTCCAGACCTGCCAGTACCACAGTCATGTAGGTATAGACAGGTAGATGAATAGATAGATACAGTCATTAGTAAGGTCAGGATAGATGTTAACTCCAGACCTGCCAGTACTACAGTCATGCAGGTATAGACAGATAGATATAATGATAGGTAGATAAGTACATAAAACAAAAAAAAGGATTGATAAAAAGCAGGAATCTAAACAATGGAGGATTAATTGGTTTACATACAAATGATGATAAACAACAAAATTACCCCCTCTGTAGATTAAAATTATTAGTTGATGAAAAGTTTAACCAAATTTCAAGCTTTAATTAAAGTACTCAAAGTTTTTAGTTAGCGAATGAGAGAGCGTTATAAGAAAACTTTGGGTACCATGATAATTTACAATTCAATGCCTCCTTTCTCCCTGAATAAAATGCTAATGCTAGGCCAAAAGACCTGTTCTGTACAACTAAATATTTGTTTTTAGGAGGTAAAGTTATGGGAAGAGCATTGGCTAAAGTGTAGCAAAGAACTGAACCAGTGGGAGACCTTGCTCGACTATGGAAATTCTGTTGGAAATACAAATCCAAGTCTTGTTATGGAGGCGGCCTGGAGGGTTAATAATCAATGGAATCTTATGAAGGTAAATCATTTTATTAAATAGTAGATCTAATACGGAAAAAAGTGCTATTTATTAATAGATATTTATTTTAGCTTTCATGTGATACAAAGTTTAGGTAAATGATATCCTTGACCTCTGAATGTAATACCCAATAATTAACACCTAAGATTAGAGAATTAGGAGAATGAGACAATTTTGTTGAAAAAGATATTTAACACTTAGCTTGATTTGTGGCTAATATCATATATTTTACTTGATTCGTGAAGCTAGTTCATATTTTGTTTCAAGGACGCGATACAACAAGTGGAGCAGGCCAGCCCTCGGGAGATAGCCTGGAAGGTGAACCTGTACCGTGGATACCTTGCTATCTGTTCACCCGATGATCCTCATCTGCCTATGGTTGATAGGTAAGATATATAGTCGATAGTAGATATTTTGAAAATAGAATATAAAGGATTTTAAAGTTATAGAAACTCTAACTTTTTAGTTATTACTGCGAATTTCGGGAAATATACGTCATCATTTTGTTTCAGGTATGTTGAGCAAGCCAGTACACTAGCCATGCGGGAATGGAAACGGCTACCCCGTCTTGTGTCACACATCCACTTACCCCTGCTGCAGGCAGCCCAACAAGTCATGGAACTGCAGGAGGCCGCACAAATCCACCAGGGCCTGATACACGGCCGTCAAAACAGCCTGCAAGACATGAAGGCCATGGTTAAAACCTGGAAGAACCGGTTGCCAATCATTTCTGATAACCTGTCGCATTGGAATGAAATATTTACCTGGCGCCAGCAACATTATCAATTCATTGCCAATCATTACAACCAGGAGAATGACCAGAGCAACCACAGCATGCTCGGCGTTCATGCGTCAGCGCAGGCCATCATTCACTTTGGCAAGGTGGCAAGAAAACAAAATCTGACGTCTGTCTGTTTGGACAGCTTAATAAAAATCTACACAATCCCGAGTGTTCCAATTGTTGACTGCTTCCAGAAAATCCGCCAACAAGTGAAATGTTCAGTTCAAATGGCTGTGGACAGAGGAAAGAATGAACTACAAGAAGGATTAGAAGTCATTGAGTCCACGAATTTGAAATATTTTACAAAAGACATGACAGCAGAATTTTACGCTTTAAAAGCCATGCTGTTGGCACAAATTGGTAGATCAGAAGAGGCTAATAAAGCCTTCAGTGCCGCTGTACAAATGCATGATACTTTGGTAAAGGCCTGGGCTTACTGGGGAGAATACCTAGAGCATCTATTTACTACAAAAGAGGCAAGGGAGCGCAATATGAAGTATGGAGTTGAGGCAATAACCTGTTACCTTCATGCCTGTAGACAACAAAATGAATCCAAGTCAAGAAAATATCTTGCCAAAGTAATATGGCTGCTGACCTATGATGACGAACAGCTGCAGCTAGCCGAAGCTGTCGACAAGTATATGACAGGTGTCCCGCCCATCCAATGGCTGCCCTGGATTCCACAGCTGTTGACATGTCTGGTTAGAACTGAGGGTAGACCTCTATTAAGCTTGTTGTCTCAAGTTGGCCGAATGTTTCCTCAGGCCGTTTATTTCCCGATTAGAACTCTTTACCTGACACTTAAAATAGAAGCAAGGGAGAGAGTTAAGGCGGGAGAACAACAGAATGAGCGGCGATCAAGCAGCCCTAGCAGCCAGCAAAACGACCAACAAGGACAGGGAAATGCTGGTAGTACCGGAAATACGGAAGCTAGCGGTCCAATACGCGCGACAGCTCCCATGTGGAGGTGCTCTAAGATAATGCATCTCCAGAGAGATTTGCATCCTACAGTTCTATCCAGCCTTGAGGGCATAGTGGATCAAATTGTTTGGTTCAGAGAAAACTGGTATGAAGAAGTATTACGACAGCTTAAAGCTGGCCTGGCCAAATGTTACGCCATTGCTTTTGATAACAGAGCAACGGTGAGCGAAGCAACTATAACTCCTCACATGGTTAACTTTGTCAAGAAATTAGTATCAACATTCGGAATTGGAGTTGAAAATGTTCAGCATTCTGCCGCGGCGGCAGCTGCTGCTGCCGCAAGTGTGTCAGGCGGTGGTAATTACAGCACTGGCAACGATGCCATACACCGCAGGTCGCAGGCAACCTTGCAAGATCCAATCTTCCAGCGGATGAAGCCTCAGTTCAAGACAGATTTTGACTTCAGTCTGCCTGGCTCTATGAAACTTCAAAATCTGATTTCCAAGTTGAAGAAATGGATAAAGATTCTGGAAAACAAAACAAAGACGTTGCCCAGCTCATTTTTGATTGAGGAGAAGTGTAGATTCCTGTCCAATTTTTCAAGGTAAGTAGTTTTTTTTTTTTTAGAATATCCATAAGTATAGAATCATAAATTGAACAAATTGAAATTACCTAACTCTTTTAACTTATTTTTAATGCAGTGGTTATAAAAAAAGAGAAAGAATATAAAAGAAAATCACTAAACCTATGTATAATACACGGTGTTTCAGAAAAAACTGCGTTTTCCGTTTTTCTGACACAACCAGAAGGAATACAGAAAAAACGATTATATGTCATTATTCTCTATAAAAAAGTACATCAAATTTATAACAGGTGTTTTTCATTATCTCTAAAAATACGGCCTCTATGATAGGTACATAGTTTCCAAAAATGCTTTATGTGAAAAATGTTGTGCAAGAAAAATTAAAATAACTCTTCTATTATGTATAAAAAAATCGTAGAATTTCAATATTAATTTAGAAAAAGGTATAAGAAAAGTACCTTAATGAGTTTTATGAGTTTTGAGGTGAAATGCTTTTTAGCTCCTCACAAAAGCATTTTTAAGAAACTGCAATTTGTCATTTTTTCACATTTCTTGATTGTGATGCATTTGCAGTAAAAGAATCTTCTTTAATAACGTAGGTTATAGTAAAAAGAAAAAAACTCCTTTTTATTTGACAAAAAAAATCTCTAAGGACAAAAAAGTTATTGAAGTTTGAATTTTTTTATTAAAGCATTTAATTACAAATTATGGATAAATTATGAGTTTATATCTTAACCTGTCAATCAAATTAAAGGATTATAGGAATAAATGAGGGGTGGGGATTTACGAACATGAGCAATTTTTAAGGTCATGTTTCTTAAGTATACCAAAAGAAAAACTGAATATTTGTTTTCAGTGAGGGAGTTTTAAATGAAATTTTTAGTGTAATTGGTAGAAAATTGTATTGGCCGTATTAAGATGTTGTTTTCAAGTGAATACATTTTTGAAAACCAACCTTAAGGCACAAAATTCTACCAGAAAAAAGCATCATACGCATCTTTTGAAATATTTATGCTTTAAAATGCGCCGTTATTTTCAGAGATATTAAAAAACACCTGTAACAATTTCGATGCATATTTTTATAGAGAATATTGACATATAATTATTTTTTTTTGTACTCCTAATGGTTGTTTCCTAAATTTGGAAAACGCAGTTTTTTTTTAAACGCCCTGTATATATACATATATAGCTTTTATAGCATGATCAACTGACCAAGTAAATGATATACTTTATGCTTATTATATAGTATAGCCATAGGGAATCTTCACAGAAAATTATCTATCGTTTTAACACAGGTCTACAGCTGAAATTGAATTGCCAGGAGAGTTCTTGTTGCCAAAATATTCGCACTACTATGTCTGCATTCAACGATTTATGCCAAAGGTAAAATTTTAAACTTGTCGAAAATTAAACGAGGATAACAACATCTTTAAGTAGCTAAGCACCAATATATCCTAGAGCAGATATTCAGTGATCAGAGAAAAGAGATGGCTAAGTGTTTTGCTTACTGGATTTTCTCTAAAAAGAGGATCTTTCTTCACACAAAAAAATCAGCTGACTTTAAAGTAGCAGTCAAGAACATTATATGACCTCGTTTTTTTACGGATGGGCGTACAGAGAAAAATGAACAAATAGATATGTTCCATAAAATGATCTCACAATAAAAACGAATGCATAACAATATTTTTATTGTCTTAAACATTTTTCTCAAGTATTTTTATGATTGATGAATTTGCATTTTTTGAGGTAATTTCCTAGGTATAATTTACATTTTTCATATAGGTTGAAATAGTCCAGAAGCACGGGGCAGCTGCCAGAAGATTATATATTCGCGGCCACAACGGCAAGATTTATCCATATATGGTTGTTAATGACACTAGCCTGTCAGACGCAAGGTATGTACTTACTATCAAGTTTTTTAGTAGTAGCTTTATATTTTATTTTTCTTAAAGATGACAACCTCAGTCAATTAAATATAAATATTCAGACATTGGACAGTAAAATATACTCTCTATTACTGACTTCAAAATTTTGTGTATTTTTTAACATTTTGATTGGTTTGTTTAAAATAGCATTGTCCAAAATTTAAAATTCTATTTGAATCTACGGAATTGTAATTTTACTGATCTTTGGGGATTTTCATTAATTTATCGTCCATTGTCTTATCTCTTAAGATCCCTAGATATGGCAGGTGTCACAATTATTACCATTTTACAGGCGAGAAGAGCGAGTGTTGCAGCTGCTGCGAATGTTGAACCATCTGCTTGCCAAACACAAAGAAACAAGTCGCAGGTAAATATATGCCAGTATCGCTTCAAAACCAATTAATATCCGGTGAATTAGAACCGGTTCTCAGCTAAACCAAAAATTTATATATAGCATCGAATTATATCCATTTTCTAAGAATATAAAAATGTGCAATTATAAGATAAAAATAAATTTTTTATCCCGTTTCTTCGGCATCTTGGTGCAAAAATATGGTTTTAATCTTGTAATTGAATATTTTTATATCCGAGGAGAGCTATTTATAATACGATGCGATAAATTACTATTATATATTTACTGTGGAGTAGAAAAATAGTCTTTTCTTCATAGTATTTTTAGGAAATATATTTTGGTGAACTTGGCATCCTATCCAGTCTATTGCAGTTTAGAATGTAAACATATTAGCCTAACTTGAAACCATTCCGGTACCTATAAGCTTTAATCTACTATTGGGCGTAATTTTAGAGATATGTCTAGAATCATCCATTATCATTGGGGATATATTTCAATTTATCATCCATTGTCTTATCCCTTGAGATCTCTTGTTTTTACCCAGAATATTTTTTTATATCAGAATTTTTTTTTTTACAGATTCCTGAACATAACTGTACCGCGTGTGGTTGCTGTCAGCCCTCAGATGCGTCTTGTACAAGATAATCCTTCAAGTATTAGGTATTCATCATCATTATTATTATCGCATATAAAAGTTACAGGATGTCTTATTGTTGGTCCCTTATCAGGATCCAACTTCTTTGATATTTGTATAGGTTGTGTTAGTTTATAATAATCTTAATGAAACAAGAACAAATGCATTGTTATAGAAAAACCTGCCAAAACTAATTCGAAGCTTCTCAGTAAATTGTAGACAAGCTAGAAAAGCATTCAACTACTTTAAAATGTATGATAAAAGTTTTAGTTCCTGTAAATTTTTTAAAAGTTTGTCCTTCATCTAAAAACTAATTTTGATTTAGTTTGTTATCCATCTACCAGCAGTATTGCCAAAGGCGCCAGCATGACCATCAAAACGCCATCGCCAGGTTTTACGAGAAGCTCTCCGCCGTTCAGGCTAGAGGCAGCCAGGCCAGCCATACGGTAAGAGTTTGTTGTATTTTGCGGGGCTTTCACTTAAAGTTTCCGTTTAGCACTGTTGATCCCCCCCAGCCCCTCCCTTATTTTTAATATAAATTGAAAAGTAGAAGCGTATTTTTTTCAACAAATAGTTGTCTCTCTGTAGTTATAATGTAGTTTTGAGCTACAGTAGTTACGATACGCATTTAGATATTATTAGTAATGCTTCACCTTCAATTTTTATATTAAACTTAATCCTTGTAATTCAGGTATTGAGAGACATCCTAAAGGAGGTTCAGTCCTCCATGGTTCCAAAGACAATTGTGCGGGATTGGACCTCTACCACATTCCAATCTGCTACTGATTACTGGACTTTCAGAAAGGTATTATTTATTTTTTGTTGCATATTTCTAACAGCGATTTAGAACCTTTGTTAAGCGGATAGTAAAATGGAAAGTTTTTGGATGGCCTGGAAGTTTCTATTATTTCACCTTCAAAAAAATCAACATTTTATTTATTTATTTAAGGTCTTGACGCTACAACTTTCATTGGCAGCTTTTGTGGAATATGTACTTCATCTAACAAGACTTAATCCTGATATCATTTATCTACACCAGGTTTGTTAACTTTTATAATGAATTATACTTTTTTTTCTGGCTTTTACCCTTTATGGCCGATTAAATTTTTGTTGCTATGTTCCTTTTTGTAATCACTTAAAAATTGTTACTAATTAAGAAAAAACAATCCAGGTTAATTTTAAATACCAGAAAAAAAGTCAATACAGATCATTTAACATTATTATTGAGGTTTAGTTTATGACTTAATTTTTGACAAAAGATATTAGGTAATTAAATTTGAAAAAAAAATGTTTTAAATATTTTGTTTAAAATTTAGGATAGTGGATTGATGAATGTAGCGTACTATAAGTTTGATATTGACGATAATTCTGGAGACTTGGATTCAAACCGTCCTGTTCCCTTCAGGTACTAACTGAGGCTCAGTACGCGGCTCTAGCGTAACACATAGCTCACCCGTATGTCGTTGGGGAGGTTATAGGTTCGAATCTCAACCAAAACCGCGTAATAAATAAGGCTGGTAAATGTTGGACATACTGCTTCTATGTCAGATGCGCGACATTATATAAAAGTAAGAATAGGGGGAATGCCATGACCCAAAATAGGAACAACTCATAACACAGTTTGGACTTTAAAAAAATGGTCGTTTAATTAAAGGGTTGGTTGTTTAATATAATCCACTATTATTTTTAATACATTTTGATCCTTTATTTAACTTTGACGAAAAATAATTTGATACTTTTTTTTAATGTTTAGCCTTGTGAAAAAAATGTAATGAGACATATTTTAGATTAACACCCAACTTGAGTGAACTGATTACAAATGTGGGAGTGTCTGGTCCATTTACTGCAAGCATGATAGCCACTGCTAGATGTCTTACACATCCATCATTTAAGATTCAGGTAGGATATCCAGAGGATAGATAGAAAGATAGTTAGTTGATGATGTAGTCGTACATCCCACGCCCACTCAATAATACTTTAAATGAATAGTTTAAAATGTAATCGCTAGATGTCCTACAATACATTATTTCAGGCCTTGCTGCGCGCCATTCTCCGTGACGAAATGATCACCTGGCACAAGAAGAACTGTGACCCGAACGTGGCCATAATAACGGACTCGAACCAGATGCAGCAGCCGGACTACAAGGACGGCGAGAAGGTGATTGCAATGGTGGGCAAAGCCCTGACGGCTATCACGGCCAGGCTACAGTCATTGGGACAGTTTGATGGGACTGAAAGCAAGGTAAAAACTTTTTAAGTCTTTTTTTTTTTATAACTAGGCTATTGATTTTTTCAACAATAATAATAACATAATAGTAAATAGGGCAAATATTTGTTTAATAGATTAATTTTTTTCTGTTTCAGGTTGGAACATTAGTTGTGGCCGCTTGCAGTCCTGACAACCTGTGCAGGATGGATCCTGCCTGGTACCCTTGGCTTTAAGAAAAGTTATCTCATGTCACCCCTCCCCACCTCTCAATAAGACTTGTTATAATCTGTTTGTATAAAATAATTTCGTACCTATCTACCTAACAATTATTTATTAAATATGTCTGTAAACAAACTTATTGTTACTTTTATCTAAAAGAAGAAATATTAGATTAAAAATCTGTTCAAAACATTGCAAAATGAATCAAATTCCAAATTTGTAAATTTAAGACCACTGTATGAAGCAATGAAGTTTTGGAAAATTAAATTGTATCTACTTACACGAACAAAAATTCTGTTGTATTATATAAAGAATTAAAGATATTCTCATAGTAATCAGCTTACATAAATTGAAAGTATTGAAAAATATAATTTCTGTTTTTGTTTGTATAAAAGTTATTTCTGTACAGAAGATTATTTAGTTCACTCAGAACTTGGCATTTAGCTAAATTATTCAATATTTTGGATTCAAATTTTTTTTTTTTAAATACGTGTTTTTCTACCTTTTTGTTTGCTCAGTTACCTATGTTATTTTGTAATTCATTCTTATTACCTAAAGCTTTATGTAAAAGATAAAATATACTTAACTAACCTATATAATATTATATAAATATTGTACAAATAATTCAAATTTGTTTCAAGATGTCTGTTTTATGTTTTTACTGAATATTTTCAGATTAAAGGTAAAATGAGATATAATGGAGAAAAAAGGAGAAAGGTTTTTGCTGGAGTTCAAATAATAAAGTATGTACCTGCATAGGCATTTATTGAAGTTAAACTGGTCAGACAACTAACTCTATGATTGCTCGATCTTTGTCTCTTAAATCTTAACTTTACTTTACTTTTTTTCTTCCCTTCCACGTATTTTTTACCCCCCCCCCCCCTTCCCTTTGGCAAGGGATCCCAGTTCTCATATTTACATGTGGCAACTCAAATTTCTCAGTCTCAGTACATTTACCCAACTTTCCCCTGGTTTATATAAGAAGAAAGATTGGTTTAGGATAAATATCCGCAAAGCCCTTATCCCAAGCTTTTCAGTGAAGTGTCATTCATTGCGAAAACTTCTGGCGACTTCTAGGGTTATTTAATAAGGAGACATATTGTCTAGTCACAATACTGAGCTTGAACGTGGAGTGTATGCTGCTGGTTCTACTCAATTCCTACTTAGCTCTAAACATTAAGAAACACATGTGGCTTCATACTCTTTTGTAATTGCTCAATCTCATCCTTGCTTATGAATATTTAATATTTACTTTAGAGACAGTCGTATATTACTTGGAATGAAGAGACATGGTACAGGAAAAGGTCTCTGGCAACATGCTTTTGCTGGCAAGGTATGGCTAATGTTTACATACTACAGACAGATTATAATCCTTATTTCAAATAGCGGATCTATTACAACTGATTTTTTTGTGTGTGAATTTAATACTCCACTGAAGTTCTTAATATCTCGTTGGTCTGTCCCCGTAATACCACGGAACATAAAAGGTTTAGTTGCACGAAATGCATTTAAACTTGAATTTAGTGAACTATATATTTTTTTCCTGTTCAATAGATTAAACTGCATCTATTAGGCATATAATAGGTATTTAAGAATTTAAATTTTCTACCATGTAGTTTTAAAAACATCAAGACTTGAAAATCATATTCTTATGATGTATGCAACTTATATTGCTGTTTTATTTTCACAAAAACAGAATGCTGGCTATTTTAGTGGTGCCTAACTGTTTATTAATATTGTTTTGTAATACAAAAGGGGGGGGGGGGTAATGTAACCATCTCGTAATCAATGATTAAATGGCACTTAGAATTCGAAGTTCGATCTGAAATTTTGCATTAATAATCCTTGGCAGGTCTTTTTTCCCTAAATCGAACAAAAAGTTGGAAAAGTAACGGCAAACGGCTGGCGGCTCAGCCGTTTTGCCACTTTTAGGTTATCTTAAGTGCAAATTAGTCACGAAACCTATCTCCACATAATACTTTCTGTCGCTTAAAAAACCTTATCAAACGGTTCTAGCCGGTAGCTGTTGGTACTAGAAATTTTTTTAAAAAATGGTTATTGCTATCATTTAACATGAATTAAACCAAAAATATGTTTTTAAAAGTTGATTCCTACGTAATTAATGATGAATTGGCCCTGAAAATAGGCAAAACACGGCTAAACGGCTGAGCCGCCAGCCGTTACTTTTCCAACTTTTTGTTCGATTTAGGGAAAATAGACCTACAAAATTTTACTCATGCAAAAGTGGACTATCCACGAAAGAGAGCACATGATTCTAAGTACCTTCCAGCATTGATCCTAAGTATTTTCTTTCAGAATATAATAGGTCACCATATATCAGTAATGTATTGACGAGAAAATTTATGTTTCACCATGTTTTTTAGGTATTTTAATTGATTTTGAAAACTTTTATGAAGCTAGTTCTTTTAATAAAATGGATATTTGATGATACATATGCGAATACTTGTGTTATATAGATTGTAAATAAATCCATATTAGCATTAATTTAAACATATATATGAGATATAGTAAATGTGCCTTTGACTTTTTTTAATTTTTATCATTTGACAACATGGACAATTAAAGACACCCCGAACTCAACAAAACGTTTGATAGAATTTTTACTAAAAATGGTGGACATTTTTTTACTTATCTTCAACTTGAAGTGGTGAAGCATAAATTTTCTCGTCAATATATTAATTATTAATAGTGATCTTTCATATTCTGAAAGAAAATACTCAGGATCAATGCTGGAAGGTACTTAGAATCACGTGCTCTTGTTCGTGGATAGTCCCCTTTCAGATCGAAATTCGAATTCTAAGTGCCATTTAATCATTGATTACGAGATGGTTGCATTAACCCCCCCCCCCCCCTTACATATCTTAGACAGTGTGACTTTTGTTTGCAATCATTTTTCTGAAATGCACTTCATGCAACTATCCCTTTCATGTGGGTAAATCTTTAATATTTTATCTTGCATTAATATGGTCACTATTCGTTTTTATATCTTCAGGTTGAAAAGAATGAGAGCATAATAGAGGCAGCAGTACGCGAGCTCCAGGAGGAAACTGGTTTAATTGCACTGCCACAAAATCTTAATAAAATTGGACTATTTGAATACGAGTTCACTAATCCTTCCCTGGTGCCCTTCATAATGGAGGCAAGTAGTCAGCTGATTAATCATTGAATAATGTCTGTAGAAGTATCTCGCTAACCGCAGAACAATAACATGGTCTAGTTAAGGTACACAACTATTTTAAGTGAGGATACCTCGACCATTCTCAAGAGAAATCGCCTCTAGAAATAATACCCACACCAAATTTAGGTTTCAATTGCGTAATAATTCTTGAAAAATCATTATTAGAATAAATTCACTTGTACCCTAACTTCTGAATTACAATTTGTAATAGCAATGCTACTCTTTAATTAAAAATGTCTGTGTAAAATGTTTGACTGTAATATTGGGAATTTTCCGGCTAAAATTATAGATAGACGGCTGAACTTTTTAAAAAGCATTCTGCATATAACTTAATGGTCCGTTGGTCTGTCCTTTACTTCATCTTTTTTGGCCCTTGAACAGATGCATCATAACTCACTTTTTCCGTTTATATATTATGTTGTCATTCTTGTTTTAGGTTCATATATATCGAGCATCGGAGTGGACAGGTCACCCTAAAACATCTGGAGAAATACGTCCCAAATGGTTCAACATTACAGGTAGACACCAAACATAAATTTTCCTAATTAAACTATTGATTCTTTTATAAATGAGGCAAAATATTTGTCAAAAATCACTACCTAAGCCTATATGAATATTTTAACGAATTAATTCAGTGGTTAGTCACAGCGGGCTGTTTGTACTTTCAAGATATTGATAAGCTGATATTCTTGTCCTTTTAGCTTTTATTTATAGGCCATGAGAAGTTTTAGAATGTCATGGTTTCTTTTCTTTTTCCTACCTATTGAAATTTTAAACCAATTTACTACCTAGTGAATTTTGATGCTATTTTCTTTATTTTAGAAATTCCATATGAAACCATGTGGCCTGATAATAAATATTGGTTGGAAAAATCCATACAGGTACCTAGTACATTTCTTATAGAATATTTTTTTTATTTCGCTTTTATAGATGTTGTCCAATAGATACTGATTGAAGAGTTGCTATGCTTTGAATTATAATTTTAAATTGACAACTTACCAATTAAATTTGGTATAATTTGTTCTTTTGGTCCGTGAAATTGATGTAGAATATACGTGGATATTATGATATATGTCGTAAATCTAGCTAGGTTGCCATTTCCCCTTTCATTAATTGGTTACTTCGTTAATCCAGTAGGAGGGAGGTAATAGGGTAAAGAGGTTTGAAAGGATATTGTTATTTTAGCCCGCTGCATTGTTCACTCTATTAGAGAGCATGAAACTCTATTAGAAAAGTGATTTGGCTGATATTAGAGATATAAGACTGATTTTTTTGTAAAGATTTCACTGACAATTTAGCATCATTTTCTTGGTCTGTTGCTCTAACTATTTTTTTTTTTGGGGGGGGGGGGGTTATTCTATAAGAACAAGATTGTTTTGTCTTATTAATTTTTAATTTAGGGAGAACCAATATATGGATATTTTCTGTACGAAGACTGGAAAACTGTTTCAACGTTTCACATAGAAAAATTAATTGAAGAAGTTTCTTGAAGAGTGTACTAAAAGAAAATCAGATTACGAAGGATTCAGATTTCATCACAATGAAGAAAACGTAGGCAAAGAAAAGAAAAGACTGTATATCAAAACACCTTCAATGTTATATTTTTATCATATTTGTATAAAATTGTACCTAATTAAATTTTAGCCCTTCCCCCCCCCCCCCCCTTTTTATTTTTGAAATAAATGGAAAATAAGAGGATGGATAGGAGTGTATTTTCATTATTACATTAATTAGGTTGGAAAATATACAACACAACACCCCTGCCTTAATGAAAATACATTTTCAGATTAAAAATGGCTAACGCAGATAATGCAATGCAGGATGCTAAAGTTGATAATTCCACGGAGAAATTTAAAAAGAGGAAACTAGAAAGACTGGATAAAGATGGCAATGTTTCGACTAAACCGAATTTTGTAAGTTTCATTATCAATTTACAGTAGACAGTTTTGAGCAAGACGATTCCTGTGACGTCATATAAAAAGGGAAGGGGGGGGGGAAATCTCTTCCCTTTTCTCCCATCTCTTTTGAAGAGATTTTCTTCCCCCCTTCCACTTTTCTTTCCCAAAACGTATATGACGTAACTGGTAACTGAAATAGTCTTGCTCAAAACTGGTACAGTTTGGGGTTTGTCTTACAGTACAACACAGTTTGAATTATTATGAGTCTGAGGAGGGGTGGGGGGGAGTGTCAACATAGCTCTAAAATACGAAATTGACATCATCTGCCTTCTGTTATTTTCGCCGCAAGGATTACCCTCTCTGGCGAACCTCTGTGGACGCCACTGCATTGTTTCCAACTCTTAGTTTTGCATTACCTGAGGTGGATACTTAAAAAATTTGCCACCACTAATCGCTTAGTAGGGCAAAAATGTTTTTGTGAAAAATCCTCCAAAATCACATAAAAAATCTACAAAAATTAAATAAAATCTTATGTTCATAACCCTTCTATGATTTTGTTTAAATTTTGTAGATTTTTAAGGGGATTTTGGTGGATTTTTCAAGAAAACAATTTTGCCCCACTAAGCGATTAGTGGGGCAATTTTTTTTAAGAATCCACCTCTGGTAAGGATGACAGTGATATGAAGGGATAAGACAATAGACGATAATTTGATGTGCTTTCTTAAACAAATCATAAACTAAACTAACCCATTTTGCATTGGACAAACCAATCAAAATGTTATAAAAAGGCCGTAGGGTAGGGAGGGGTAAAGTCGGGTTTTTTTTCGGTTTTTTGAAAAAAAATTGGGTAAAAAAATATTTTTTTTAAATGGGACCAAGACTATTAGAAAGATATCGGAAAAGTCTAACAGGTCCTAAAAAGACGGTATCCTAGAACTTTGGGAAGGCGAAGTCGGTGGTCCATTTTCAAGCTTCAAAAAACCTATGACATATTGATTATATTACAGCATACATCAAAGGTTAAAGTTGCTAAATGTAATAAAGAGCATGCACAAATTTTTTTATGAAGATAGCTTAATTTTTTCTACAAAAAAAATAATTTTTTCAAAGTACGAGAAATTTCATTTATTTGTACCTATAAAATTGAAAAAGTTAATACAAAAAAACAAAAACTGACTGTGCCCCGCTTCAGAAAAAATCAATTTGTGATAAAAATATACAAGCTTTTTTTAAGTTTTCAACGGAAATGGATAGCCCATTAGATACTTATTAAGTCTCCTGAAGACGTCTAAGCTCTAGCTCTCACTAGTTTTTGTACAACCCAATCTTTCTCCGACCTTAAAAAAAAATGGAGAGAAAAAAAATTTTCGTTCGACTTTGAGACCCAATAAGTAGCCTAAAAATCTCACAAAAATTTTATTTGATACTTTTTTGTAGGCAATTTAAGAACGAACTACTTTGGTTTTATGATTTTTTTCTGTCAGTCTTTTAAAGATGTCATTTAATGAAAGTGTGTCGAGATTGCCGCGCTTTACCCTAAAGCATTTATGCCAACAAGCGTATTTAAAAAACCTGGGGACCAGTAAAATTTGTAGTACAATATGATATTGAGAAACCGTAAGATCGAGTATTAAAGGACATCGTATAAAGTTGCATGCAAAGCATAGAAAGGTTAATTAGAATAAATGCTTAAATCTAAATGTTTACAGTATAAAAAAGCATGTATCGTTATTTATCTGTTTTGATTTTATCTAGGTAATAATTTATCAACAGCAAACGCCTTGCTAAGTCAACCAAATTTACAATGTTGAAATTTTTGACAGTTCTCATTGCTATTTGCAATTTTTTAATCGATACTATAGCCACTTTCACTTAGATAAAGTTTTTGGTGAGGCCCCGCTTATACCACTAAAGAAATGGATTCGGAAAAAGGTACGAAAAAGTGTTTTTCAGCTGTCGTTGGGGGGTAACACATAGTAAAATTGACGACCTTGCCATCTGCTCCTCAAATATTATTTTAGTTTTATTTCGCTTGTTAGTTATATAGACCTACCTTAGCTCCATTACATATTTCAATTCTTTGTTGTGTCTGATAAGATAATGAAAATTGTGTATATCAGTATGGACGAAAGAAGACCAGAGACGAGAAGAAAAAGCAGAGACAAGAAGAGCTGGTTGAATTGCTGGACAGGAAAGCTGCTCAGGCGGAAGCAGCGGCCAAAGCCGCGAAACCCGTGCCAAAAAATATTTTAAGGTAATCACATCATACTTCAACAACTACAAGTAAGGATATAATTACCTGGTGTTAAAATAAAAGAGAAAAAACGTTGGGTTTTTTTTTTAAAGTGGAGCATTATAAAAACAAATACAAGAGGTTTCGTGATTTTTAACAATTATTCTTGATTTATAGCTACTAAATACCTGCTGTTTAAATCACTCATGTACGATTTAGGAAGCGTAGCAATCGTTATGAGTAAGTCCATACGTCCATTTAAAACTTGCTTATTTTTAACATTATTGACAACAACTTTTTGTATGATACAATAATCCTTTTAATCTGATATTTGGGATTATGATTCCGCGGACAGCAAGGTCCAATGTTATAAGCGAAATATCTCTTTAATTATATCCTAAAAATAGAGGTATTGTTCTTATATAGTATGCGATATAATATTTACACAATGTGTAGACTTACAAATGTTCTGCTTTTAAGTTCTGACAAGTTAATTTTTTCCTTTTTCTTATTTTAGTACTTCGCTTTTATGGATTTTGTCATTCTTGCTTAATTTATTATATATTTTTAGCGGTTTGTGTCCTGGCGTAAAGGGACGTAATTACACAGTGAGCATAGCTCTTCCAGGTTCTATTCTGGACAACCAACAAAATCCAGAGTTGCGCAGCTATGTGGCCGGTCAGATTGCCAGGTAGTGATATATTCTTTCATTAGCAATAAATTGTGTGTTATTTGCACGACGTCGCGGAGGTCGGATTTGTTGGAGTCTCGGCCAAACCGCTTCAAAACTAAATATGTCAAAAGGTGTGCACTCTGCTATTTTGTCAGATGCCTGACATTCATAATAAGAGTACGGGGGGGGGGGGGCGTTGATATAAAAAGCCTAAACTCAGTAGATTTCATTGTTAGGATTTCAGGGAAAGGGTCGCTTGATCAAAATATCACTAACTAGATTAGCCAAAAAATTCTAAAAAAATACACGTATCTTTTTTTTATGAGAAAAAAAAATAATCAATTCACATCCCAGCAGTAAGCTTGAAAGAGTTAATAAATTATGGGAAGTTTGCCTTAATTCACTCTTTGGTTGCAATGATTATACCTACAATCATTCTAAGGCAAAAATATTTAGTTTCTTTTAAACATTGTGTCACTTTCTATTTCGACTGGGGACAATTGTCTTCAATTTAGCATGCTAATATGGACCTCATTTGTTGGTCAGTTTGTACATCCAGTAGGAGGGGATGGGATCGAGTACCGTCTTTTAGTCAGCTGCAAGTATTACTATACCATAGTACATAAAAATCTGGGACAACATCCAAGTGATAATTATATAGTCCGATTTATAAAAAAAAAATATTTTCAGAGCTGCTGCAGTTTTCAACGTTGATGAAATAGTTGTGTTTGATGATACGGAAAATAAGAAAGACAATGAAGATGGCCATGAGTAAGTTATTTAATTCTGTAATATAAAGTGCCTAGGTAGGTAGTAAGTTTTTTTTGTCAGAAGATCACAATCTTAGAAATTGCTGGTCCGAATGGGTTGTACTTTTCAGAGAAGCTTTATAAAATACTTATAATGGTTTTCGGTTATTTTTCTGAACTCCCCTAGGGGCGAGGCAACTAGTTACTCTTAATATCAACTCAATATAATTGACCTTTGGCGTAGAAAAAATATTTCTAAAAGTAGAAAAGGATCTACTGCAGTTCACGGTAAAATATTGCTGGTAAGCAAAATTTCCAAAAATCTATGAATTTTAAAAGCTGCTAGCTGCCAAACGGCTGAACGTACAGATCATGCCCGCACACTGTTTTGAGCGGCATAAGAAGGCCTACAAATAATCTGGAATAGCCATTAATCAATAATGCATAATTATCTCGCAGTGCAGAGAAATGCGCGAAAAAAAACCTATTTTACGCGTTTTTTCTTCAGTGAAGCTTTCCCTGTGCATAATTGGATCTTGGCTATTTCAAATTATTTGTAGCCCTTTTTATGCCGCTTAAAATGGTGTGCGGGTATGATCTGTACATTCAGGCGTTTGGCAGCTAGCAGCCTTTAAAATTCATAGATTTTTGACAATATTGCTTACCAGCAATATTTTACCGTGAACTGCAGTAGATCCGTAAAAAATTATTGGATGGGTGGTAATGGGTGGCCTAACTCACCAATAGTTATAATTCAGTGAGAGGGCAATTGTGCGCCCTGTTTTTGGGGATGTACGTACATCATTGTATCATATATTGTCTTATCCAGTAATATCCCTGTATTTTAGAAGTAAAAGATCTCGTGGAGTAGAACAGTTGACAAGAATCTTGCAATATTTGGAGTGTCCCCAATATCTCAGGAAATTATCACAGAATTAAACAATATATAGCTTTAAACCTTTTTATAGGGACACCCGGCACACTAATGATTTACTAGTTTCACTGTTCTTATTGGAAGTAAAGCGTTTCTATAATTAGATTCGGACCGTCCATACGGAACATTTAGCTCTTTTCGTCAAGTTAGACATGTTAGAACTTTCCTATCGATTTAAAACTTTGCATTATGATTCCTTGAACAGTTAGGTACGATTTAGCAAGCTTAGCAACTCGATATTCGTTACCAGAAAGTCTGTACTTCCTAAATTTGCTGGCAATTTCACTCCTACCTTACCGAAAATTGGCGTCAGAAATATTTAAAAACATGCTTTTAATGCTTAAGGTCAGGTATATTAGGTAACCCTATATAGAGGGAGTCCTGCATGGATAAGGCTTTACAAGATATTTTTGGAAAAGTGATAGGACTAGACGTTATAAAGATCTTATTGAACAGATAGACACCAGAGCTGGATCTTTAAATGTGTAGACGTTGCCGTAGCCGTGGCCTTAGTCGTAGCCGTAGCCACTGCCAGTGCTGCCAATAAAACGTGGATGTTTAAATGTTTGAAGTTTTTACGTATTATTATTATTATTTTTCATATTTTTACTTAAAAAATCAAAAAGTGGTTGTGATTTAAAGATTTAAAGCCATGGCCACTTGGAGCCAATTTGATTCAAAGATCGCTATTAGGTTAGTGGCTGTACCTCTGGCAGCGGCAGTGGCAACGGCTACACATTTAAAGATCCAGCTCTGTATAAGTATAATAAACTCAAGGTTGATCATATTATTTTCATCTTTTTTTAGCAACATTTTCTGCCTTTATAGTTCTACAAATTTCTTTATTTTTACCTATCTTTTAATATGTAAATTAAATTAATATGATTTATGTCATTTAGACTGATGAGGGTGCAATGTCCACCGAAATATTTTTCAATAAATAGCTGGGAAGTATCAGAGACTTTTTCACTCAGTGAATTTATCAAATATTTTGATTTTGATAATTGTGTAGAAAGTTTTTCTTTCCTATCCATCCTGATTTACAGTTCGCTGGGATTCTCAATCCAACAGATATGCCTCATCATTTAAGGTAATGATTATAGCAGTGTTCTGGAGCCGGAGCCAGGAGCCGGGAGCAGCAACATTTTTGGTGGAGCCGGAGCCGGATCCGGAGCCGTATTTTTCGTTAAAAACGGCTCCGGCTCCGGACTAGCTAAAAATGATTTTTTAAAGTAATATTATAATTTGGCAACGGTCTATTTCCATATAATAAACTGAAAAACTATTGTTACTTAACAAATAGACACACATCCTTCTACTTTTATATAGCTTTAATCAAATTAAAGCAAAATATTTTATATTATTTATTTTATTTTATCAAATTCAATAATGAAAAAAAATTGATATATTAATTTTAAGGTAGGAGCCAGAGCCGTATTTCAAAATACGGCTCCACGGAGCCGGAGCCGCATCAAAATTATACGGCTCCGGCACCCTGGATTATAGAGTAGTGTCGCTGGCCTGTAATATTCAGATTTTTTATGCTTAATTATAGGAAACAAAGTTATTCGTCAAATACATTGTTTTAGTCTAAAGTGCATTAAATTACTAGTAAGGTTTTACTGAATTTTAAACCAAAAGAATACATTTGATTAAGAGCGTCATTAAATATTATCTTATTAAATTAAAAAAATGTCAATTAATGAAAGAAACTCTAAAGCAAGGCAAAAACATCATTTTCAAATCTAAATTCCTATATTAGTACCTACACAGTAAGAAATAAAACATTTATAACCCACCGACCCTCTTATATTTGAAGATATTTAAAATTAGGGAGGTTAGTTTTACGTTTGTTTGTTAGTTGGGTACTGGGTTGTGCGGGAAGGATGCTTTATCCCCCCTTGAGGTGTAGCTGGGTAGCCCCGAAGGGTTAAGGCACCGCAGGTAGAGACCCCCTATTTTTAATTTATCTATAATACAAAGTAGAACGATGTCTGTGTGTCTGTGTGTTTGTTTGTAGCGAAGGATCTCGCTAACCGCTGAACCGGTCGGGTTCTCCTTTACAGGGTAGCTTCTCATAGGTCCCGGGAAGGTTTACAACTATTTTCTTGGGGGGTGGGACACCCCCAACCCCTACAAAAAATAAAAATACTCCCCCCCCAAAAAAAAAATTTCTTAAAACTAAAATTAAAATAGTGGGGTCGACTAACCCCCGCCCCCATGAAGAAAAAAATTCCTCCCCCCCCCCCCCCAAAGAAAATGTTTTTTTTAGATTTATTTTTTAAAATCTAAATTACAAAAACGACAAAGCTAATATTGCTTGATTCACTTCTACAAGAGATGCGATTGATAATGAAGATTTTTTTCTTTGAAATATATTTCGTTATGAAGCAGCAGTAGTTACTAATTTATAAATGTTATGGTTGAGATAGATTTATAACTGTTAAAAGTACAAAAAATTGGTTTGATCAAACCTCTAGAGGCAAAGCCCCTAGAGGCTAGGGGCGAAGCTGCTAGTATACATATAAAAAAATGGGTGGAGATTTTATCGGTGCTCAACAGGCACTTTGTGTGAAAGCACCATCTTTTGTAATACTATTAAGAGATTGTGTTACATTTAGAGGTGATGATATCAGCATATACCGCGAGGGAATTGTCTCCAGGACTAAAGCAGACAAGGAGGGACATTGCTTGGTCAAGATTGGTCTGAAAGCTGACTGTACTGTTCAGATGGTCCTCAGGCCTAGTATTAGAGTTACGGTCAAATTAAAGTAAGCTTTAGTTTTATTATAGAAAATAACACTTTTCTACACGACACACATATATAAACATCTTTCAATAATAACTAAAAAAATTTAGTGAGGGATACGAGTATGATAAAGTGCCCACAGGAACCATAGTATCTCCATCAGAACTAAATATTATTATTATTATTATGTTTAGTGAGGGATATGAGTATGATAGAGTGCCCACAGGAACCATAGTATCTCCATCAGAACTAAATATTATTATTATTATGTTTAGTGAGGGATATGAGTATGATATAGTGCCCACAGGAACCATAGTATCTCCATCAGAACTAAATATTATTATTATTATTATGTTTAGTGAGGGATATGAGTATGATAAAGTGCCCACAGGAACCATAGTATCTCCATCAGAACTAAATATTATTATTATTATTATGTTTAGTGAGGGATATGAGTATGATAGAGTGCCCACAGGAACCATAGTATCTCCATCAGAACTAAATATTATTATTATTATTATGTTTAGTGAGGGATACGAGTATGATAGAGTGCCCACAGGAACCATAGTATCTCCATCAGAACTAAATATTATTATTATTATTATGTTTAGTGAGGGATATGAGTATGATAAAGTGCCCACAGGAACCATAGTATCTCCATCAGAACTAAATATTATTATTATTATGTTTAGTGAGGGATACGAGTATGATAAGAGTGCCCACAGGAACCATAGTATCTCCATCAGAACTAAATATTATTATTATTATTATGTTTAGTGAGGGATATGAGTATGATACGAGTGCCCACAGGAACCATAGTATCTCCATCAGAACTAAATATTATTATTATTATTATGTTTAGTGATGGGTATGAGTATGATAAAGTGCCCACAGGAACCATAGTATCTCCATCAGAACTAAATATTATTATTATTATGTTTAGTGATGGATATGAGTTTGATAGAGTGCCCACAGGAACCATAGTATCTCCATCAGAACCAAGAACTAAAGCTGGTAAGAATTTAATATATAAAAGGTAGGATGTCTGTTTGTACCAAAAGATCTCGCCATCCCAATGATGTAAAGTTTCGATAAAGTGCTCTTCTATGCTATTCCTTTAATTTTAAGACAAAATAGTTTTTCTTCAATATTATAACATGTTTGAAATTTATATTTTTGTAAGCTGGTCTAAAATTATAACATGAAAAGTTATTAGGGTAGGATCTCTGTATCGGGGCGAAGTCTGTAATTTTTGACACACTTTCATTAAATGACATCTTTCTCCATGTTCTAATCGACTGACAGAAAAAAAACATTAAATCAAATTTGTTTGTGAGATGAATTTTTAGGGTACTTAGGTATTGGGTCTCAAAGTCAGACGAAAAAAATTTTTTTTTTGATTTTTTTTCGGTCGGAAAAAACGGGAAGTTGGACAAAAACTGGTAAGAGCTAGAGCTTAGACGTCTTTAGTGGACTTATTAAGAATTTAATGGGTAATCCATTTCCGTTTAAAACCTTAAAAAAGCTTGTATACCTAGTTTTTTCTCAAATCGACTTTTATTAGGCGGGGCGAACTCTGTTTTTTCACTTTTTATACCAACTTTTTCAATTTTATATAAAAAGTCAAATATCGCGTACTTCGGAAAAAATAATTTTTTTCGGTAGAAAAATTGACCTATCTTCATAAAAAATTTTGTGCATGCTTTTTATTACATTTAGCAACTTAGGATAACGTCCTTCTAGGACCTGTTAGACTTTTCCGAGATCTTTCTAATGGTCTTGGTCCCATTTTAAAAAAAAAAATAATTTTACCCCCTTTTTTTTTCAAAAAACCGAAAAAAGCACAGAGCCTTACCCTACCTAAACTGTACTATTAGAATGGTTCAAAATTTAACTTTCCTAATTTCAGGTGTATACTGGGGCTATACTGTTAGAGTGGCCAAAAATTTGTCATCAGTATTTACCGGGTCTACCTATAAGGGTGGTTATGACCTCACTATTGGCACTTCAGAAAAGGTAATACTAACTTATTTTTTATGTGTTACTCATTTTTATGAGGTATTGTAGGTTCTCTGTATCAAGGGAAAGTCCGTCCGTATATTTCACAAACTTAAGAAAAATTGGTTTTTTTTGTATAACTAGCGCCGTCGCACCATTGGTTACATGTGAAATAATAGCCTTAAACAATCCAAGGAACTTTCAAAATAAGCATAAAATATTTGGTCCACTTATTCAAATATTTTTTGCTTCAGACAAAAAAAAAGATTTTGGAGTTCATGTTAAAGAGGTAGTTGCACGAAATGAATTAAATAACTTAGTGAACTGCATATTTTTTTTCTCGTATTCTATGGTTTAAACTACATTTATTGGGCATATATTTGAAAGAAATTCAATTTTCTACCATGTTTTTAAATTTTTTTAGCTGTCTAATTAAATTTTTTTGTTATTTTTTGTAATACAATTATATACGTTTGAAGGTATACTTGTGAATTCTGCTTGAAATCATATTTCTGAAATGAACTTCATGCAACCATCCCTTTTGTGATTTGATGATATATAAGCAATAACTGCTATTAATCATATATATACGGGGGCGCCGTAGCTCTGTGGTACTGCACTGAGTTACGGTGATGAGAATTCGAGTTTAAACCCATGCTTGTTGCAATCACAACATATTGTCTCGAATTCTCCAATGTGTATTCACGCAACCTCCCCCAGTTGCGTTGGAAGGGAGATTGTTAGGTAGTTTGGATGCCTAATAATCAAGTGTATAATACCATCACTTCCCTTAATCCCAGGCTCTTCTGAGGAGAGTGTCATTCATTACGGTGACTTAATCTGGGACACCTGCCATACTCAAAACCGGCGAGGGTGAGGTAATAACGAGGAGCTCTCATGAGACAGCGTGTCAAGTCATACTTGAACGTAGAGCTTAAGCTGGCCCTGGTGGCTATACAAAAGTGTCTCAACATACTCCAGGAGTCTTAGGTCCAAACCCTAAGAAACTATGGCTAATCAAACAAACAATTAATCATATATTTTTTAATTTTAGGGTAAAACTGTGGATGATATTACATTGCCCAAGTTTGAGCATCTGCTCATAGTTTTTGGTGGTGTCGGTGGTCTTGAACAAGCCCTCCAGGTTGGTCTTTAATAGTTATTTATCGCATCGCAGTATAGACAGCTTTTCGTGGATATTAAAATAAAAAATTATTAGAGTAAAACCAGACATTTTAGCCCCGAAGGGATGAAGGTCCTGGTTAACCAAACTGGTATTAATGTTCTTTATTTTAATATTCGTGGAAAAGTATCTGTAATTCGATGCTATTCATTATTTTTCGTATGGATCTAAACAGGTTCCTATCTACCGGATAGTAATGGAATAAAGCTTCTCTAAAAGCTTAATCAGATCAGCCGTTTTAGAGATATTAATTGACAGATAAAAGATTATTCTTTTTAAATTTTAGATTAAATATGTATGTTAATCGCCAATACCTTACCAATAGATTTTTAAATTCAGATATTTTTACGTAAGGTATAAAAGATTAAAATCAATCTGACAATATAATATGATTTTGTTAGGTTGATGATAAGCTAGAAGCAGATGACCCGAAGGAACTGTTTGATCATTATGTTGACACTTGTCCCAATCAGGTATGGACTTTAACAATACTGGTGATTCCTATGTTGATTAGGTATAATACCAAAGGTGTTTATTTTCTAACCTAGTTGTATTTCTTTCACCCGGGGGTAAGTTTGGAAAATAAAATTTTTTTGTTTATTGTATAAAAACGATAAATCCATAAGTTATACCTTTTTTCTCGTAATAAAAGCCCTTACATTCTCGTTATGTTAATGTTCTTTTAATGTGGATGATGTCATCCTTGTGAACATACACACACACATGTCATCCGTGTTTCATATAATTTAAGAGGACTTTGATAGACAAAAATGAATGGAAAATTCATAAGATATATTTTGCTGTGTTTGGTAGCCCTTTTAACTAAATAAAATAAACATTTACCCTCAATAATAATCCCCTTCTTACACAACCAGGGGAAGTTGCGTGAATGTATTCAACTGAGAAATTCGAGTTGCCATATGGGGACTAGAACTCGAACTCTCATCACCGTAACTCAGTTTGGATACTTAATAGTCAAGTACATAATATCAGTACTACCCTTATCCCAAGCTCCTCTGCGGAGAGCGTCATTCATTACGGTGACTTAATTTGGGACACCTGCCATACTCGGCGAGGGTGAGGTAATAATGAGTAGGTCCCTTGAGACAGCGGGTCAAGTACTTGTAATTGAGCGTGGACCTTGAGCTGGCCCTGGTGTTAGCATACAAAGTGTCTCGTCCTACTCCATGACTACTTAGGTCCAAACCCTAAGAAACTATGGCTACACACACACACACACACAACATTTACCCTATTCCTTCCTTGATAATTCATGTTTCCAAATAACAAACTCAAATGAAATAACATTTCTATTTAATTTTCAGGGTTCCCGGACCATAAGAAGTGAGGAAGCCTTATTTGTTTCTTTGTCAGCCCTGAGACCAATCATTAAAAATTGTCAAATAGAATCTTAATAAAATACAAAGAGATGGTAGGTAACATTGTGAAGAATAAAGGGAAAGAGGTCATTAGACTGCAATCACAGTAGTAATTAAAGTTTTATAATAACGTTATCCTATTAGTTGGCTCAAAAACTTTCATTCAACTGTGATTTGTTGGTTCCTAACTTTGACTTGCCAAATGTTTTCTTTCAATTTATTTCTTCACAATATTATTTACTTTTTGACTTTAATGAATTGTTATTTTTTTATATTATTTTTTACAGATTGTTAAAAATGCCGTTTAAATCCTTGAAATCCCAGTCTTCTCAGTCTAAAATAAATTTGGCTGGAAGGCAGGAGCAGATTAATAATCTTAGGTAAATTATATTATATACAAGCGACTACGTACCAGGGACGTCTTTAGTGAAGGGGGGTAAGAGTCGACCCTCCAATTTCAATTTTAGTTTTTAAAGGAAAAATAAATAATGGGGGCTAATTATTTTATAGTAAATTTTTCAATGAAATGATTGAGCAACCTTAAATCAAAATAGTAATAAACCTTTGAGAACCTTATTGTAAAGGAGAACCATACCGATTTTTAGCGATTAGCAAGATCCATTGCTACAGTAGACAGACCTTTATTGGTGTAAAATTATAATTAGATGAATAGTAAACTGTTGTTGGCTTCTTTTTGCTGCGCTGCTATTGCTTTGTTTAAATTGTCCTTGTTTCTTTTTACTTTGCTTCTATGCCAGATTAATAAAAATATTCTCCTTTGGGGATTTTACTGTATTAGGTACAAAAATTGTATTTCAATATATTTATTATTAAAAAAAGCTATAGATCCTTCTAAAAAAATCAAGACATTAATGTTTTTTGCATTTTTAGGGTTTTTAATGACAACGTTGTTGAGATGGTGCCACTCAGACTTTACGAGTAAGTTTATTATTTTTTAAACATGCTTTTTTAAATGGTTGCTCAGGTGTGTATATTCTGCACAAGATTCATTTTTTTCCCCTGCTGCAAATTTTTATATTTTTTTCCCCTCCTATTTTTTTTTTTCAGCAAGGAAGGGGATAAAATGGAAAAATATTTTCAGAATTCTTTATTTTATTCATATTATGCACTCTTCCACATACTTTTTAGTTTTTTTCACCAAAGAGGGGAGAAAAATAGAAAAAAAAATGCTTTCATTTCTCTTAATTTTTACATTTTTTTCCCCAATCACATATTTTTTATTCCCCCCCTCAGCCGGGTCAAATTTGCAGAATATACACCCCTGTGGTTGCTTTATATTGACAATATTGGATGTATTTAGTCACTTGACATATAAACAATGTATTATGAATGTGCTGGATATATTTTTAGGAAATACTTTACATATGGTTTTAAATTTATGCGTTTGTGATTAGACTTGAAAACATGTAGAATCAAGTTTAAAGAAACTTTAAAAGTTCAGCTCATATAGTATTGATATCACATTTTTAAAAAGAAGACTAGGTTTATGAGATTTGTTCTTTATTATTTTGTTCTCCTAATGTTCTGACTACCAGTATTTATATTCAATACACATTAATATTATTTTAGAGTAAGGTTTCTAACTGAATCTGGGCTGAATTTAACCTTAGCTGTCCATCTTCCCGACAAATTTCCTAATATTAAAGTAAGTTTTCATTTAAACTTGTACTTATACTTATACTGTTTGATGCGCCCCCAGCATCTAGGAGCTCTGTATTCGACCAAAACTATCACATAACTTAAATCTGAAAACAAAATAGCCCAAAACCACTCTGGGACATGATATGTAAAGCTTACATATAACTGAGAACTTAATTAGTTTAGCAGTACGAAAAGAAAATATTACCCACTAATTTCAATTTTATGTGCGCTCTCTAAGGCATTCTAAGGGGAAGCATTAAACCAAATGATTAAAGCAACAAATATACACAATTTTATTTTTAAAGTTACGCAAAATTAAGATTTAATATGTAAGTTGACCTAATAAGTATATTATTTTGTTATCAGCCAGTGGTAGAGGTAAACCCTCCTGTTATCCACCCATGGGTTGACATACTTGGTACTGTTGATGCTCCGGGACTTAGGTAAGGTTTCTTATATTACTCCCCCTTTATAGTAATTTAATGTAAGTTTGTCTGTCAGCAATTCCTAGATTTATATATCTGCACAAATTCTTCTAGGTTAAGGTATATAATGTTATATAATGTTATATAATGGGATATTACAAACCTAAAACTTTTTCTCTCGAAAAAAAGATATTTTGTCTTAATCTAACTTCATATATTTGGGATACATTGTATTATTAAGAGCTTCATTTTATCCGCAATATTTTGTGCAAGCTTCCAGTCAAATGTGCTTATTAGGTCCATGAGTTTCGTCATAATTAGGTACAGCTTGACCTAATAGGCGCTTTTGACTGGAAAATTGTAACTATCTATAATACAAAGTAGCTTGATGTCTGTCCGTCTGTCTGTCCGTCTGTCCGTCTGTCCGTCTGAAGCTTAAGATCTCGGTAACCACTGAACCGAATGGATTCTACTCTTCAGGGTATATACCTATTGGTCCTGCGGTGGTTTTAAGCTATTTTCTTGGGGGGTGGGACACCCCCAACCCCCCCAAAAATGAAAATTTACCCCCCCCAAAAAAATACTCCTGGTGCTGCTGGTGCAGCTGGTGCTGCTGGTGCAGGTGGTGCAGCTGGTGCTGCTGGTGCTGCTGGTGCTGGTGCAGAAAATTATTTTTTTTCTTGGGGCAATGCCCCTAGAGGCTAGGGGCGAAGCCGCTAGTACAGAATATTGCGAATAAAATGACGTCCTTTATTTTCAAAATCATATTAATTATGAGCATATTACCTCATAAAAACAAATATAGAAATATATTTAAATACATTTATATTTATGGGGTTTAAGATAATAAAGAAAAACACAATTTGACAAAAATTGTTAAAAAGGCGATTTGCAGCAATTTTGCAAGTGTAAAATAGATAACCTTTTGTTTGTTTTCTATTTAGAAACTTTGCTGCGCATTCAGATCTTGGAATGGTTATTCAGGCCATTAGAAGAGAGTTTGATAAAACAGGTATTCATACAATACAACACAGCCACTGAGATATTCCAATTTATTTTTTATAAAAATTCAGGGATCTAAAGGGATAAGACAATGGTCAATAAATTGATTTACATCACCAATGATGATTACCCCTTCTGTAGAATAACAAGTGGTTGAATCGTTTGGAAACTCAACTCAATGAACCAACCAATCAAAATTCAATAAAAGTCCTTAAAATTGTTAAACCAACAAATAATAAAACGTTACAATATAAATTTGAGACTAATGTAATAAACAGCACAATGTCCCCTCTCTTCTTGAAAATTTCTCAAAATTATGTCCAAAATAATTTATCTAAGGGGTATAGAAGAATGAAGATTTTAATAACATTTAAATGTATAAAGTTTAATATAATATCCATATATCCTACTTTACCTAACAATTCATGTAGAAAAGGCCTAGGTATGTGTTTTTTTCAATCATAGTAAATTCATAAAACATACATAATACTACAAGGTATTCTTTTACAGAAAGGGTATGTATCATATGAAGAAAATTGCGCATATGACACGTCAAAATGAGTTGTAGGGAAAATATTTAAATTTTAGTACATCTTAAAACAATTGCTGTATTGTATGAAACACGCGACTTTAGCTCTCTGGTAACGCAACCCGCTAGTTGTCAGGAGGGTTTCAGGTTCGAATCTTGGCCTTAGCTGCGTCATACTATGAAGACAAAAATTATTCAAAAGCAAATTAACTATTTTTCAGAATTTGTAAATATAATAGTAAAAATGGTGTTTGGTAGATAATTTTAGATAAATTTTCGCGGGGTGCGCAAATGCTGCGTTGCGTTTTTATTTTTGAATATAATTGTCGTCTTTGTCAATTGAGGCAAGTCAGATAAAATTGAGAGAGAAAAGTATTGTATGAAAAATACCAACTAGGCGTACAGGTGGCTCCTAGGGCAGCTAGTGGGGCTGGCGGTCAGACGGTTGTACCTGGATCTGTCCAGCAGCCACAGGATGCAGCTGTTAAATCATCACAACAGGTTATATAACTTTATTTTAGAAAAACATTAGATTTTATTTAACACTAATAAAGCTTTGGTAAAAGTTAGATATTATCATATTACATTGGTTTCCATTAATGTTGATTTTTTTTTAAAAATCTGTCATAAAAGTTACTTGCATATTACTTTTAAAAAAAGTAAAATACTTTTTTCTGAATCTCCCCTAGAACTTTGCAATAAAATGTTATTTCTTTATTTAATTTTTATGATTTTATTAGGATGAAAAATCTGGAGTAACAGATCCAATGATGGATTATATTAGGTAATACATTTTAAACATTTTCTAAATATACCATCTGTTTTTACCGCGTTTATTATACTTTTATAACTTAGATTGTAATTTTTCTACACTTAGGGTCAGTTGTTCAAGGATAGCTCGTATATTTAGTTAAGTATGTAAGAATTGCCCTTTAGAATTCTTTAATCAACTCCTAAATTTAAGAATATCAATTTTGAATAATTTTAGGATAGATTTACACGGAATTTTGATAGGTAGACGTTCTAATAATGTTGAATATTAATTGCGTTAATCATGTTAGTTTATAACTTACGTTTGTTTGTCTCACTTTCTGATTTATGGATGTTGTCATCCTTGTTTTTACCAAAATTTTAATATAATTCTTTTATCTGAAATACCCTTATTTATTTAGGAGTAAATTATCAGAACTATCAGTAGAAGAACTAAAAAGTATTTTAAACGATGAAGATCATTTTGAGAAAATTATGTGGGACTTGGAATCTGAGGATAAAACATTAGGTAAAATATGAAACTACTCGTTTTATAGTCGTTTGGCTGCAGACGACTTTCCTTAAAAGATTATGTTGTTGTCATTCTACTATAACCCCCAAAAATGTTTTTAATTTCTAAACTAACAATTAATTGTGTATATTTTGAAAATAAATGATGATATCATGTAACATTCCTCTTTAAATAGACTGAAACCTGTCCCAAATCCTAAGCTTTCCTGCAAACCGTTGACTTCTCACTCGAGCGGTTTTCAAGATCCTAAGTAAAATATACTTGCTACCTGTCATTTGCAGTTAAATTAAATCGAGTTGTGAATAATTTAGACCTAAGTATTACCTTTAAGAAGCGAATCTACTCTTATTCCAAAGGAACAGAGGACATGTGATATTCTCGGCTCTATCAAGATAGAAGACGGCTGAAATTTTTGTGAATATTCTCTAAAACAATGAACATCCAGTACCTATATGTTTTACTTGGACCAGTATTGCTCTTACGGGTATTATAATATCTAAAAAAAAATGTAAGATTTACTTCTCTGCTATCTTAGATAGAGTGCTGAATTCTATGTGATCATGTTGCTAACTAATGAGCTTCGCTACTTATTTATGTTGTCCTCCTTATTTACTCATAAAATTTATTTTAGTGAGTTTAAATGAAAGTAATGACAAACTACGAGATGAATTAAAAGCCAAAGCTTTAGAAAATCAGGAATTACAACATCAAATTGAAACTTCAAGAAACCAAATCATTTGTAACTACGAGGTAAGATTGTGAAACCAACAGATTCACCTATTGTAACTTTCCTAAGAATGGACGATAAATATTGAGTTAAAACCTCAATTAAATAAACAAATTAATCTCTTGTGTAAATTAAATTGGGACTGTGTTGTACACTTTGGACACTTCTAGTTTTAAAAATTCCTTTTCCAGTATGGCTTCGAAACCGACTAAAATCCGATGGATTAGAACCGGTTCTCAGCCACACTGAAAAATTATTTATAGCAACCTATATATCAAGTTTTCCACAAATATAAAAATGTATAATTATAAGATTAAAACCAGTTTTTATATCCGCGGAAAGCTGTTTATAATAGATGCGATAAATAACTATTACACTTTCAATTATTTATTTTCTTTTCTAAGAATTTTCATCATAAAAAGTCGGAGTTGCAAGAAACTTTGGATAAATTGAAGGAAATGAACTCGAGAATTCAACCTCCCATACTATCTGAAAAGTAAGAGTTATTTTATTTTTTTTAGGGAAACTACTCTATAATTAACTTTGTCTGTCTATACGTTAGAAATGCTATTTATGAAATCAACTAGAGAATTGAACATCCAATTCTATCTGAGACTTTAGAGTTAACATATTTAAAGTAGCGATTCTTCTGAATTAATAACTTTGTTTTTCTGTCTGTCCGAAATGCTAGTAACTCGAAAATCCAACATCCTTTCTTAATGACTACTTTGTCCGTTTTTTTGTGCTTCGCTACTCGTAGATGTTGTCAATGGTTATACTTGCCTATGTTTTATATTTCAATAATATACGTGTTCAACATATACCTATTGGTATGGACATGAATAAAATCAACTTAGATATGTCATTGATGTCTTCTTGACTTTTCAAGTGCATTTGACAGCTACGAAATTAGTAACAAAAATTCTCCTGTCACAAAATCCTCGTATTTTATAACTTTCCATTCCTTAGATTGCCCGATATCAAACAAGAAACCTTCGCCCAAAACCCATCTATCAATTTAGACTTGTTTATTGAGGAGCTTTGGTCGCTTATAAATTCAATTTTGCTGAATCGTCTTAGAAATCATTATTCTAAAAATCAAGAAATCACCATGTTATTAATAGACAAGTAGACTATCCGATAATGATTATAGAGCCTTGTACCTTGCTGTCACAGGAATCATCAAAAAAAAGTTTTCAATCTTAAGGACAATTTTAACATTTTTTTCTTTTTCCAGATTATTGTCATTGTCAACTGATTGTGACGAGGAGAGTGAACAAATAGCTGAGAATTTCCTTCATAAGAATATTTCTATCGATACCTTTATTAGCAGGTAAAGCTTTTATAGTTCATTGAAAGAGAATCATGCTTGATTTTATCTTTAAGTAAAGGTTTTTTGTCTGAAGAGCGTCTAGATGCTAAGGGCGCAGCCGATAGTCTATAATATAAAGAAGTAAAGTTGTCTTGTTTGAAGCAATGGTCCTTAGAGCCTATGGTTGAAGCCACTAGTGTTAAATAAAGGAAGATTTGTAAAAGGACTTGCAGTTAGTAACATACCCATATAAAAATCTAGTTTTATGTTTTATGTAATTTTGTATCATTGAATACAATTCTTCTTATTTTCTTTCAGATATATAAATAGTCGTGGTGCAGGTTACCTCAAGAAAATAAAAGCTGATAAAATCAAGAAAACTAAGCCTGATCAGTAACACGGAAAAAATAATACAAGAGTGGTACCTAGGCTATTATTTTAAAGGGTGTGCTAAAAATGCATTCTTTATCATAATTAAAATTGCGTTGCTTGTGTAAACAGTAGAAAAATGCTACTTATTTCGTTAGAAAACCATCCTTGTGCTGTTTGTTGCATTTTCCAACCTTCCCCATACTTAAATGTACCTGTTTATACAAGCCGCCACATTTTAATTTTAAAAAGGGTTAATTTTTGCACACCCTTAAATATTATATTTACTTTATGTTTAACCTGAAAACTTACAAAAGAATATTTTATATGAAGAAACACTAGATATTTGTCTTCACTTTTCCAAATAACATTTACCTACCCAAATATCTTATTTTTCATTTTTGACAATAGCATTTAAAATTTTATACTAACTCTTACTTTTTCAATTACATACCTATTCAAAGTACAAATAAAGTTTTTTGGGAATTTTTTTATTGAGAAACCTTTATCTTATTTTGTAAATTTGCATTTGATTTAGATTATTATTATTATGATTCGTTGTATACTGTATAGTGTATACCTAATAAAAGTTATGATTTTTTCTATTTTCTATGTTATATTTTTTATTAAATAATTCAAATATTCACATGTAAAGTAGTGTACTATACACTATACAGGGATCTAAAGGGATAAAACTATGGCCGACAAATTTATGTACATTCCCAATGATGATAAACAAACTTCTGTTGATTACAATTTCTGGTTGAAACGTTTGGAGACCCAACTTAATGAACCAACGAATGAAAATTCAATAAAAGTTCCCAAGATTGTTCTGTCAATAAATAAGAGAACGGTATAATAAAAATAAAGATCCCCTTTCTCCCTGGTATTATATAAGATCACTTAATATTAGTTAGGGAGGGGATATTGCACTGCAAATTACACAGGTACCCTAAGTTTTATATAAAGGTGTATATTCTGCACAAGATTTATTTTTTTCCCCCGGCTACAAAATTTTTTTTTTCTCCCTACTTTTTTCTCACCAAGTAGGGGGGAAAATGGAAAAATATTTAAAGAACTCTATATTTTATTTATTTTATCCCTCCTACCACACATTTTTTAGTTTTTTTTCACCAAGGCTGGGGGGGGGGGGAGGAGAAATGGGGAAATGGAAAAAATGTTTCAGTTTTCTTAATTTGACATTTTTTTCCCTCCAACCACTTATTTTTATTCCACCCCCCCCCCCCCCCCCCCCTGAGCCGGGGATCCCATGTAGAATATACACCCCTGGTTTTATAACCCCATTATTTTAGTCTTTGGGTAATTTTATTGAATTTTAATTGGTTGAAGTGTCCATACTTTTAAACCAATAGGTAATTATTCGGGATAATTTTGTTTATTAATATTTAAGATGTGTATTTAATTAACGTCCAATGTCTTATCCCTTAAGATCCTTGCTTTGAATAAAGACTAATATAAAGCTCTCAACTTTCAGATATCAAGGTAAATGTAAAAAATGCCAGTGGCGGAGAAAAGCGGAACTTTTATTCTTGACAATGGCGGATATTGTATCAAGGCGGGATACGCCTCTCAATCATCGCCCAGGAATATTGCTAGATTCAATTAATATCAGAGAGAGGGGACAATGGGCTGTTTATTACTCAAGTCCCCAAAGTATTAAAATAACGTTTTCTTGTTTTTCATCTTAACAATTTTGGGGACTTTCAATTAAAATTTATTGGTTGGTTTATTATGTTGAACTAATTTTAAATTACATAAGGGGTAATTTTGTGTGTCATCATTGGGGATGTACATCAATTTATCGGCCCTTGTCTTATCTTATTGAAAATTACCTTACCAAAGTGTATGATGAAACATACAATTTATTAGGTCTGTCTGTCAGGGAGGGATGTTACAATGGATTGCAAAGTATAAGGGTTCCCAAAGTTTTATAAACACATTCCCTCATTCATTGACATTTTAAACCTCGAGAGTTTTTTTAGATCTTGATTGGTGGGTCTTGATCTAAATTAGGGTTTGGCCGGATATCCGGTCTGGCCGGATATCCGGTCATTTTCAATATCCGGCCGGATATCGGATATTAAAACTATCCGGTTACATGATATCCGGCTGATTTTTGACGCCGGATATCCGGTAAATTGCCGGATATCGAACGTTGGCCAGATATCCGGCCCAACCCTAATCTAAATATACAGAAAGGGTAATTTTGTTTTACATTCGGGATCGGGATGAATCCTTTGAAAATGAAATATGTGAAAAATATATAACCAACCAAATACCTACCTAATCTAGCAATAATGTTCAGAATTATTCCAAATTGTATAGTCAAAGCAAAGGCTGAGAAAAGAAGAGCATTTATAGGAAAATTGTTTAATTTATTTATAACAGAAAAAAACTGTAAATGTGAAATGAAAATATGTTTGATATATTATTATTCTACTAGCTGCTGCGCCCCTAAAGGCGTCTAAGCGCACTTAAATGAAGGTGAGGGTAGCTGACCTTTGACCTTCACTTATAATTTTTGTCTTAAAAATAAAAATAGATTTTTGGGGTGATGTTTTAGTAGGGTGGTGGTACTTTACTTTAAATTAGCCTTTATATGATAAACCTTCCCTGGACCAATCAGAAGTTCACTGTACCGGAGAACCATATCGGTTAGCGAGATCCTTTGCTACAAACATACACTCATAGAGTCATCCTGTTACTTTAGATATAACATGACATCTCTATGAAAGTTATAAGTTGTTTTAAACTAGGTATTCGCTATTTGTGTTAATAAATGAATGAATAACTATTAGGAGACCAGATTCAAGATTGCAGAGAGCTTTCAGCCTTGTTTTATATGCTGCCTTTTCAGGTACATGGAGCACTTTTTCTGTGAGGTTATTAACGTTTAGCTATTGTGGCATTTTCCGCTCTTATACATATCATATTTCACACACAACCGAAATGCAGCTATTGTACCTCATTGTCTTTTTTTGAACTTTGCTTTTTGTGTTGCCTTCTTTTTACAATACGTGTAGGTATAGTTACTGGTTGCTAGGGGCCTCTATGGGAACTTGAAGGAAGGAGGGGCGGTATATGTGGACCCTCAACTTTAAATTTTAAAGTTAAAGATTAAAAGTAAAAAAGTTTTGTGATGTGATATTTTTACCAGGGGTGATTTCTCTTTGGTGGGTGAATTGTAGTCTAAAGAGGGGTAATTTTGTGTATTGCCATTGGGAATGTACATAAATTTATCTATCCCTTTAGTTACTTGCTGTAGACATCCATGTTTATATTTAGAAAGGTTATCTGGTGAACTGGGACCATCAGAAAACTATTTGGGATTATATTTTTGGTAAACAGGCTTTTCATCTGAAAGCGGACGAGTTGAACCTTATTTTTACAGAACCATACTTCAATTTTTCATCTATTCAGGCAAATTATGTTCACATATTTATTGAACTAAGGAATTTCTAGTAGTGAAGCTACTCTATAATTCACTTTGTCCGTCAGTCAGTCCGTAACGCTATGGGGGAAATGTGATTTTCTCGGCTGTTATTGAAGATAGCCAGCTGAAATTTTTAGTGAAGATTCCCGATACATACTCATCTAGTTTATACAGATTTTTGTCCGTCTATCTGTCGTTCATTCTTCGAAAGACATAAAACTTAACTTTTAAAGGTTTTTTGATATTACTTAAAATTCTCTTTCATTTGGATAATTAAATAAACTACCTACCTAACATGTTTTTAAAACTGTGTTGATCACTCTATGTAAATACAATTTCTGTAAGAAAAGTCATGTATGTCGCTATGCAAAATTAGATAATTGTTTATATTACCTATATAGTTTTATCAAGTTCAGTAAGAGTTGGGATACTAAATATAAAAAAGAAACTGCCTAAAATATATAGTCGTTATAAATGATAGAAATTCACTAAGAATTTGCATTTATCTATTTATTTTGAAGATTAGAACCTAAAAAGTTAAGGGATTCTTTTTATTCAATTTTATTCCCAATCTTCAATCAAGGAAGTGTTAGTAATATTACCTCATTTTTGATTAGTTTATTATCAAATCTTTAGCCTGATTAAACATGATCGAATAAGGTCATTTATAATTTTTGTTTCTCTTAGTATCGTAGTAACTTTGCTACTGATTTTGTCTGTCAATCTGCGCTTAACTCTGTGAGGAACGTTTATTTTACCACTCGGCTGTTTTTTTATGAAAAAAAAATAAAATCTCTTGGGAAGATTGCCCTGACAACAATAATCATTTTGTCTAGTAAGTTATGTCAATGTCTTTTATAATCATGCAATATGATCCAGACTTGATAGACAACCACACAGACGTCCAATGGGGAGGGATAAAGGGATATTTACCCCCCTCCCACCCCCCTAAAAAACAATAGACACTATATGCTTGAATGTAGAAATGCGATGCTTGTAAACAAGTGTGAACATAAATGATACAGGAGGGTTTGAGTGAGATTTTCTTTGAAGAATATGGATTTAAAAGTTTATTAAGAACACATCCTGGAGACCTCACATGCTATCAAAATAAACTAGGTAACTTTTTATCAATGTATCTGGCCGTTTTGTGTATCTTAATAGAAAAAAAGTTAGGAATGCTTAATATTACAATTTTTTCTCTAAAATTTCAGTACTTACAAAAACACACTAGGTAGTATACACAAAAGGAAATAATTTTCTCGTTTTTTTAGCATATTAGAAGAAATACTAAGTATTTAACATAAAGTTAAATCAACCAAAGGATTATATTTGTACTCTATAAAATACAAGAAATTACTTATTATATCCATGTACTCTATGGGCTGTACAAACTATACATATGCTAATTACTAGTTAACTCAGGGAGGAAGGATATTAGACCTTAAATTATACTGGTACCACAAGTTTTAAAGACTTGACATGCTCTTTCATTCCTTAGCTTTAAAACTTTGGGTGCTTTTATTAAATCTTGTTTGGTTGGTTCAAATTAGTGTTGTCCAATAATTTTAGTATACCAAAGGGTAATTTTGTTACCATTTTGAATATTCGCCTATTTATCGTCCTTTGTCTTATCCCTTAAAACCCCTGGGTTTAGACCTGATCATACTAGCTTTCGAAGTAGATCAATCCTACTTTGGATTATAAAATAACAGCCTGAATTCGTCGCTTGTGTAGTGAGTTAAAAGAATTAGAAAATTTAGAAGTGAAGCTTCTCTTAATTCACTTTGCTTGTTCATCCGCCAGTCCGTCCGTAACACCGTGATTTAGCTCAGCTCCTATTTAGGTTAAATGGCTGTTTTTAGTGAAGATTCCCCGTACCAATATACATTTAGCATTTAACTTACTTGGTCCGTTTACGTATACAATGAAAAGGTTTCATGATTTTCATTTATTTATCAACTCGTTCTCTTCCTTTTTCTTCCCTTATTTTATGACCCCTGAACAATTGCACAGTGAATCAACTTATCTGATCATTAATGTTCAACCATGACATTTTATTAGTTATTGATGTGGTATTTTTTTTTAAAAATTTGAATAAATGATATAATAAATTTTAACTTTTTGTTAAGAAAACCCTGAGGAGAAATGTTGTCTAGTGATAGACTCTGGCTACAGCTTTACTCACATAGTTCCATACGTACTAGGTAAGTTTGTTAGCAGCGTCGCTACTATTACATTTTTTACTTTGTTTGGGCGGGTTTCAAGACATTATGTACAGAACCCAAGGGCATCATACGCTTGTAAAGGGATGCAATACTTTTAACGTCGACACAAGAATATTTTATATTCAGGAGACAACCAACCCTTTCATTGCATGGCCTTTGTCTAGAAGTCCTAACTGTGCTTTAATCAGTTGCACTATTAGATAAATTACCTATAAATTTTTTTGTTGGAATGGTTTAGATTTTTTCTGACCCCTAATATATACTTACATACATTCGAAGACAAAGCCCTTAGATGTAAGGTAATGGACGCAGCCGATATCATTTATATATTTTATTATATTATTGTTTAAGGGAAAAGAGTAAGAAATGCAGTAAAGCGAATCGATGTTGGGGGAAAATTGTTGACAAATCATTTGAAGGTGAATTTATCTTTTAGTAGTTTCTATTGTTGTTGTTGTGTTTATGGATTGTATACTATGTATAGGAATTTAGAGGTTTAGGTTTTTTTGTTGAAGCGCTATGTCTTAACATATGACATTTTATAAAAAAAAAACAATACCTAATTTAGCTTTACGTCTTACGTGTAATTTTCATTGTATTATAATGACGGCTGCCTTCTTCGGTCTACCAATTAAACTGTAAGGCTTAATGAGTATCAAAATCATTACAGTTTATGAAAAGTTGCCACTTATACAATTATTCGAAATACATCAGAAGGTTTATTTTTGTCAAAATGTACAAACCTAACCCTGAACCAAATATGGCAAAACCCTTTTTTTTAAATGCAAAACATCCAAACGGGTTTTAAATTAAGGCTTAGTCGCGTCTGACTCGCGGCTGCCGAGCCTTTGAATATTTATTGTCGCCATTTACAATTTGTTTATCAAAAATTGTTCTATGTTTTAGGAGATAATTTCCTACAGACAACTCCACGTTTTAGAAGAAACTTATGTAATGAACGACTGTAAAGGTGAGAAATATTTTTAATACACAAAGCCTGTTCGGTGTTCAAGCCAGTATCAGCGTATAACACTTTAAGCTTTTCATGATAGTTCTGGTTACAGTAAGGCGTAAGTTAAGCAACTCTATAATCATTTTACCAGAAAGTTCCTTTTAATCTAACTAACCGTTTATATTGTATCTATTCTATAGATCATTTAAATTGAAGCAGTAAATTTTCTTTGTGTAAATAAAGTTTGGCTGATATTTATTGTTATTATATTTGGAGAGGGGGGGGGGGGGGTGAGTTGGTGGTAAAACATGAACTTTCACTTAGAAGTACAGGCAACTTCTAAAGAGGTTTTTAATAATAACTGATAAATTCCAAAAGTTTCTATTCAATGTTCTATAAAACTATGGTAGAACCACACAAGATAAAATTACTGATACTTCATGCTGCGAGCTGATGCATTCTACCCCCCCTCCCCCCTCCATCTCCTTAAAATCTCACAATTAACCTTTCCAATCTGTTTACTTTCTAGAGGATTGTTGCTATGTAACCACAGACTGGAATGCTGACATGAAAAGTTGCCAATCCCGTACTGCCAATACTGTTGCCAGGGACTATGTACTGCCAGGTATGTCCCAGCTAGTTGCATGTCTCCCTGGGAAGAAGGAGGGGACATTGGACTGTAAATAACACTGGTACTCAGTTTTATAACCACGTTATCTTATTCGTGGGCACATAAACTTTTGGGTGTTTTTATTGAATTTTGGTACCAATCTTTTTCAAAATTAATTTTTAACTCTAGAAGATGATATTTTTAACAACATTATGATAAATGTCTTATCCCTCAAGATCCCTGCTGTTTCCAGTTGAACCAAGCTGCGTCATACTAAAGATGTAAAACTCAGAATTATTTTTATATTGTCAGAGGTTACTTGGATCTTACACCAGATTATCATGTAATCTAATAAAGTGAAACTTAGAGCGGGCTAAAATAACGATTACCACCTTTCCACCCATTTTACCCAATCCTCTCTCCACGTTCTGGATGAACGAACTGACTAATAAAGGGCATCAAGTGTAAAAGTATGGATATATCTTTGCTCACAAATAGGAGCATCCCATGACACAATTCCCGTTTGTTTAGATTTTACATCAATTCGGCGAGGCTACATGAAGTCTGCAGAGGAATCCAGTGGCAAACCCGCGGATGGAGAACAAATAATTAGGTAGTCCTTATAGAGAGGGAGGGGACGTTGGGCTGATTATTATACAAGTCCTCAAAGTTTTAATATTGCGTTTTCTTATTCGTTGGCTTAACAACTCTGGAACTGTTGGGTGTCCAAACGTTTGAACCACTAATTGTAATTTACATAAGGGGTAATTTGTTGTTTAATCATTAGCGATGTACATCAATTTATCGGTCATTGTCTTATCAAAATATTTCCACTTTAGAGTGGAAAACAAGGATGACAACATCTATAATTAACATCACACAAAAAGTTAAGAATAGACAAACTGATAAAGTGAGTTAAAGAGCATGTGTTAGGTAGATAATCACAAAACATTTATTTATAAATATATATCTCTTGTATAGACCGACGTACCAATGAAATCATGTACTACAATTTGTAATTTGTATAGAAAATATTCACAAAAATTTCAGCCGTCTATCTTACAAAGAAGACTAGAAAATCACCTAGTTTTCCTCAAAATGTTTTAGACTGATATACAGACGGCCATTTCAAAAGTAGTTAGTTTAAATATAATAGTTTTTAAAGTTATATTTAGTAGCTTTAAACGTTCAAGTACCATGAATGTGTTTAATCCCCTGAAAATTTAATATATTTAGGATGAATAATGAGAGGTTTATGGTTCCTGAGATCTTATTCAACCCATCAGATATTGGTATCCAACAGATGGGTATACCTGAGGCTGTCCAGCTGGCTGTGCATACCTGTGATGAGATGGCTCAACCTTGGCTCTACAGGTAAAATTTGACTAATGCTTAACTAGACTTTTGATCAATGTGCAAAACCGCAAAATCTGTAAAGCTTTTTATATGAAGTATTAATGTTTTGTTGTGTGACTTTTAAGATTCTGTTTTTCCTATCACTGAACCAACAGAGTTTTCTATTTTAAGGGAGCTTTATATAGGTCATAGGATGGGTTTAGGCTGATTTGCTTTAGATTTTTGTACTGAATTAGTTTAAGCGTTCTTTCAGCACCCTCCCACGCCCTTTTGGTATAGTGCCTCTAAGATGCTAGTGGCGCAGCTGCTAATTTACCATAAAAAAAAAACAACATGTACCTAACCTACAAAGATACAAGCTAAAGAATTTTCCCAATCTTCATTAATTCCCTTTTAATCAAAAAAATAGGTATTTCTTTAATGTAATTAAAAAAAATATTTTAGGAATATTGTTTTAACTGGAGGCAATGTAAAGTTTCCAGGATTTAAGGAAAGGTTGGAACAGGAAATCAGAGCCTTGGCACCTGATAATATGGAGGTAACACTGGATGTAGAATATACATGGATATTATTATTGACTGGAGAAATTTGTCGTAAATTTTGGTTGTTATCATTGACCTCATTTGATGGCTAAATCGTTCATTCAGTAGGAAAGAAAGGGGTGGATGGGGAGGGGGGGGGGTAACGTTATTTTAGCCAGCTGCGAGTATCTCTTTATTTGAGTATATGAAAATCTGTTGCAACATCCAAGTAATGTATATCGATTGAGTTAACAAATAGATAGATCAATAAAAAAAAATCACGCATTTAAAAAACAAAATTTGGAACCTTTTTGCATAGCATATATCGCATTTGAAGCTTCTCTTTTGTAGAATCTTAAGGTTTATTTTGTTACCTATGTATTTTTTCTTTTGTTGCTTCTAATAAATATAGAAAGGCAAATAAAAAAAATACACAAATTTGCAAAGAGGAATTGGGCATCGGACTGTAAATTACGCCGGTACCTAAAGTTTTCAACTATAATTGCCTTATTCGTTGGCTCCATGTCTTTGGGTACTTGAAATATTGATTAGTTGGTCTAAAACTATCAGTGTCCAAACTCATGGTTCAATAATTATTTCAGGTGAACATCCGAATCTCGGAAGACCCCATGTTATATCCATGGAAAGGAGGAGCTAGTCTAGCTAAAGACGCAGGCAAACTATTTTCCTCAATACTTTTAAAGCAAAAATTTTTGCGCAAACGCACGCCGAAAGCACCCTCTTGTACACTAATAAACCTTACTTTATTTAAATAAATTTAAAATGAGTGAAGGGTATTTTTTTCCGTTAGGTTGGTTAGGTTAGGTTATATTGGGTGCTGGGAAATTCCCGCAGGGGATAGGCCTAGAAAAAAAAAAAACATTTTCAATTTAAAAGAAAGATAGAGGAGGGGAAGGGGGGGAGGAGCTTTAATCGATATGCATTAATACTTATATTTGATGTTATTGGAACACTTCAAATAGCTAGATTGAAAAATATTTTATGTTAACAGATTTTTCTAAGCTGTGTGTTACAAAAGAAGAATACAATGAGAGAGGATATGCTGCTTGTGCCAACAAATATTATTTGTAATCTATGAAAAGGCTTTAAACTAAACTTATTTCTATACCTACTACAAATTAAAATTTTATTTGTATATTATAAAGGTATTTACCTACCTAGAGTTATAACATATTTTTTTTCGAAAAAAGATAATTTGCTGTTGTAAAAAATCTAAATCTAGAAGCAATAAGAACATCCAAGGGGGGGGGGGGGTGATATCTAGAAGTACCTCACTAAAATATTAACTTAAAAACTTTTCTCAAACTTTATGATAAAAATTAGTTGAAATTTCTAAATATGTATATTGTTAACATTTATATCTGCTGCAAAATTATTATTAGATGATTGTTTAACCAGTTTTGAATTAATGTTCTAATTGTACCTGAAGGAAAGTATTATAAAATTCCAGACATAAAAATGACAGAAGATTCTGGAACTGAAGAGTGTAAAATAGCTTTTATGGGTAAGTTTTTTTTGACTTATTTTTTTTATTTTTAACAGTATAATATTGTTTATATGCATTAATTATCTAAAAAAATAATTCAATTGGTACTTAATGTTCCCTAATGTCATGTTTTGATGTTGGTTCTATTTAAGTTCTAATTGGATTACCCGCTTCTGGTAAAACAACCTTTGTTCACCAATACAAAGAGTACTTACAAAGCAAAGAGTCTAACATGAAGCTTGCCCATGTCTGTTATGATGACCTTATTCCATTAGGTAAGACTTATTTAATTGTATTGTAATGATGCAAAGAGTGTACTTTGTACAATCATACAAAGAGTCTACTATGAAGCTTTCTAATATCTGCTATGATGACCTTTTTGCTTTAGGTAGATCATATTATTTCAATATTACAAAGAATTTACTTTATACAACAATACAATAAGTGTCCTTGGTACTACCATACATAGAGTAACCTTTTATTAAAAAAAATACAAAGAGTGTATTTTATGTTGAAATACAAAGAGTATATTTTGTGCTTAAATACAAAGAGTATATTTTAATTCAAAGAGAAGAATAAAAGAATCTAATGTGAACCTAGCAAATGTGTTTTTGTGTTTAGAAACTCAGAAGCAGACAGTGACAGAACCTGGATTGTGGAAGGACCTGCGGACCAAGGTACAGCAAACTGTAAACCTCAAACTTCACCAGTATATGGACAAACCCTGTAATTTAGAGTCAACTCAATTCTGTGATAAAATAAGGGAGATATTATATGCTAAGCTGTTTGCTTAAACAAATGATTATGATTCCAAATGATGTTGTTCCAGTAAATTTTGCAACAAAACCTATCTTATCTATCAGAATTTTAATCCAAAATATATGAATCTTGTATAAGTAGAGACAGACAAAAAACTGATTGTACAACCTTTTATTGATATCATTACTGTTAATAGTTTACATATAACATACCTAGCATATTGCTGTTATGTGTTTGACAGAATTGCATAAAGCAAAACTTCTAATGTTTTAAGTGTGACGTGTTGTTAATGAATTCTGATTGGCCATATACAAAAAATAAATATTCCTCTGAGCATTGCAGCCAGTTCAATTGAAAATTTTTGTTTTCAGCAAGAGGAATGTATACTCAAAAAAAATAGGCATATGTCTTTAAATGTAGCTGATGAATTGCTTTTCATTCCCTTTTTAATATAAGCTGTTGACGGACGAATATTTTAGAGTAGCTTCGTTACTTAACTTTATCAAATATCTCTAAAAACAACATATAGTTTTGGTAACAAGGATGACAATGACAAAGATGGACAAGGCAGGCTTCTGATTATTATAGATGATAATAATCATTTATCGAGCATGAGATATCCTTATTTTCAGGTAAATATATATATATAATATATATATATATAGGATAAAGGCAGGAATAAGGTATAACCAATAAGTGATAAAAATCAAAATTAATATTTATGGGGCTTAAAAATGGTTGTCTTTACTACGATGTGTTGCCCCCTTTAAGTCAGCTGAAATTACCAAATATGTTTTTGGAGTAATTTAGTTGATGGTTACTGCTGGGACCAGTGGCGTGCGAAGCACTTTGTCTAGGGGGGGGCATTTTGAAGATTTTGTAAAATTTTGCCCCCCCCTAAAGCAAAGTGCCCCGGGGGGGCACTTTGCTTTAGGGGGGGGCATTTTGATTATTTGTACTAATTTTAAATAAGGGCGTTTTAAGGGGTGGGATTATTTGATTATGGGCCTTCTAGTCCTTATCCCTTCCCCCATCCCTATTTCCCATTTATATCCCCCATTTCTTCCCCCCCCCCCATCTCTTCTCCCCCATCCCTTCTCCCCACCCTGCAATGACCGAAGGGAAGGGAGCTAGAAAGCATCTTCGAAAAAAAAGTACAGAAGATAATTTAACCTTCTCCCCCCCCCCCCCCCCACTCCACAAAACATTTTTTATGGGTGGAAGGGGATGTTATAAAATCTCAGCAGGAAGGATGAAAAACCCAATTAAAAATTTTTTTTTTGGAGGGGGTGATAAAAATTAAAAACACTCATTTTGGAAATAATTTACCAAAAATTAACCTAATATGTAAAACTGATTTTAAATATTTCTTTATTGTATGACAACAAGGATGACAACATCTTTAAGAATCAAAGCACAAAAAATCATTAATAAGAATACAGACAAGTAGATTTAAAGAGCATCTGTTGAAATAAATATATATTTTAGGTAGAAAAAGTCACAAATCCTTTTTCCTGTATGTTGTGTGATGACAGTCAAAGTAAATTACATACTGGATGCTCGAAGCAGCGAGAAATTTTATTTTTTTAATATTATAATCCACAAAAAAAATTATCGTACCATAAAAACCAAAGATATAAAAAATAAAAAAAAATTACTTGTCCTTTCATCTACAGATATAAAAACCTCTTAGAAATATGGAAAACTTTGGGGTATAGTCTCTTTTAGGGTTAGGCAATTGGCCCCGCAGGAGCTATAAATAGGTGAAAACCTACTGTGAAAATACGATGAAATGCACCTTAAGAGGCAATGTCACAAAAGGGACTATACCCGAAATTTAAAAGTGCAAAAATAACCAAAAACGTCCTGAAAAGCAGTCCGACCTCCATGAATTTTTAATAGTTAATTATACTCCATAATGATGGGAATGTTAACATTAAGTTTTAGCCTTCTATCTTTAATTGCAGTTGAAAAAATCACATTTCCCCCTTAGCATTATGTACTGACAGCCATAGTGAATTATAGAGAAGCTAAAAAGTTATATCAACATATCCTACCCTCTTTAAATGGCACTTTAAAACTCTGTTAATTTTTGATTAAGTGGTGTTTCCAAAGATTTATAAGGGCGGTGCGTGAAGCACACCTAAAAATATTTACTCCCCCTTTGAACTAAAATAAATTAAAGACAACAAGAGTTGCGTATTTTATCAAGTTAGGAAATAGAGTGTAGTTAGTTTTAAGGGTTTTTAATAAAAATTGCCATAATAAACATGTCTTTTTATAAGGGTATGTACACAAAAAAAAATGATAAACTTATCCTGAAAATAATATGACATCATATATAGTTATTCATTTTGGGCTATTTATTACACTAGTCCCCAATATTTCATATAAAATTTTCTTATTCGTTGGCTCAACAACTTTGGGGTCTTTAATGGAATTTTGATTGGTTGGTTGATGTCGAGTTTCAATACATTTCATCCACTAATTGTAATCTATATAAGGGGTAATTTTGTGTATCATCATTGGGGATGTACAAAATTTCTTTGGTAAAAAGTTTGTATTATACAAAATAAAATACTTCCTATTACCTGGTTTGTTATGTTCAATGAAAAAAGATTATAACTTAATTTATACACTAATTAAAAAATTTGTTAAGGTTAAATAAGTAATAACTGTCTGTTTGGCGCGAAGCGCCAAAAATTTTTTTGTTGAGTATTTCTTGATCTTTTTTTGGAAACTGGGATAATTTTGCTTTTTGTAGGGTAGGGGGCAAAAAGGGGCATTTTTGTTGACCAGGGGGGGGCAAAATGGGGCATTTTTCAACATTTAGGGGGGGGCAGGGGGGCGGTGGCTAGGGGGGGGCAGGGGGGGGCGTTTTGGTCGCTAGGGGGGGGCGATTGCCCCAAATGCCCCCTTCGGTTCGCACGCCACTGGCTGGGACAAAGGGAATGGCAATTGATTCAATTTTAAGTTCTACATTTTAGCGGCATTCTGTGCTAGTACCGTAAGTCTTGAAATTAGCCAAAATAAGAAAAGTTGCATTGTTTCTAGTACCTAAAGTCCAAAAACAACCAAAATAATGAATTTTAGATCCATTGTCCCATCCCTTTATTCCTGGAGATATGACAATGGAAAGAATAATTTGCCTTAAAATATTTGATTAATACAAATGCAATATTACAATATCTAATAATTTGAATATCATAATTTTGTGATTTAAAAGCATATATAACAGTACCTAGATATTTAAAATATTTTAAAGAGTCATTCACTTTACAAATAATATCATTGATCTTATTTAGATGGCCAGAGATCAAGAAATAGGTTTTTGTCAATTGCATTTAACAACAGAGGTTCAAACTGCACTTAGGCTCAATGAAGAAAGGTAATAGAAATTTTTTAAAAAATACGAGCGTTAGATCGACTTAATTAAAATAGGGAGTTCTCTTATTAGAACACTTGTAACATGATTTTAAATTGTCCCTCTATTGTTAAAAGATGTTGAACTAATCTTTAAATTAAAGTAAGAGGATGTCTCTGTGTGTCATGTTAACCGTAGGACCGTAATGGTTCTTCTTTGCAGTAAAGGGGATTATAGGTCCAGAGATGAAGTATACAAGTTTTGGGGTACGGTACATCCACCATCCCAAGAGCAATCGCCCCTGGTAATAAAAATAACCTCCAAAAAATGTATTTTCTTAATCTAGAATCCATCGGGTGCCAGATGAAGTGATAACCCGAATGTCAAGTTCATTAGAACCACCGGACCCTTTTAAGAATTCTTGGGAAAAGTTCTCATTTGTTATTAAATATAATGAAGAAAAGAAATACGATTTTGGTGAGGATTTATTTAAGTTGTCTAGAATTGGATCATAGTTAAAGACGTTAAAAATAGTATACAAAACATTAATAGTAGTTAGTGCCTTTGTCAATAATAAGGTGGTGACTTAAAATGTTAAACAAGGTTCTCAGAGCATTTTCTTTAACTTTTGTTGAACTAATTCGTCATGTATCCATAATTTCCTATCCTATCCTAACTAATGCCTCTTTTCTCATTTTATTTAAAAAATAAGAGGGGGGGGGGGGGAAGTGTTTAACTACGCCATATGTTTTGTCTCCTGTAACATGTAAAAGTACTGTTAAGTGGTACATTAGTTTTTCCTTGCGGTGTTAAATTTAGAATCAATAATTTCATTTATTTCAGAAATTTTGTCCAGCATAATAGAGACGGTATTTAAATATCCAGAGAAACCTTTACCAGGAACCAATGTCATTTATTAAATTTTCAGCTATTATCCTAGTAAAGGGTGTTTTAAAAAAAAACAATCGCTTCACTCTTTTCATTTAAACCCTACAGTTTTGGTCAAAAACTAAGAAAAAAATGACCCAAATCATGTCCAAGCAATGACAATAAGAAAACACTAATGAAGTTTGATTTTACTCACCTTTCCTGAGCACTACAGCTCGAGTCCTAGCCCTTGTGGAAAATATTTCTCTACGTCGAGAGTGCATATTTTATTACAAAGGGGGGAGGCGGATGTGCCACTTTTTGAAACCAAAACTAAAAGTCAACAAAGGAACTCAACTAAAAAAAGAGTTACAGGTCTGAGATTTTGCATGGCAGTTGCTTTATAGAGGTACAATATGGAACTGTGAAGAAACGGCGGCGCAACCGCCGTTTCCCGCCGAATTTTTTTTTGCAATTTCTCGGCGGTTTTCGGCGGATGCGCCGCCGTTCCTTCACTGTTCCATATTGTATCTCTATAAAGCAACTACCATGCAAAATCACAGACTTGGTTTTTTCTTGTCTGCAGCTAAGATTTCAATGACTTATAAACTGAGTTTTCTATTTTAGGGAAGCTTAATATAGATATCGGGATGGTTTTAGGCCATTCTATTTATAAAATTGATATTTAGATGGTTTAGGCTATTTTCTGTCCTTCCTTAGGTACCATTTTTATACAGAGCCTTTTAATGCTAGGGGCGAAGCCGCTTGTATTTTAAAAACTACACGGTAGAAAATAACAATATTTTCAATGATCAAATTTTTCTCATTATGCTTTTGAAGACCAACTCTTTAAGGCAGACTTCCTTAATTCCTAACATAAATCTAAATTATAAATAAAAATGTTGGCCTTAGATGACTCAGCTGCAAGAGAACAAGACAGGATTATTTGTTCAGCCAATCTAATACACCAGGTGTCATTTTATTTAAAATCCATTTATAAAAAGTTTAAAGAGATTCGTTCACTGACAGAGATATGCTGTATTATATAGCTAATCCTTAAATAAAAGTAAGCGAATGTCTTTCTTCAGTGTGTCTGTCTGTAAGATCGCCTAACCGTTGAACTAATATAGATCTCATTTACAGTAAAGTTTCCTATAATCCCTTGAACTTAGGGTTAGCATCTATGTCTGTATGCACTAGAACTTTACAAAGGAACTACTGCTGTATTTGAAATGGGGAAGGGGGCATGGGAGGCATAAAAATAGCCTAAAATAATATCATTTAATAATACTTAAGCCTTAAAACAGCCACCAGCTTTATGAAAAAACGCTTCATTCTATTAACAATAGACATGGCAATCCGTCTAAGTTTTGGACCGGATTCGGTTTCTTACAAGAATCCGTCTAATAAATTGGCGGATACTCCACGGATTCTGGATTCTTATTTTATGACGGATTTCGGATTCTAGCAATATTTTAAAAGGCTTTAAAAAAAATAAATTAAGGGATTAAATTATAACGGGTACTGGGAAGAAATAATCTAAAGCTGCGTTTTTTTTTCATATTTTCTGATCTTTCCACTAAGTGGTGTAGGTGGGGAGAGATAGGGGGGGGGGGGGGTTGATATTTGCCTTCAAAGTGGGGGGTTAAAAGAAAAAAACTCAAGACGCTAATTTTAGCCTAACAATTAAGAATTCGAATCCGCTTTAAAAAAACCGGATTCTGGATTCCAATTCCGATTCGGATTCGGATTGCCAACCCTAATTAACAAGACTTTAAATTTCAGGTAGATAAACAACTCCGAACTGTAATAAATAAATCAATGAAAACTCTAAAAGACAAGAAAACCGATGGTGCCACAATGAAACAAAAATCCACCGAATATTATAGTGCCAAACAAGAAGTACTAGAAGATTTAAAGACTGGATTTACACAACTGGATAGAGATCTGGTGGAACAAGTTAATGCTAGAAATAATGATTCTGCTGAAAAGTTGCTTTCAGTTGTTCAAGAGCTGTTTAATGAAAAGCTTAAATTGTGATAATTTTAATTGTTTCTTGTCCTTTGTATGTTCACAATGGTAAACAGACAAGAATGACTAATGACAAGAAGACAGACTAGAATGATAAATGCACTAGTGCGACGAAGTACTATAAGGACATATCTGAAGTAAAACACTGAAGGAATTTTAAATTTCACGTGCATGGTCTGGGGTAAAAATGAAAGTGCTTATTGTTATTTTTTTTTCAAATGAATGAAGTTAGAACATATTTTTTTATATATTTTATCAGATTTATTGATAAAACCTTTTTTTCAACTTTTTTCTTGTCCTAAACTATTTTTAAATGAGAATAGAAATCTTCCAAAACAAAATCTCTCTCAAAAAAAAATTCAATCCTAGAGCATTTTATTTAAGATTTTTTCCCATAATGACCCAATGACATCTAAAACAGTGATCCTTAAAAGATTTATCCTCGTAATAATAAAATATGAAATATTTAAGACTTAAAATGCACGCCCGGACCTCCAGCCTTCTGACCATCCTTTCCTGTACCTTTCAACTATCCAGTCTTCTCACATCATCCTGCCAGTATTATGCTGCTAAATCCTGCCAGCTTGGAGTGTCACTTGCCTCCAGAAGTTGCCAGCTTGGAGCCTACCTTGTGTGGAGTCAGGTCCGGATGTGTCTGATAATGCTTGACTGCTGGTTTCAGCTGACTATTTTAACATATGCACATCTTTACCAGGTAAAATCATGGAATAAATATATTTCCACTTAACTTTAAAGCCTAATAAAAAAGCTATCCTGTGCTTTTCCTCAAATTGCCCATCAAGCACTGAATCTCCTCTCCCCCTCCCTCAATTTTTTTTATAAGGTGGGGTGTTTTTTTTCTAACCTCTGCTGGGGGCCCTAACTCTGCCGCCGGTCAACCCGTTATAACCAACCTAAACTAATAAAACCACAAATTAAAAACTATATTCTTCCCCCTTATTTAAAATATATCCTATAAAATGGGGTGGGAACGGTGGTTTATTGAACAGGGCACTTTAGGGGAAACAGCAAGCATTATTTAATTGGCATTTAAATAATATTCTTAATAGAAATAATCTTTACTTAAATAGCTGAAAAGGCAAAACTTTTCTTCGGCCTCTTGCCTTTTTAAATTAAGAAATGCGATTGGCGAAGATTCTATATCATAATAGCTGTCTATTTTTAGTTTCTGTTGACTTTCTTGTACATTATAATGATGATATTCTGCCTGAGTGTTGGACTCAAGTCTAAAGTTGAAAAGACTCAAGCTATGCTCTTGAAAGAGAAGGTATATTATTAGGATATGTTCGTCCGTCCTTCTGTCCCATTTCCTGTACATGGCAATATTACTCTATCATTTATTAAGCGAAGATTTTCTACATTTAGGGTCGTCTGTCAGTCATTAACTGACAGGATATAACGTTCATTTTGCAATGTTTTATTTAGGGTTCCGGTTGGCAATCCGAATCCGGAATCTGTTTTTTAATAGCGGATTCGGATTCTTAATATGTAGGCTAAAACTAGCGTCTTGAGTTTTTTCTTTCAACTCCCCCTTTTTGAAGGCAAAGATTATCATCATTAAATATAAAATCTTTTTAAATCTGGTTCGATTCTCGGAAGTGAATTATAAAGAACACCAAGAACATTAATTTTAAGGACATATGTAGCACTTAATTTTTTTTTAAAAGCCTTTTAAAATATTGCTAGAATCCGGAATCCGAATCCGGAATCCGCCAAAAATAAAAATCCGAATCCGGTCCAAAAATTTGACGGATTGCCATCCCTAGTTTTAATTGCCTTATCTCGTTTTCAAACTTGGCATTAGGATTCCTGTAATAGTTCGGTATAAGTTAGAAAGAGTAGCACCTCAATAATCATCACAAAAAAGGTTCACACTAAACATGTAACTAGCCTATTAACTTGTTTTCTTGCATTTGATTCCTATTACAACCTGCCATAATTTTTATAACCTAAGCATCTTGGATCACCCAAGAAAAAGCACAAAAATCCATTAATATTGAATAGTAATTCATATTTAACTTTTAGTTGAAGTACATTAGTGAAGACATTAAGAACAACAATTCCTCCGACCAATCCACAGACCAAGAAGAGTCTGGCTACCTGTCTGGATATCTTGATGATGCTACCGAGACAGAAAGAGATAGCGAGGATGTTTCTTCGTCTGACAACGATAATACTGAACAGGAGCAAACAATTGATGAATATTTGTGCTTGATTAATAACAATGTATCTGCTATAAAGAAGCCTAGGGATGACATTAAGGATTTATTTGATGCTGAAGTTTCTGTTATGGATCATGATGATGATGATTGTAGAGGTAGCAACAGTTCCATGATTTGCCAGGTAAAATAATTGGGAGATTACTTTGTAGTTATTGAAGCTATTCTTTAATTACAATAATCCGTGTGTACTGTGTATGTATCTATCGTTTTGGGTAAAACTTCATTTTTTTCGGTTTCAAATTACAGAAGGGGTAATTGTGTTTTTCATCAATTTATCGTTCATTGTCTTATCCCTTATCCCTGTTTGCCATAATCATTTTCATATTTAAGGTTGACAATGAAGACTCCGAGTATCTGACCACTATTGATGACTTTGCTGATCAAATCAGCAAGGATAATGCTTTTAATCAAGGAGAGAATAAAGGAATGAAAATAATATACAAACTGTGGTGTGTATTAAAGTTCATAGAGGAGCATAGACCTCCCCTCCCAATTATTTTGCAATTAAATGAAAGTGGGGAGATATTTCTACGTTTGTTTGTTTATTACTCTTGGTTAGGATAGGTTAGGCTATACTGGGCATAAGAAAAGAATACCCCCTTCCAATATTCTTAACTAGGGGCACTTGAGGAGAGGAGAGTCGAATTTTATAACCCAGTTTATTATTTTAGATTTTAAAAGAAAAAGTAAAAAAAAGTGTTTTTTTTTTGGGGGGGGGAGGTTTTTTCTAGGGACAATTACTCTTCGGAGGGTGGTGGTACCCTCCCCCCAAATAGTTATAAACCTTCCCGGGACTTATGAGAAGCTACCTTTTCAAGGAGAACCCGATCGGTTCAGCGGTTAGCAAGATCCTTCGGTACAAACACACAGACAAACAGAGATCCTGTTACTCTAGTATAAGGATACCCAATTTAGTTGGTTGGAAGGGAAAGTAAAGATGGGGCACAAAAGTTAAAGTTCCAAAATAATATGCTGCATAAAGCAGTTTACCTCAAAAGGTTTTAGTCCAGCTAAAATCAATAAGATTCGGAAACCATCCTGGAAAGCACAGTATTTTAATTTAACTTATTTCTTTTATTCGTAACTGTAGACAAATTGTTGAACTCGACATGTAGACCAAGATCCCAGGAGGGGGAGGAGGGAGGTAATTATGACAGTACGGAGGAAACTGATAAACAGGAATTTGATTATAATATGGATAAATTAGCGGATACGCCCCTAAGAGGCCACTAGGGGCAACTTAACTGAAGGGAGATGCCAGGGGGGAATTCAATCCACTACTTTTAATTTTATTTTTTAAGGGAATTTAAATGGAGTTGATTTTTTGTAACTTTAAACCTACGCTGAATTTTAAGGAAGTTTCACTATAAAGTAGAACCATTTCGGTTCTGCGGTTATCGAGATCCTTCGGTAAACAACACAAACAGATAACCATCAGGTTACTTTTATATAAGAATACACTTTTTGCCATTGATATTTTATCCATATTATAATTTTTTTAAAATAGATTGATGATTTTGAAGATGAGCATGACTATATTGAAGTTTTTACTGGCAGCATCGCAGCTGTGGACGACAGCATTGTAGCCGTGGATGACAGCTGCTCTCCCGACACTGACCTACACCAGTTGGATCTACTAAATGTCAGCAATTTTTAAAGGACCTTCCTGCTTTTAAAGTAGCTGCGCTACTTACAAAATTTTGTGCCATTTTTTTATCTCTTTATGACAGTGAATATTTTAAACTTAATTTTATGTAAAAATTATGGAAATTTTAATGAAAAAGGTGGAAAAATCTTTTTAACCTAAAATACTTTAAAAATAACCTGAGAAAATGAAAAAAGTTCAAATAATATAAACTAAATCTGTGATAGATAAAGAATTTCTGAGCTTTTATATGAATATAAATTATGTGATACATTTTTAAAATAAGAAATATGAACTTATAATAACTAACTAACTATGCCGGCTGTGCTTTTTTATATATTTAATTATATGTGATTTTTATTTATATAGACTAATATAGGATATTTATAATCAAAATGATAAAATATTTATTTATTAACCAAATATATGAATTATAAACAAAATTAATTTTTCCTTCTGAATAGGGATGGCAACATTCATAAGCGAAGCATTCTATTTATAGATAATGGCGGACCGCCCTCTAGAGGCCTCTAGGGGCACTTGAGGAAAGGGTTGATAGGGGAAAGTCAATCTTCCATTTAATTTAGTTTAAAAAGAAATACAAAAAAATGGAGGGGCGCTACTTTTCCTGGGGCAATTTTTCTGGATAGGGTAAAGATACGCCCCCCCCCCCCAAAAAAAAAAATGGTCATAAACCTACCCTGTCGGTCCTGCGGTTAGCCAGATATTTAGCTTCAGGCATCCTGTTACATTTATATAATAATATTTTTATTTTATCAAGACATTGTAATAGAACATTTAAATTTGTCTTGGTAACTATGCTAAAAACAAGGACTACAACATACGTAAAAGCAAAGCTTATCAAATCAGACAAACGAACATGGATATTATAAACTAGCGGCTACGCCCCAAGAGGCGCGCGTCTAGGGGATGAAGGGGTTAGTCAACCAATTTCATATTAATTTAGGTCTTCAATAAATAAGGAAAAAAATTATTTTCGGTTGGGTATATGGAGCGAAAAAGCTTCACTATAGAGGAGAACCATACCAGTGCTGTAGTTAGCGAGATCTTAGCTACAGATAGACAGACTTAATGTTATTTTCATATAGGTATTCATTACCACATTAATTAATTCTATAGTGATTCTTTCCATTTCCGTCCTGAATAATTACAAAATAAATGAGTCTAAGGAATAAATATAGAAAGTCCAGATGATCAATCCAGTAGGTAGTTTAACTAATAGGAACGTAGTGTAGGAACAATCCAACCACGTAAATGGACATTATAGAACTAAATTCTTTTTGTGTTGTTGAATTATAATTTTCGTCTTTGTTTATGCTTTTTATAGAACTAGCGGCTTCGCCCCTAGCCTCTAGAGGCTTTGCCCTAAGAGGTTTAATCTAACCAATTTTTCGTATTTTAGATTAAAAAGAAAATTGGGGGGGAGAGAAATTTTTTTTTTGGGGGGGGAGAGGGGGTAGTCGACCCCACTATTTTAATTTTAGTTTTAAAAAGAAAAAAAATATTTGGGGGGGGGGGGTATTTTTCATTTTTGGGGGTGTCCCACGCCCCAAGAAAATAGTTATAAACATTCCCGGGACCTATGAGAAGCTACCCTGTAAAAGAGAACCCGATCGGTTCAGCGGTTTACGAGATCCTTCGCTACAAACAAACAGACAGACAGACATTGTTCTACTTTGTATTATAGATATTTCAGGCCTACTCTATAAAACTAGGGATGAAGCTGGGATAGAAGAGACAATGGACTGTAAAGTAAACTTACTGGTTCCAAAAGATTCATAAATATGTTTTCTTATTTGTAAAAGATTTGTTAGAGATAATACAATGGACGGTAAATTAATTTCTCGTATTCATTTGAATCCGGTGGATAGGAACCGGTTCTCATCCATACGAAAAAACTATGTCTAGCATCGTATTATATCCAGCTTTCTACGAATATAAAAATGTACTATCAAAAGATTAAAACCAGTTTCTTTAGCCCGTGCCTTCGGCACCTCGGAACTAAAAAAACTGGTTTTGATCCTATAATTGTACATTCTATATCCGCGCGGAAAGCCGTTTATAATGCGATGCGGGAAATAACTATTACATTCTCAATAATGATCAAAGAAGGTGTATCAACTTTTTCACTTTTTATTTAAGATAGCTAGTTCTTTTAGTAAGTAGTAGATGTAAATTTTTCATAGAATTCAGATATGCACTCGGTTTTTTGTAGACCTCTTATTTTTTAAGTAATTTAAGTTTTTTTAAAAAAATTAAGTCGATTTTAAGGTACTAAAATGCAACGAAAAAAAGGAAAAAAATGGCCATTATGAACAAAAATAGTAAGATCTTTAACTTGAAACCTTACTTTTTTAATTTTGTCAGGTAATTATTGAAAAAATTGATTTTTTAAACCCACAAGAATAAAAACTTTGAACTTAATTTTATCATTTCACAGGTAAAAAAAATATGGGTTCATATATACCTTTAGAATCAGAAAAATATTACGAATCCATTGTAAGAAAAATTGAAAAAAAGTAAAAAAAAATACAAAATGAAAAAATGGCCTATTGTATTTTGTTGTACAGGCAACACTTTCGTCATCCCCTAGTTACCCCCTCTTTACCCCCTTCCCATTTCTATTCTCAATTCAAAAAATAAGGTGGTTGCCTGTATAATATAATATAATATTTTCATATAATTCCTTTTATTGTAGTTTATAAACTATATTGTAAACTTTTTATTTCAATTTTGCTTAGAATGGATTTGTAATATTTTTCTCATTCTAAACAGTATATATAATGCCTAATTCTTATGCCTTGGTAATGATAAAATTTAGTTCAAAGTTTTTATTCTCGTGGGTTTAAAAAAATCGTTTTTTTTCAATAATTACTTGACAGAATTGAAAAAGTAAGGTGTCAAATTAAAGATCTTACTATTTTTGTTCATAATGGCCATTTTCTTTCTTTTTTTGTTGCATTTTAGTACCTTAAAATCAACTTATTATTTTTTTTTAAAACTTAAATTACTTTAAAAATAAGAGGTCTACAAAAAAACCGATTGCATATCTGAATTCTATGAAAAATTTTACATCTACTGCTTACTAAAAGAACCGGCTAGCTATCTTAAATAAAAAGTGAAAAAGTTGATACACCTTCTTTAAATTTGTTTTTGTTTGAAATATTTAGACACAACAAATTGGAACCAACCAAACTTTAATAAAAAAAACCCAAAGATTTTAATTTATCCAATTAGTGAATTTTGGGTACCAGTATAATTTACAGTTCAATGTGTCCCCTTCCCTGTTATTTGTTGGCTTAAAACTTTCGGTACTAGATTTAAATTATGATTGGTTGATTCAAAACTAGGAGTGTCTAAATTTTCCAATCAATAGTTTACGAAAAGGTTAATTTTGTTAATTATCATTGGGGATATCAATTTATTTATTGTCCATTGTCTTATCCCTTAAGATCCCTGGGATTAAGTAAAGATATAAGATAATTTAGAATTGCAAAATAAAGGATTAAACTTCTTATACACTTGAAATTTGATAGGTTTAAAGCATTAAAATGCTTCGTGAATATTGGCGTAGCCAGATGTGGATTTATGGGGTAAGGTATTGTCCTCTTAGAATTTTTTTTTTCAATTTTGAAAATTTGAGTATCCCCCCCTCCCCGACAGGAAACTATGAACTCTGGCCGCAGTGCTCGGCTCCCTAGCCTGCCTAGCCGCAGCGCTCGGCCCCCTTGCCTGCCTAGCCGCAGCGCTCGGCTCCCTAGCCTAAAACCTAACCTAAAATAGTTGTTCGTCGTTGCTAAGAGGATAACGCAATTCTATTTCCTGATATTTGAGGCTATCTACCTTTTAATATAACTATCTATTCTACAAAGTATCTATCTCTATTTGACATACAAACTCAAATTAAAAAGACAAGGATAATAACATCCAAAAAAGCTTAGCCTTAAATATCGGATGGCCAAACAACGAAAATGAATATTTCTTCTTTATTCTGGTTACAGATTTGCTGCGCTTTCAAAATTTTACTATTTTGTTGCATGAATCTCCTTTTATATAATTTAATCATACCCCTACAGACACAAAATAGAAAAGCTTCGCTTTTCTAAAGTATTATAAAAGCTCAACTTTTTGTTCATCTTAAAAATTCAAGGTAAGCTGAAATATTTGATGAAAAAAAGTTTGAAAAATGCATGGATCTTCAGGTACAAGACAGTGAATAATAATGAGCCCGCGACATTGAATCAACACGTAGCGCATCCGCTCATCGTCGGGGGAGGTGATAGGTTCGAATCTCGGCTTAACACCGCGTCATAACTGAAGACGATAAAATAGATTTCATTGCTACATTAATAGTTAGAGTAGGGGGAAAGCCTTGGCCTAAAACATGAACATGCAAAGTTAGGACTTCTCAAGTGTTTGGACAGAAAAGGAGACATTATCTCCCCTTGGTTATCCTGGGTTGTTGGAGTGATGAACTATGGCGTTTGAGGTTGATGGACCTTGGGAGTTTCATGGACAGCATCTCCGCACGTATAAGGTAAGTGAAAGGATAATAAAATATAAAAAAAGATAACACTTCTGAAGATTAAATTAATGATTAAAAAGTTTGGACACTACTTACTTACTAATCAAAATTCAATAGAAGTACCCAAATAAGATAAAAACTCTGGGTAGCCGTGTAACTTACAGTCCAATGTCCCCTCCCTCCCTGGTAAAATTGTCACTTATTGTAGGAATGATTGAAATAAAAGAGGTCAATGTTATATTTTTCTCAAAACTATTAGCCCTGCGTCGCCACTAGTCTATATGCATTCTCATAGAGGTTCAAATTATATGAAAATTACTGAGAACACAATAAACCACTTAAGAAATTTTAAATGTTCCATGAAAAGTGTAATAAATTAGTCCCAACTAAAATTCTAAACTAATTGGCCTAGGAATTGCCAAGACAATATCATACTAATAAATTTATCTCAAAGTATTTAATTATTCATAGTGTTTAAAATATACTAACGTACTTTCTAGTAATACTTACAAAGTTGCTACTCTTTTTTTTAATTATGCCTAAATGTTACAGGATCATCATCCAAAGGTAAAGATCTATTCATTGCCGACGTAACGACCTTATTATACAAGACTTAACCAAAAAAAATGTGTGTCAACAGAATGGTTCCAGGTATAACTGGGAAAGGATCCTGTGTGCAGTGTGTAAACCTGTACCAGACAAACTCCAGAGACAGCCAGAAAATTCCAGCTTCACTTCATCAGGAAACAACCAAAATCCTGCACAAAGTTTGAATTTGGTGGGCTGGCGCATTTTCGCCAGGGAGGAAGGGGGTATTGGACTGTACATATATAATAATACTGGTTCCTGAAGTTAAAAACAACATTGAGAACTTATTCTTAATTTTGATTAGTTGGTTCTAAACTAGAAGTGTCTAAACTTATCAACCAATAATCTAAAGACTGAGTAATTTTGTATCTCTTCATATTGGGGATGTACATCAAGTAGTGGTCCATTGACTTATCCCTTAAGCTCCCTGATTTTCAGAGATAAGGAGATGATATCTGAAAATTTGATCAAATCGGCGACCGCAGCGTAAAACGTAGCAAAGGAGGTGGTAGGTTCGAATCTCGGCCGAAACTGCGTCACAATCAAAGACATTTAAAATTCACCAAAAGTGTGCAGCTATTATCCTATTTTATAAAGCAGTAAAGTTTTTTTCTGAAGCTTAAAATCTCAATAACTACTGAACATGATTAGTTCTCTGTTTAAGGGAAGTTTCACATAGTTCATGTGATGGTTTTAGGCCATTCTATTTTCAGAGTTAATTATTGGGGTGGTTTAAGGCTATTTTTCTAGTTCTTAAAAAAGATTTCAGGACGATTTACAATAATGAAGAATCTCTCCAACCGATATCTCGGGACCTATAAGTAGCTTTCTTAAATTAGAAATCACAATCGGTTCAGTAGTAACAGAAATCTTAAGCTACAGACAAGAACTCCTTACTACTTTATACTATATGATGTATTTGTCTATCTTTATATCTAAGTGTATCTATCTACTCTTCTATCAAAGTATCTATCTATATACTAAGTATACATATATCTGTAATGTCTTCAAAACAAAAGATGAAATAAAAACTTTAATAAATCTATCTATTAATATTATATACTAGACTATATAAGTTTGAAGGAATTTTAATTAATATAATAGATTTGAAATCTGCATAAAATTTTAAGGTTTTTTTTATAAAATTCGTTTTTTATATAATTCTTTATTTAAAGGCGCAAATACGATTTAAGTTAATTAATTTTGACATCTGTGATTGGTGGATTGAAAACTATCTGCGCTCTGATTGGAGAAGCTTAAGTGTCGTACATCATTCAACCAATTAGAGCGCGGGTAGGTTTCAATCTAGCTTTTCTATTGGTCAAAATAAATTAACTTAAATCGTATTTGCGCTGTTAAATAAAGAATTAAATGAAAAACGAATTTAATAAAAAAAACCTTAAAATTTTATGCAGATTTCAAATCTATTATATTAATTAAAATTCCTTCAAACTTATATATATAGTCTATTATATACATGTCTATCTTTATATCTATGTGTATCACTGTATATGTCTATCTATCTATTTAAGTATCTATCTATCTACTAAAAATACATCTGTAATGTACCCAAATCAAAATATAAAATAAAAACTTTAATAAATCCATCTATAAATATATGTTTATGTCTATCTTTATATCTATCTATTCTTTTGTCTAAGTATCTATCTATCTAGTAAGTTTACATCTGTAATGTACCCAAATCAAAAGATGAAATAAAAACTTTAATAAATCTATTTATATCTATGTATTTTAGTGTATCTATCTACTGTTCTATCAAAGTATCTATCTATCTACTAGGTATTCATCTGTAATGTACCCAAATCAAAAGATAAGGTAGAAACTTTAACAAATCTATTTATAAATATATGTTTATGTCTATCTTTATATCTATCTATTCTTTTGTCTAAGTATCTATCTATCTACTAAGTATACATCTGTAATGTACCCAAATCAAAAGATGAAATAGAAACTTTAATAAATCCATCTATAAATATATATATAAATGTCTATCTTTATATTTAAGTGTATCTATCTACTCTTCTATCTAAGTATCTATCTATCTACTAATCATACATCTGTAATGTACCCAAAACAAAAGATAATGTAGAAACTTTAATAAATCTATCTATAAATATATGTATGTATATGTCTATCTTTATATATATCTATCCTTCTATCAAAGTATCTATCTATCTACTAATCATACATCTGTAATGTACCCAAAACAAAGAATGAAAGAGAAACCTTAATACGGAGGTCTTTTGCGACTCCGGACAATAGACAATTTATAGAGTAGCTGTTTCAATCATTTCTATTCTATTTAATATTAGAATACTATAAGGAGGGCGGAATGGTTGGCAAGGACGTCCAAGAGGGGGGGGGGTGAAGTGGTGATTACCCCCCCCCCCCTCCCATTCAAAATTTACCCCTACCCTGGGGGTGCCGTAGTCACCCTCAACCATTTAGGATGGGGTATTTACCCCCCCCCCCCCCAAACAATTTTGGGGGGGAAATAATCCCCCCAAAATGAATAATCCCTAACCAAAAAAAAATTTACTACTAAATATTTCATAATTAGGTAGGTACATTTTTACATTTGTGTTGGAAGTATAATAGTATGTTTCGTTTGTGAATTCGAACCTTTATCCCTTCTATCTTTCCTTATCATTATTGGTAGTATAGAGAGCGGCTAAATTCAAAAGTTCATAAGTGTGTGCGGCATTTCAAACAATAAATGCGCATACCAAGCCTAAAACAAAGCCCATGTGGCCATCTTATTTTTTCCGTTGGACAGTGCGGAGTTTCTGTGTATGAAAAACTATGTTTCACAATGAAATGTGGTGTTATCTGTGCTGAAAATACCTTGAGTGCTTCCCGGTTTGACATGATCAAATGACTCGGTAAATATTTATTTCTTTTAAGCATTTTAAATAGAATAGAATGATATCTTAAAGAAGGCAAATTAATTTCTTTATTTTCATTAAAATTAGACCATGTAATTGATTTATTTTTGTATTAGAATATTTTTATAGTAGTCTATGATGATTTTATCTATGAATTATAAACTCGCATTAAGTTTTGATTTAATTTTAAACTTTAATCTTTAAGCAAAAAGAACCCTAACTTTTTATATGTTTTTGAAATATAAATTCGAAATCACGAAACCTTTTAGAAAAAGACGATTATGTCCAAATGAAAAAAGATTTATTTTCTTTTATGAAATATTTAACATTTTAATATTTGATTATTAATTTTGTTATTTTTTATTTCAGCGTTGACCATTTCATACAATAAATTGTATTAGTAACTACGCTGGTTTTGATTCATGTGGGAAGTAGCAGGTTTAGTACGTTTGTACTAAAAGATCTCATACACGGCCAGGCAAAAGCCGTTGTACCAAAACAACATTATTAAATTTCCCCCCCAAAAAATTTTACCCCTCGGGTTAAATTTTGGAGGGGGTAAAGAAAATTAACCCCTGCCAACAGATTTCAGGGGGGGTAATTACCCCCTCTCCCCCTTCCTAAGCAAAAAATTGAGGGGGGTAAAAAAAATTTGAGGCATTCCCCCCCCCCCCCCAAACCAAATTACCAATCTTAATAAAATCTTACCCCCCCCCCCCCAAAAAATAAAAAAGCTTGGAGGCCCCTGATAGTTGGGCTGTAAATTACATTGGTACCCAAAGTTTTATAAAGAACGTTTTCCTATTTGTTGGCTTCAAAACTTTGGGTACTTGTTGTGTCTAAACTTATTAATAATCTACAGAAGGATTAATTTTGTGTAATATTATTGGGGATGTATGTGTATAAATAAATTTTTGGTCTATTGTCTTACCCATTAAGAACCCTGGATTATTATGATTGAACCGCCAGAGGTAGTGTTTAAACGGTACCCAACGTTGCTTAGACAAATGACAACGCAGTCCTTTCCCTCAAAACGACTATCAAGCACAGATACCCCCCCCCCCCCCTCTTAGTTTTTTAATAAAATAGAAATAGAAGGGTTGTAGTTTTTTCCCTATGCCTAAACTCTGCGGGGGTTACAACTGCGGAGCCCTAACCTGCGGGGTTAACCTAACCTACCAAAACTATTAGGAATACCATAGAATTATATAATGACATAAATATGCATTGGAAAAATTGTAGAATACCAATACGATAAACTATAAGGACAAAAAAAGAACAAAAAGTTTTCTATGATGTATTTGTCTAATATCGGACTAGCTGTATGATTTTCTCTCCTTTAATCTCTCTTTTTCCTTATTTCTCTTTCTCTCTCTCTCTCTCTAATTCTCTCTCCTTCTCTCTCCCTCTCTCTAAAAGTGTGTGTGTCTCTATGTTTGTAATAGGTGTTCAACGGAGAATGTGTGTGTGTGTGTGTGTGTGTGTGTGTGTGTGTGTGTATTTGGGTGTGTGTATAATATGTAAGTGTGTGTGAGTTTGAACGGAGAATAAAAGTGAATGTGAGTGTGTGTGTGTGTGTGTGTGTGTGTGTAGATTCTAAGCTGACAGTATAAGATATAGATTAGTTTGAGTTTAGTTTAGGACCAACTACCCTCCGAGGACGTCAGTATCTTAGAGAGTCCTTTTTTTGTAATTTGTGCTTATTATTATATAGTGATTGTATATTTTTACTTTCTTTTTAGTTATATTTTATACATTAAATAGTTTTTTTTTATGAAAAATGCTTTCAAAACTAATTTATTATCAAACAAAAATGGTTTTCGTATGTCTTTTATTGTAACCTATGACCTAGAGTTTTTACAAATATGCGTATCATATATCCTATCCTATTATATAAAGTAGTAAGGTTATTTTTTGCCTGTAGCTTAAGATTTCGAAAACTACTGAACCAATTGGGTTCTCAAAATTAGGAAAGCTTCAGAAAAAGTCCCGGGGTGGTTTTAAGGTATTATAATTTCATATTAAAGTCTAAGGATGGGTTAAGGTTAAAATCGTAACGTAAATGAACTTTTGGATATATTTTTTTTAATGCATATTAGGTTAGGTTAAGTAAATGTTAGAAGAGTTCTGCAGGGTTAGAGCTTCGAAAAAAAAGACAGACGGATATCGTTCTACTTGTATTGAATATTGCTAGCTAATATGTAAATATTTAAATTTTTCTAGATAAATAATTTTGTTTAATTGAAAAATTGTTTCGGCCTCATTTTTTAATTGATTATTTTTTAGCTTGTCTTTATATATGGCCAAAAATCTTTTTTGAAAGGGGATTAACTATTTTGGTATTATTCTATATAAATATTAGAGGCCTCTAGATGCACTGGAGGGATAAGGGGAGGGGGGCTTTAAAATTTAGTTTCTTAATAAAAATTTTTAAAATTATTTTTTGAAGAGGAGTTTTATCTTCTATTGAAGTTATACTCCCCAAAAATAGTTATATACCTACTCCGATTCTATAGCTTTACTGCAAAGGAGAATATAAACTTGGGTTCAGAGGGGGGGGGGGGGGATTTAAAGGCGCTATTGCATATTAGGAATGCATTCTTTCTAATATTTAATTTTTGTTCTTTTTCCTTATTAATCTAATTTAGATTTCTTTGTTTCAAAATTTAACAAAACATGGATGGCAACATCCATAAAATGTTTTATTTTTATTTTGCGAACAAAACCTTTTTTAAGCCTTTTGTTTTTAATGTTTTTTTAAGTTTTAGCTTTTATAAATCACAAACCTTGTTTGTATTCCTAACTTCTGTGCTAGTTTTCTGCTAGGTTTTAACTCAATAGGACGGTCTTTCACTAAATCAAAGGTTATTTTTTTCTTAATTTACTCCTTCATTATGGTTCAGATAAATTCATTAATCCAGCGCGGAATTTATTTTGATTCAAAGCCACAGTGGAAAAAATTCACCTTGTTCTAGAAGTAAATTCTAAATATTTGTGTAAAGTGCGCGTATATGTAAAACTCAGGAATCTAAAGGGATAAGACAATGGCCGATAAATTGATGTATGCACAAAACTATCCATTCTTTAAATTACAATTATTAGTTGAAACGGTTGGACACTCAACTTAATGAATCAACCAGTTAAAATTCAATACAAGTCTTCTAAGTTGTTAAACCAACGAATAAGAAGTGTTTTTTTATATAAAATTTAGGGATTAGTGTAATAAACAGTCCATTGTCCCCTCCCTTCCTGGCGTATATGTAAAACTATGTTATTGCGCAACGTATATATATTTCCGAGGGACCGGCATAAACAAATTCCTTTTACCTGGGACAGTCTTACATTTTCTAGATAAAAAATCAAAGAAGCTTTTTATATTTAAAAATGTCACCATACTGGCCTACCATTGGTCAAGCCTGACAATGGTAATTTAGTCTATGTATTGGCCTATCATTAGTCATACGTATTGTATGACGGCCTTTTTAAAGGCACTAGAAAGATCTTCTAATTAAATTTTACCCAAATCAAAATAAATTTGACAATAAGCTAATTTTTATTCATATATGTTGTTTCGCTAATCTTTCCCACCCTTTTTTGTTTAACAATAAATGTAATAAGTTTAGTTGCATAAAACAAATACAGACAACTACCTGGTTCATGTGTTTGGACCTCTTCGTCTGCTAGCAAACGGCTTTTTGCTCTTTTGTAGCGACTTGGCTGTGTTAAATAAATTTGGGGAGTGGTACGTAAGTAAAAGTTTCCAGGTACCTTATAAGAACCCCATAGCCATATTGGTTCAGTGGTTAGCATGATAGACACACTGACATCCTACCACTATCATATGCCTCTATTATATATATATACTAGCGACTACCAAGAGGTCTCTAGCGGCACTTGAGGAGTCGAATTTGATAACCCAATTTATTATTTTAATTTTAAAAAAATCTTTGGAGGGAAGAAATTTTTTTGGGGGGGAGTGATGCCCCTTACCTGCCCCCATTTTTAAATTTACTTTTAAAAAAAATAAAAAAAAAAATTTTGAGTGGGGGGGGATTTTTTTCTAGGGGTGATTTCTCTTGGAAGGGTTGTGGTACCCTCCACCAAAATAGTTATAAACCTTCCCGGGACCTATGAGAACCATGTAAAGGAGAACCTGATAGGTTCAGCGGTTAGCGAGATCCTTAGGTACAAACATACAGACAAACACAAATCCTGTTACTTTATTTCGTGTTTTTCCTTCAGAACATATTTCCCTTGCCAAGTCTGAAACAAAATACGGAGTTTTCCGTTTAAGATAAGAAATACTTTATTTTTGCAAGTGATACGGGGTCACGTAGAAAAACATCTCAAAAGCAGTTGCTTGCGGGAGGGAGTGTCTACACCTCGTTTAAAATTGAAATTTGGAAAAACTGTCTATCCTTTTATCCCCCCTTTATGGTTTTTATAAACCCCCTGTGCACGCCACTGCTCAGTAAAGCCTTAAAAAATTCGATAATGTAAATTTTTGAATTTTTTTGCATTTACACTACATTTACTTTTCCAAAACACACTTTTCGTTTTTGATGCTTACTCTAGCTTTGATTAAATTAAGTAAAGGTTCGAAATGTCTCGCAGGCATAATATCCCATATCGATAGAGCCCCGCATAGTAGAGCCCTCGCATGTTTTTTAAAAAAAATAATTGAAAGTAAAGGGTAGGTGCTTCACATTTGTTAAAGAATGGTTTTAAATTAAAGATTTTAAAAAGAAATTTAGCTATCTATTTCATTTTACTGAAAGACCCTGTCAAATTACTTTTTTTGTTACATTGCACCTATTTGCAGCAAAATAACAAGGCCATGAGCAGAAAATCGTTTTCAACAAAATTTGCAGATTTTTTTGTGACAATTTATTTAACAAGTTACATACGTTTGTAGGATTTCCTGAGGAATCTGAAGGGTTGAAAAGTTTGGACACTGCTTGTTTGATAAAAAGGTACCTAAAGTTTTAATGCCAACAAATAAAAAACAGGTATAAAATACTTTGAGTACCCGTAGAATTTTGATTTCGTTTACTATTATAAAATCTAAATAATGATGCGCTACTTTGGATAAAATTCTCCTTTTTAATATTATGTCAAGGATTCAATATATTACCGGAGAAGTATTTATCTAGAATTTTGTTTTGTAATGGATATAGAATATACGTGGATATTATGACAGGGGAAAATTTGTCGTTAATTTAGCTTGCTAATATGAATCTCATTTATTGGTCATTTTGTTCATCCAGTAGGAGGGGAGGGGATGAAAGTTACTGTTATTTTAGTGAGCTGCTAGCACCTATTTATCAGAGTACATGAAAATCTGGTGCAACATCCAAGTAATAATACATCGATTATGTTGTTTTCTACATGTTATATGCAATTCCTCTAGTTTTTATCTGACCGCCAAGCAGCAAATTGCGTGTTCTTAGTTGCGCAGCTTCTCCGTATATACGACGTACGTCCTTCCGTCTGTCTGTACAAGTAACTGAAATGGGTTATTTTTAGCTGATAAGTGAGATAGACGCTTCAGAACAAAAAGGATACACATCAAAATCATGATTAACAAAATTACCCCTTTAATAGATGAAAATTATCGGTTGAAGAGTTCAGAGACTTTAATTTTCAACCAACAAATCAACAGTTATTAGAAGTACTAGAGAAGCCGACGATGCTTATGTATTGTTTTTGTTGCGCTACTTATGGATATAATTTTTTTTGTTTATTGAAAATTAAACTAGACTTAAAGTTACAAAATACAATTCTTTTATTCCAATATTTCTATTACGCCTTAGCAACAGTAAGGATAACATTTCTTTGTAGCGAAGCTAGTTCATAACTAATTTTGTCTGCTTGTCCGTCCGTCTGTCTGTTTCTGGGTTAGTTAGTTATTTAAGATAGTTTGCAGATTTTCCCTTTGTCCATTTTTCCATCCAGGAATCACCATGCAAATTTGAAATTCATAGGACAATTCTAACTTGTCTCGAATAATGACAAGAGCTACGCTTTATGTAAAAATTATAAAATGCAACAACCAAGGACTAGAACTCCTTTAAAACTTTTAAATTGATCATCCCTTAAGATTAGATAAATACGTATTAATAGCGTCGTAAATTCCAATGACTAATAGACCTATTTAAAATAAATTCTTTTCTAAATTGTTTCATAATTAGCATTAACACATAAAAAATTCCTAGGAACGTTTTTGTGTTTTCAAAGATTTTTGTGAAAACATTGGATATTAATTATTTATCGTAGCATATTATAGACAGCTTTCCGTGGATATTAAAATTTAAAAAGTTTTATTACCCCCGAGGGACGAACAAAACTGTCATTAATTTTATGATTTTTAATAATCGTGGAAAATTGTCTGTAATACGATGCTATACATGATTTTTCAGTATGGCTGAGAACCATAAGAACTAGGATAGAATGTAGAAGGCAGGTTTAAGGCTATTCAGTGGCATAAAATATATTTCTTCTGTTTTGTTTAAACTAGATTTTTCACGGCTTACTTTTTTTCGCTTTTGAATGACGTAGATTAGAATTTTTGGGCTTTAATTTGTTTTGTTTTCTTTTCTTTAGGTCCAACAATTTTCTCAGTCTTTTCTAATTAATTTATATAACATTTTAATTGTGTATTATTTCTAGTAGCGCAACTGCTCTATAAATCTACTAGCGGCTACACCCCTAAAAACCTTCTAGGGTCACTTAAAGGGGGGAGGGCGGTTGTTGAATCTGGCCCATTTCGAATTTTAATTTTTTAAGAAAAAATAATTTTTTTTCAATCGAAAGGTTAGGGGCGATTTCTCTTAGGAAGGTGAGGGTACCCTCCCCCAAAATGGTTTTAAACCTTTTCAGGACATACCCTGAAAAATGAGAAGCATATCGGTTCCGCGGTTAGCTAGATCCTTCGCTACAGAGAAAAACTTACTACTTTATATAATAGGATAAAGGGTATTGCTTCACTTATCATGGACATACGTTTCTTTATTATTAACGAAACTTTGTATTTTCGTACGTCAGACAGTTCAGTACACTATGGGGGAGATAAACTCGGTATCTATTTAAGATATAATTCATCATTTTTTAACCTCAGTTGTTTTTCTTAACTTTATAATCAAGAGCTTCGCTTCTTATGGATGTTGTTATCCTTGTTTAAAATCAAAGGACAATTATATTACGGGATCTTTTATTTTCAATGACACGGTTCATTATCTATAATACAATTTGAAGCTTAAAATCTCTCTAACTGCTGAATAAAAAGGTTGCACTTTTCAGGAAATATATCTATAGGTCCTATGTTAATGGATTTAAGCTATTATAAGGTGGGCTAGAATGCAACCATTCCGAAATAATTGCTAACCCCCAAAAATTCTTTTTTTATCTTTAAAATAACAATACTATGGTGGGGGGGGGGGGTCTCATCCCACAGAAGCAAGGGGCAAAACCCCTAGGATGTAATTAATTAAAAGGATAATACTTAAACAAAAAAAATCTTAAGCAAAACTATTTTGTAACACTCATGATTTTTTTTTTATTAAATTTTATTTACACATTTCTTAATTGCATTATTTCTTACAATAGTCTAAAATAAATAGATTTCATTTAATGCTTCGATGATTTTTTACAAATAATAAAAATTAGAGTGAAGTTACTCCGTTATTTACAGAAATTTACATATTGAGCCAAATCCTATATACCAGGGAGGGAGGGGACATTGGAGTGTTTGTTCACACTAGTCCCCAATGTTTTATAATAATTTCTTATTCGTTAACCTAACAACTTTAAAAGACTTTTATAAAAAAATTTTATTGGTATATAAGGTTCAGTGTTTAAACGTTTCATCCACTAATTCAATCTCCAGAAGATATAATTTTGTATATTATAATTGGATATTGACATTAATTTATCGGCCATTGTCTTATCCCTTTAGATTCTTGATACTTTCACAGGTTACCCTAGGAGTTAGGGTTGTATATTAATTTATATCTCTGTAAGGAAACCATAACCTTTAGGCTATCCGAGGAAATTTTATAGAATTTGGCATCAACCAGTATCCAGTATTTAACTATATCATAATGTGCTTATAACTCACTGCACGATAAAATTAAAACAATTCTTCTGCTTTCTTATTTTTAAGATAAATTAAGGATAAGGGCTGTGGGTTATTTTTTTCGCAACTAGTACTTAATATAACCTAACCTAAAGTAGTAAAGAAACAAAGGAAAGTTTTCGCCTCTCCTATTTTCAATTAATTTCAAAATAAGGGAGGGGGGTGGTTCTGTGATGGACTTTCACAGAAATTTCTTTAATTCAGTAATTGCATTTAACTTTCTATATCGCAGGATTGTAGTACAGACATACCTATAGTTATATAGTAGCTGTGCTACTTAATAGGGGCCGTAATATTTCACTACCAATCTTAGTTTTCTAAACGTTATCCTAAAATTGTCTACAACATGAACATATGAAAGGTTGAAAAAATCTGCTACCTTAAAGACCTGCTTCTTAAAATTAAGGTAGTATGAAAAAAATATACGTGCTTCGCCCGCCGCTGTTTTAGCAATCCTTTCAAAAATATTTTATTTTTACTTTCACCCTTAGGGCCACACCCTCCTACACCCCCCTGACGATAAAATGACACCGCTGTTGATGTCAACATTACACCTCCAAAAAATTTTTGTTGATGCGCAAATTTTCACATGCGCTTTGCGCATCAGCACTGCACCGCTAATGCCGGAGCACGCCACTGCTTCTCCATTAGATTAATTTGAAGAGAGGAGAAATGTATTCAATCTCCCAACCTAATACAAGGGTTGAAAAATAGGGGTTGCAATTTTTTCCACGTAGTGATTTATTCACAGATAAGTTTTTGTCATACTTTTTATAACTAGGATTAACATTAAGATAAAATTAAGGGACATAAATATTAAAAAAGAAACTTTTTGATCACGCATTCTTTTCGTGTCTTTTATATTTTGTTCTTATCTTTTCCTGATATAGAAGTAACAGGATGTCTAACTGTTTCTGTGTACCAAATGTTCTGGCTAACTTCTGAATCAAAATTGTCCTTTTTTAGGTAAGCTTTTTATAGACCAGGGAAGCTTCATAGCTATTTTGAATGGGGGTACCACCACGCACCAAAGATACATAGCTCATAGTAAAATAGAAAGGAAGAAATACAGAAACTGTAGAGCACATAGATTTTCCGTGAACAATTTTCTTAATTAGTTGCAGCTACTTTGTCACATGCGTGATAAGAGGTATACTTTACTCACATATATTCATGTACACCTAATGTAAAAGACAAAGGTCGTGCAATAAAAGCGATTGATTACATAGCAACTGTAAGTAAATGATATAGTACACTTCAAACTTTATCGTCCTACTAAAATATTTTAAGTCAGGGTTATAGGGACGGGACAATGGATCGAAAATTCATTTTCTTGGCAGTCTTGGTCTTGGGATACTAGAACTTTTCTTATTTTGCCTAAATCTAAACTCTTTGGGGACTAGCGCACAAAATATCAGAAACCAGTTAAAAATCTTTTACTTTTAATATTTTGAATTATAGATTTAAATAAAAATGTTTTTTTGGGGGGGAATAGGGGTAGCCGACCTCCCCTGTTTTTAAATTTTAGTTTTAAAAAGAAACTATTTCTTCTTTTTTTTTGGGGGGGGGGGTGTCTCACCTCCACGAAAATAGTTTAAAACCATCACAGGACCAGTTGGAATATTTCCTGAAGAGAAGAACCCAATCGGTTCAGTGGCTACTGACATCTTAAGCTTCAGATAGACAGACAGACATCGTTCTAATTTGTATTATAGATAGAAGGAGAAATTTTAATTATCATTGGATGCATAGAAATATATTTCTCATTGTCTTATCACTGTTAAATACTTAACCTTGTTACTACATGAACCAAACATGCTGCATATTTATTGAATAAACATGGAACATGCAGTATTCACTATTGCTTATACAGTCAGGGGGTTGTATTGTTCACTCTTTTGTAGAGAGACTTATTAATTAAAGACTGGGACATATATAGTGTGTATTATTATAGTACCCAAAGTATATGATCCTTTATTTGCTGGCCCAAAACTTTGAGTACTTTTCATATAATTATTTTAATCCCCAAAAGGGGTAATTTTGGTCGCTATAATAGGGGGTTTACAAACGGGGGGGGGGGGGGGGAAGGGTTTCCTTTTTTAGAGCGTAAAGGGTAGCAATTTTTTTTACTCCCCACCAGTTCTGTGGTTCACTGAAGTCAACCCAAATTTCAATCATGGGAGTTCGTTGACTTTAAATCATTTACTTTTTTTGCTATTTTCTTACCCTTTTTTGTGCATAAAAACATTAAATATCGTGACATACAATATAAATTTATGAACATTAATAAAAAAATTGGAGGTTGGGCTTATTGATAATTTCAATATCTCGCGATTTTAATCAATGTGTGCAAATCATGTAATATATTTTAATCTTCCTTCAAAATGCTTTGGCGAGCAAATAAAAAAATGGAATAAGAGGGTGGGGGAGCAGTTACGTCTCTTATTTCATAAAAGTATGTTACATTGAAGCTTCCCTGAAATGTTATATTCTGGTGGGATGATTTACAAACTAGCCTGAAACCTGACCCTGCGTTTTCCTAGGCACCCCATTCCCATTTCATGTAAATTTCCTAGACACTTTACACCTCCTCCACCCCTTCAATGTGAATTTTATAATATAATAAGATTATATAACATACTAGCGGTTTCGCCCCTAGCCTCTAGGGGCTTTGTCCCAAGAGTGTTGATCAAACCAATTTTTCTTAATTTAGATTTATAAGAAAAATGGAAAAAAAATTTCTTTTTGGGGAGAATTTTTTTATTTAGGGGGGAATATATTTCATTTTTTTTTGGGGGGGTGGGGGTAACCCACCCCCCAGGAAAATAGTTATAAACCTTCCCGGGACCTATGAGAAGCTACCCTGTAAAGGAGAACCCGATCGGTTCAGCGATAAGCGAGATACTTCGCTACAAACAAACAGACAGACAAACAAACATCGTTCTGATGTACTACATAGACACGAATTAAATCGAAGATAAGAAATCGACATAGAGGCGAAGCTTCACTGTAATCTATTACAGTTCTTGGTTTGTTTGTACGATTTAATTTTTATTGCTAACCACTGATCCGATTAAGTTGTCCTTTTTAGTAATAGTATGTTTTTTTTTCAAGTTTAAGCTTGTAGATGGTTTTAGCCTTTTTAAAAATACATTTATTTTTGGTGGAGTATGGCTATAATTCACCCCCCCCCCCTGCCCTAGATGCAAAGGACGCAGCAACTCGTTAAATATATATCCGGGCAAGGTTTGAGGCTATTATTTGGAGGAAAATGACTTTTTTATGAATTTTACTTTACAATTATCTCGCTATTTTTCTCAAATTCGTTCTTGTTTTTCTTTAATTGCAAGCAAACCCAGCTGTAATGTAAAATGTATAGACAATTAAGTTTTTAACTTTTTTTCTAAATAGGTCAATAAAGGTGTTTAATAAGGTCATTTTGGCTTTGAGATACGTCGTAAGTATACAAATGTATTTTTTTTTAAAGTTAAAGAATTTTTTTTTTTTAAATTTTAGAATTTAGTTTTTTTTTTATTAGAGTAGCTTTTAATTATAATACTTTATTTAACTACTAGCGGCTTCGCCCCTAGCCTCTAGGGGCTTTGCCCCAAGAGATGGTAAAAAAATTGTGAAAACCTTCCACAAAGGTTACAAAAAAAATGCAGCCTGCGGTAGCCTGTAGCAGAGCAAAATAAAAAATAAGGGGGGGATTTATTTTTTTTTTTTTTTTTGGGGGGGGGGGGGGGTTAGGGGTGTCCCACCCCCCCAAGAAAATAGCTTAAAACCACCACAGGACCAATAGGTATATATCCTCAAGAGTAGAGCCCAATCGGTTCAGCGGTTACTGAGATCTTAAGCTTCAGACGGACAGACAGACGGACAGACAGACGGACAGACGGACAGACAGACGGACAGACGGACAGACATCGTTCTACTTTGTATTATAGACTAGCGACTGTTAGCGACCTATTAGCATCTAGGTAATCTGTAGTATATAAACCATTTCAAGGCTCAAATCTAAATATAAAATAGCCTAAAACCACCCTAGAACCTATGTGAAGCTTCCCTAAAATAGATAACACAATTGGTTCAGTAGTTAAAATCTTAATCTTCAGACAAAAAACTTTTACTAATTTATATATTAGAATTAGAATAGTCCCTTTCGTGGCAACGCTTCTTAAGGGGCGATTCGTCGTATTTTTAAAATGGCTTTTTATAGGTTATTTTAGGTTAGGTTAGGTTATATTGGGTTAGGCAATTATTTCCGCAGGGTTAGAGCCCCCCGCAGGGGCTAGAAATAGGAGAAAACCTACTGTGAAAAATACGAAGAATCGCCCCTTAAGGTGCGTTGCCACGAAAGGGACTATACCCGAAAAAAGGATTAGACAGTAGACACCTGGCGAAAATTATTTTGTAATTGACTTTTCCATCAATCAATATTTAATTAGTTTAATATCTATTACTTGTTCAGTGATCATAAATAGTTGTAGAGGAAAAGAAATAATGAGAGGAATTAGATAAACAATAGAAAATCTCGAAACCTTTACATATAAGTAATAGTTATTTCTCGCATCGTATTATAAACAGCTTTCCGCGGATATAGAATGTACAATTATGCCTTCGGCACCTCGGGGCTAAAAAAACTGGTTTTAATCTTATGATTGTACATTTTTATATTCGTAGAAATCTGGATATAACACGATGCTAGACATAGTTTTTTTTCGTATAGATAAGAACCGGTTCCTATCCACCGGATTCGAATGAATACGAGAAAAATATATTTTGTGGCATGACCGACAAAAGCAGTTTAATGAAAATTTATACCAGACGCTGTTTGGTAAGGTGTATACAATCAGCAGTCCATCTTAAATAGCAGCCAAGAAAATAATCCATTTACGTGTTACGGAGAGACAGACTGACAGAAATGATTGTTTCATAGCTGTCCAGCTTTTATTCATGTTACTCTTGTTTGTTAAAATTTTTGTTTGACATATAAACTGCGCGATGCAATTGAAACGTTGTGGATTTTTTTTTCTACAAGGACTGTTTAATTCCATAAGTAGCGCAGCAATAACAATAGAAAAAAGTTTAAAAATTAAAATTAAAAATAATTACTTAATATTGATATTTTAAAAATCTTTTTTACAAATATCAAATCAATAAATTAGGTAATGAATATAATTCAAGAAAGGGAGGGGACATTAGTCTTTAAATTATACTAGTCTCCTAAGTTTTATTCACACATTCCCTTATTTTTTTACTTAAAACATTCAAATACTTGTATCAATTTATGATTGGATGGTTCAAACTAGCAATGTCAAAACATTCCAACCTTTAATATACAGAAGCGATAATTTTGTTTATTATCATTAAGACGTACATCAAATAACCTTCCATTTTCTTACCTCTAAATGATCTAAAGACTAAATGTTCAGTATTTTTCCGTTTCATAATCAGACGTACAGGCTTTGATTAGACAAAAGATTTGCTGCTAAAAATGTGATAAGCGATAAGAAGTGAGTCTTAGCTTTAGTAATAAAACATTTATTAGTTGTTAAACACCTTTTCTAGAGTAATTATGCTTTGAAGAAACATTTGGAAAAGTACAAAAATAATATAAATACGTTTGAAATTATTAGTTAGGTATTTTAATTTAATTATTTGTGTAAATTAAAAAAAATATATTCGGGTTGTGCTTTTTTAAAAGCTTCCTATATACCATAAAACAAACCTCTTGAAAAGCAAATTTATCAGAGACTAGAGATCTTTGTAAGAAATACTTTACCTTGTATAAACGTCGACGAATTGAACAGCAGGATATCTATAACTTCTTTTTAGGGTCGTTCCGTCTGCCGCTGCTCCGGTTTTAACATTAATTAAGGCACATTAGAATTATCCTGTAAGAATTATCAAACTTAGCATAGTGATTGCTGTAACAATTTTGTACAATTACGAAAGATCAGCAATTCTATAATCGTTACCAGAAAGTCAATATGTCCATTATTGGTAGGAAAATGAGTATAATATATAAGCGAAGCATCTTTGTAATTAAGTCTTAAAATGTAATTATTTCAAAACTAATTATCCTGTTTTTTAAATTTTTTCGCAAGACCTTTAAATTATGTTGAATAATTCTTGATGTTTTCCTGTATGAGCTTCTGATTTATAAAGCTTTGCATTTATGCATGTTTTCATTATTGTTTTTATTCATTTCAGATTATTACACTAAAGTGCTAAAAAACAAATTTTTTCAATTACTCATTATAAGTGATTTAAAATTTGCTACGAGAATAAAAATGCCTCCAACCAAGACTGACTTCTCACCTGAAAAAGAACTCCTTCAGGTATTAAGAAATGTGTTATGCCATTTGCTAGCTAAAATTTCTTTTTTGTTCAGGAAAATATATTTAAAATCAATTTTAAAATCTCATCTTTATCTCAATTTGTATGCCAATCCAAAAAGCTCTTTGGAAAGTGTAATTTACTCGTCTGTTTCATAAAATAGACTTCCAAAATATGTAGATTTTTGGTACCTTTGACCGAGAATTTTGCCTATTTAAGCTAATAAATTTCGAAGATGAAATATTATGATAGTAAACAAAATTACCCCTTCTTTTAATCAAAATTATTGTTGGACACTACTATTTTGAACAAACAAATTAAAATTGAATAAAAACGTTGTTCTAAAACTTTGGGAACCAGTGTAATTTGATTTACAATCCATTAACCCATACCTTCTTGGATTTGAGAGATTTTATATTTTTTCTTGTAGGATGTTGATTCTGATAGATTTGATAGTCCTGACAGAGATCTGTCTCAAGCTGGCTATGACAGTGATGACATCATGAGTGACAGGTAGGAGTATGTGTCTGTTTGTCTGTCTGTTTGTCTTTCTGTTTGTCTCTCTGTCTGTCTGTCCAGATCTGTCTCATGAGTGACAGGTAGCAATATTTGTCTGTTTGTCTGTCTGTTTGTCTTTCTTTTTGTCTGTCTGTTTGTTTTTCTGTCTGTCTGTTTGTCTATCTATTTATCTGTATGTCCTGACAGAGATCTGTCTCAAATTAGTTATGACAGTGATGAAATCATGAGTGCACGTAGAAGTAAGGAATATGTGTCTGTCTGTCTGTCTATCTATCTATCTATCTGTCTGTACAGATCTATCACAAGCAGGTTATTACAGTAATGACATCATGAGTGACAGGTAGGAATATTTGTCTGTCTGTCTATCTGTCTGTTCAAACAGAGAACTGTCATGAAAATAAGATATGACATTAATGTTTGACCTATAGGAATGTGTGAGTATCAGACCATATGTCATGTCAATAAGTCATTAAAATTAGTATGTCTATTTGTCTATCTTTCATTTTGTGTTAGAGCAATCATTCTGTAATTTGTAATTTTTTAATTTTTCATAATTTTAACTCTTTTTCTTTCTATATAAATACACTAGCGGCTACGCCCCTAGAAGCCTCTAGGAGCACTTAAGGTAGGAGGGTGAAAAGTCAACCTCATCTCATTCTAAATTTGAGTTTTAAAAGAGTAAAACAAATATTTTTTGAAATTTAAAACCTTCCCGGGACCTATAGAAGCTTCACTTTAAAGTAGAACAATATCGGTTCAGCTGTTTGCGAGATCCTTCGGGACAGACAAAAAACGCTTACTACTTTATATAATACTTCATTTAATTGTAACAGTACATTTATTCATCTATCTATTTATATATGCTCTTGCTTATATCAAAGCTATGAAAGGTTATATAAGCGGCCATGAATCTAAAGCTTCATTTAAGGAAAAAGGTTCAACTTAAAAAAAATACATTTTATTGTTTTCATTTTTAATGATGCTTAAAATTCAGATTAGAACAAGGAAATTTTGATATTCAAGAGCGTTGCAAGAAAAATATTAAAAAGAGATTACATAAATCGACAATTTATTAATCCATACAAGGATTTTCAAAAGGAGTGTGTGTGTGTGTGAGGGAATATTTTCTCCCCCCCCCCCCCCTAATATCTTTCTATATATCTATTAAACATATCTATTTATTTATCTATATATTTATGTAGATCTGAAGATTGTGGAATGCGAGGTCAGATTTACACCAACAAGTTTCTCAACCTCAAGAAAATCAAGTAAGACAATTTAATCTTTATATGGTGTTTTAGGATGTTTGTTTGTAGCAAAGGATTCAATGATTCTTTTAAATTAAGAGAGAGTTTATTTCTATTTTTATGGAGGATACCTTCACCCTCACCCCCCAAAAAAGTGGGACTAAAACTAAAATTAGAAGTTGAGGATCGATACCATAAGTTAATACTATTTTAGTGGCTGTGCTTCTAGAATCTAGAGACGTTGTCATCAAAGAGTTGTCATCAAATAGGATTAAAAATTGCCTAAAACTATCAAGGGATCTATGCGAAGCTTCCCTAAAAGCTAGAACTCAACCTGTTCTGAAATCTTAAACTTAATTTTAAAAAATCTTCCTCAAACAATATTTTAATGTTCCTTCTATTTTAGGTGCTTCGGATTTGATATGGACTACACTCTCTGTGAATATATTTCTCCAGAGTATGATCAGCTAGGATTTGATCTTACCAAGTCAAGTCTTGTCAAGAGGATGGGATATAATACTAGAGTCATGGATCTACAATATAATCCTAGGTAAGTCTAGTCTAGACATGGATATAATACTAGAGTCATTGATCTACAATATAATCCTAGGTAAGTATAGTCTAGACATAGATATAATACTAGAGTCATGGATCTACAATACAATGAAAGGTAAGTCTAGTCTAGACATGGATATAATACTAGAGTCATGGATCTAAAATACAATGAAAGGTAAGTCTAGTCTAGACATGGATATAATACTAGAGTTATGTATCTACAATATAATCCTAGGTAAGTCTATTCTAGACATGGATATAATACTAGAGTCATGGATCTACAATGCAATCTTAGGTAAGTCTAGTCTAGACATGGATATAATACTAGAGTCATGGATCTACAATATAATAATAATATTAGATCTAGTCCTAGTTAAGTTTAGTCTAGACATTTCAAAAAATACTATATAAATTCTTGAATCCAATGATATATCTATCTATCCATATATATAAATATCTATGATCTAGGGGTTTACATCTAATTATCCATCTGTTTAACAATCTATTCCATATATTCATCTATTGTTTAGGTTTCCAGTTCGTGGAATGTGGTTTGACAAAGAGTTTGGAAACCTGCTGAAGGTTGATCAGTTTGGAAAGATTCTGGACTGTATCCATGGTTTCAGGTAGTAATTTTGTACCTGTAACCTAGTATGGGCGGGGCTGCCATCCAGGACATTTTGATGAAAGGACCAACAACCAAGGATAACTAAGGGGAGCCAATTTCTCTTTTTTGTCCAAATACTTAGGTTATTAGGTTAAGTACCACCCCAATAAATAATTAACTCTTTGATTGCATGACCTTTTCAGAAAGTCCTAACTTTTGATGGTGATAAGTTGCATAACGGTTGGAACCATTTTCTACTTAGATAATAATTAGATAGGTGTTATTAAGCAAGGTTATACCTAACGATATTTTGAAATTGTAGAGTAGCTTTTTTTCTAAAATTGAATAATAATTGATTTATGAGTATTACATTTTTAAATAATATCTTTATTATGGCAAGGATGGATTTAGAAATTAAGGAAAATTTTTATGTTTGACCGGCCTCTTTAGAGCATCTTTTTCAGCTGTGACCAAAGGAATCTAAAATTGAACGTTTGAATCACATAAAAGTGAAAATTTGAACATTTGCCTGAAGCATGTAAACTATTACATTCTTTGTTACACAAAACTTTCTATCTATCTATATTTCTGTAATTCTATCTATCTATAACCGCGTCCGTTTTGGTCTTTGTTGCACTAAGTTCTGTTCTATTATTACTAAACATGTTTTATTTTATAGGAAAAATTACAAAATTTCGGTAAACTTTTATTAGAGGCTCGGCAGTCGTTTGTTATCCAGCAGTTAATACCAGCCAATTATAAACTGCCAGCAAGTCAATCATTCTTAACCATGACACTCCAAATACGTCTGACTAAGGCGGCAAAATGTCGAAAATTCAACTGCAACCGCATGGATTTTCAAGCTTTATTTTTTTTCAGCCGTAGCTGAGCCGTTCAGCTCAGAAATTCAAAAAAGCTAAAAAGTTTAATTTAATTTTGTTTTAATTGTTTTTAGTGTCCCTTACCAGGCCCCAAAATTAGTATTTTGCTGGGTACAAAATAAAAAATTAGCAAAGATGAAAACTTCCATGAGCAGCGAAACCATTAAATAATGAATCGACAAACGATAAAAATGTCATTGTTCACAAAAAAAAAGAATGTTTGAAAGACCGACGGACCAAGAAAGTTATATACTAGATTCTATTTATAAAGGTTTATATTCACAAAAAATCTTAAATCTATCTTTAATAGCATCCGAGTAATTTCCCCTATAGCTTCGAAGAATGACTGATGGACAGGCAGAATTATAGAGTAGCTTCGTTATTAAAAAGTGAAACTATACTAGTGAGGTCTATCTGAGCAGAGCATATGTCTATAACGTACAACAGCCTTTGTTTTGTCATTTCATGGAATGAGGGATCACATGTATACCCAAAATAGTATACTAGCTATTGCTATGACTATAAGAGCCACTTTAAAGTTGAGTATTTAGAAAATCATGTTAAAACAAGCCTTGCATTACCATTCAAAGGCGCGGAGCCGCTTCAGGCTTTGAAAATTTTTAATTGGTCAAGAAAAAGGTTTTTTGAAAGCACCCTTATTTTACTATAACATACCAGTGGCTGCTCCCCTATAATCTTGGTTCCCTTTTTTTTGATAGAAGATTGAAGAGTAAAACATTTCATTAAACCACTTCAAGAGTTAAATATAAAAATAAAATAGACCAAACCCGTCCCAAGACCAAAAGCTTCCCTGAAATAAAAAAAACTCTTTCAAGTTCAAAATCTTGAGCTACTTATAAAAAACCTTAATAATTAGTATATACGAATATTGAGAAATGGAAAGTTTGTCTTTTTCTTTTTGCTCATTTTATGTACACTTTTAATTCAAACTTCTTACTCTTATCCCCAGAGAGAGGGTACAATTAGTAGATTATTACACTAGTCCCCGAAGTTTTTTTGATAACGATTTCTGATTCACTGGGCTCACAACTATGAGTTTTAGTAACTTTCGATTGGTTAGTTTATAAAGTTGAGTGTTCAAATGATCCAATCATTAATTTTTATGCTAAAGAAAGGACAATTTTGAGTATCATCATTAGGGATGTACACTAATTTTTTGGCCATTGTCTTATCCTTTTAGATCCCTGCTTATCCCCAAGACACTGCAAAATTGTGACGTACGCATCTTTGCAAAATTTGTACTTTACTTGTTGCAAAAATATATACATATGTATCCACAGATAAATAAATGCAACATTTTTTATTATTTTATCCTTGTAATTTAAGAGAAATTGTTGAAAACTCATGTTTTATCAAGTAAAATACTCATCTGTTAAACTGAGAAGTTTTATATGACAATCTTTGTAATAAATAATAATATCAAATGATTAAAATATTGTACTAGTTCCTTCGCCCTTTGCCTTCACGGGAGTGTTGAAAAGAAAATTGCATTCACCCAAGGATATTTATAAGGCATCCCTAAAACATCGATACCTCTCTTTGATAATTTCCATTATTCCATGTCACTTTCTTCACCATCTGTGTTGGCAGCAAGAGTATGTGTCTCATTAACAACTATTTCATCTAAAACCTCATTTAGAGTTGTTGAATCTATACCTTTTATTATTAACACTCTAGATAATAGGTATTTTTTTACTTTTTCATCGTCATCATCAGTGATAGATAAACAATGCTAATGTCGTATGGGTGAGTTGCACCTGGACTGAACAGTCAACTTGTCAACTCAAGGCCAGACTCTTGGTCCTTCACCTCATACCCGTGGTACAGTACATTACAGACAACCAACTCTCTGTGATGCACGACCTTTGTCTGAGAAGTCCTAACTGTGCATGGTAACGAGTTGCGCCTGTTTTGGGCCAAGGCATTCCCCCCACTCTAACTATTTACGTCGCGCATCTGACATAGTAGCAGTGGGAACCATTTTTAACGTCTTTAGTTATGACGCGGTGTCGGACCGAGATTCGAACCTAACACCTTCCCGACGACGAGCGGATGCGCTACGTGTTGAGCCACGGTCGCGGGTTGATAGATAAACAATATCTTGCATCTAATTTGGTGGCTGCTTTCAGCATTGAATTAAATAATTTGTCTTGTCTTTTTCTTTGACTTGATGTTATTTCTGTGGCAAAAGGTGATCTAAGCTTTTCAAGTCTGTTGATTAAAAGCTTCCTAAGCTTAACAAACTTACCTGGAGTGAGTGTTTAGCTCTGGAGTTATAGGGTCATTTAGGCTGGAGCTTAGTACATGCACAAGGTCTTTAAGTTCATCAAAATTTCTCATCAATCATCCTCTTAAAGATAACATTCCCATTTCAGTAATTGTACCTTTGCACTTGGATAAACTTTTAAGCATTTATTAACAGGAGCTCCATCTTGTATCATTGTTGATTGTAGGTAAAGTTTTTCCATTGGCTTTGAAATAGTTAATATAGGTTTTGATTCTGGCTAGAATCACCCCTTCTCTATAAATATAAATTTTTTCTTTTAACTCCTGCTCTTTTAAACCGTCTTCAACACTAAGATGAAATGTATGAGCGGCACACATCATGTGCATAATTGCAGGGATATCAGCAATCATTTTGTTCATTTCACGAAAGTTCTCATGGGAAGTAACTGAGGTCATTGTTATTAGGAACATGTTCAACTTCTTGCCTCTTTGTCAATCTCATGTGCAAATTTACACATATTTGCTGCATTATCACTCACCATGCTGACAGCATATCCTAGATCAATCTGAAACTCCGTCAAGGTATCCATGAATATTTGCTTATAGTCACTACTATTAGAGTACCCGATCGAAACTTTTACAGATAGAGTAACAGTCTTTTGAATCCATTCTCATCTATTTATTGCCACTATAATATGGCTGTGCTGGGTGGCACCATCAATTCTGATGTAAAGCCACTTATTCTTCAGCTTTTTGGTCATCTCCTCCTCAGCTCTCTTCATAACTAAGTTATTAATTCCTGTGGTTCCTAAATGTACCCCTAGAATTTTGGCAATGCTGCCATTCATGAGCTGGAATTCTGGCTCTGAAAAAAAGGTGAATGGAACAGCATTGTAACAGCACAATGCCAAGATAGCTTCATTTAATGTTTCTTTTGTCTATCTAATTTTCATCTGTCTAGTCTGGCTAATTCTAGGCCTTTTATTTAGAGTATTTTCTCTTGTTTTTTTAGGCTTCTTTTTGTCGAATCAAGGGCCTGAAAAATGTCAGGGTGGATATTCTTCAATTGTGTTCCTAAACTGTACATTCTAGAACTGGCCCTGGGACCTATAGGTCAACTTATCTTGACTTGGCACTGTTTTTCTCCATTCATTACAAGGCATGAAATCTTGTTGATTTTAGATTCAAACATTAATTTGTCTTTGACATCTGGGAAAATATACCATCATATATTTGTGGCATTTTTCAGACAATTCATTTACTTGAAATATTGGAAAATTTAGTTTTTTTTCTTCTGAAATGTACAGTGCTTTAAAAAACTGTAACAAATGTTTTGACACAGCCCCATTACAATATTTCCTCAAACACATCAGCCTCTTCTGCCAACTGCTCTTCAGCATCTTCAGGGGCTGGTTCAGCTGTGGGTATGTCAGAGTTCTTCTGGGCCTCAAGAATTTGTATCTTATGGTTTAGATTTACAATTTCTTTTTTCAATTCTTTACGTGAAGGAGCAGATCATAGTTGCCAGATATTTTTCAGATCAAAGTGTACAAATAAGGTGTACATTGGACCTCCAATGTGTACATTTTTTTTTGGGGGGGGGGGAAGAGGAAAAAGGGAGGGGGGAATGGGGAGAAGGGGATGGGGTATGAGGGGGATTTGCTACGCTATCATAATAGAAATTAGATTGAGTATAAAGTATATCTGACATGAAAAATATATCTTCTAACTGGTTTATGATAATAACAATAATAAAAGGAAAATCTCATTATTCGCTCTTTTTTTAGGTGCAACTACAAATCCCATCGATTTTAAAAGCCTAAAAATGATAAAAAGATTTTATCCCCCACTATAATACAATTAGCATATTATTCGAAATGTAAACCTAGATATTTAATTATATCCAATATGATGCATTTCAGTATGGCTGAGAACTGATTCTAATTAAGTTAAAAGATATCAAAATAACAGGTTTAAAAAATGTTTTTTAATAAGTCAAAAAGCATCATTTTTAACTTAAAAATGGCGTAAAAAACGTTATTCTATAGCTTTAAATTACTAACAATATTTGTTTAAAAGCATTGTTATATTGGACGGTTTGTAACGTAAAAACGACGTAAAAAACGATTAAAATAACTGATATTCTATAGCCATTAAATTGCTAACAATATTTGTTAAAAGTATCATTAAATTACTAATAATATTTGTTAAAAAGTATCTTTAATTGGATGGTTTTCAACGTAAAAATGACATAAAAACGATTAAAATAACCATTATTCTAAAGCCATTAAATTACTGATAATATTTGTTGAGAAGTATCAATTAATTGAACGATTTTAAACATAAAAACAACGTAAAATACGATTTAAAAACCGCTATTCTATAGCCATTAAATCACTAACAATATTTGTGCAAAATTGTCTGAAATATGATGCATTTCAGAATGGCTGAGGACCGACTGCAATCTAGCGGATATAGCCATATATAGTTTATAAAACTTTGGGTACCAAATGTAATCTACAGTCCAATGTTTACAAATGGTTATAAAACTTTGGGTACCAAATGTAATTTACAGTCCAATGTTCACTAATGGTTATAAAAGTTTGGGTACCAATTAGTCCTGATTTAATATTATTTGCCTTATTTATTATAGGTTTAATAGTTGAGAGAAAATTGCCTGTAATATGAGGCATTTCAGTATGGCTGAGAACTGATCTTAATCTAGCGGATATTTATCGGTTGCAAAGCCATACTGAAAAAAATAAAAGATCCCTCATTCATGGAAATATTTACAAGGTAGAACATGTTGTATAGTTAGGTTGCTAATATGGACCTCATTTATTGGTAAGGGGTTGGGGCAGACCCACATGGCAGGATTTATGCTAGTTTTCATTTACTAGGTTTAAATTTAGGATCAATTATTTTTTTCCTGTAACAAAATTAACATTAACTTTTTGTGCAAAAATAAACCACTGAAAATAAAGAAAGTAGTCTGAAATTTTTTGTGTAGATTCCTTAGACAAATAAAAATCGCAGTTCTATTATGCTTCATGATCGATTTTTACGTTTAAACCCCTATAATTATGTAATCTTTGTTCGTAGGTTTTACATTTAAATTTCGGATCAATTATTTTTTTCCTTTCACAAAATTAATGTTAACTTTTTGTGCAAAAAAAACCCACTTAAAATAAAGATAGGAGTCTGAAATTTTTTGTGTAGATTCTTTAGACAAATGAGAATCGCAGTTCTTTCATGCTTCATGATCGATTTTTACGTTTAAATCCCTTTAGTTATGCAATCTTTGTCCGTAGGTACTACGTTTAAAAAAGTCTTTTTTATACTATTAAATAAAAAATGTTGATTGTCTTTGAGTGTCGTTTACTCGTTAGCCTTTCATTGTAGATCGATGAAATTTTAAACATAGCTAGTTAAAGTAGTTGGTAGTTTCTGTATAAAATTTCATTAATATCACATGAATACAAAAAAACTTATTACAATCGTAAAAAAACGACACTAAAAACCATAAACCCCATGAAAATGAAAAAAACATTTTTAAAATAAATTATTTCAGACTGTTCATGTTATTGTCAGCTAAGGGGTTAATATGAGCCCACTTATTGAAAACATTTTTATGATTTTTCATGAAAGTGAAAGTGTTCCCCATTTTCAGGCCATAAAGGGGGAGAAGGAAATGGCCACAAACCGGTTAGAAGATATATTTTTCATGTCAGATATACTTTATACTCAATCTAGAAATTACACTAGTGGCATCTAGGTTACTAGTTACTACAAAAAATATAAATATTTAGTTAAACTTCAATGTTTATAACCAGAAAATCAAGGAAGGAAGCCAATTTTTGGGGGTAAAAGTCTATTTTTGGAAGGAAAATTCCAATTTTTGTGTGTACACATTTACATTTTTTAAAAAATGATGAAAATGCGTACATCCTTGCCGGTTTTGCCCTATGTGTACATTTGTCAAAAATCAGGTCAAAAATGCATTCATTACGCGCAAAATGCGTACATCTGGCACCGTTGGAGCAGATGGCAGGTTTGCATCTAAAAAATGTTGGATTCGAGAATACAACTCTTCTTGTGACTCCACACGCTCCTGGAAGAGATTTATTAGTAGATTCGTTATCTTTATGTATATACCATTAGATATCAAATATTCTTTAAAAGCATCTCTTTGGAGATCTTCTTCAATGCGAGCTCTTTTATTAGTCATCTTTAAATATTAATTTGAAACCAACTCTTTAGTGAAGTGAATCAAGCAATTATAGCTTGGTCAATGAAACATTTAAAAAAAAATATTTTCAGGCAATAAATGTTTCAGATGCTAAATTGACAGAGGAAAATCAACCAGTATTTCTGAGATCTTTAACTTTAGAGGGATATTGTAGGGTTTGATTAATATCAACCAAATTAAAGAAGCAAGGAACCCTTCTGCAAATTTTCCTAGAGACATTTCTATGAAATCAGTGTTAATGCAATTTTGTGAAATTTTTACTAAGGATTTTTATAAATGCTATTACTTAAAAAAAAAAAAATGTTGATGTATTTTTTTCATTTAAAAATTTAATCAAAGGATTTCCAAAAGAGTTTAGGAATTTACCTCTTTCAGAGAAGCTCGTCTTATTCACCGCCTCCTCAACTGCCGGCAGGCCCCTTTCCAAGCTGGCGAAGTTCTCCTTGGCAATGATGGAGGTCTTTGTGATATGGGCACATCTATTGGTGCATGATTCAAAGTAACCCCAGACCCAAAAGTACATTGAATTAAGATCAGGCTGCTGGGAGGGCACATTTTCTTTGAAATGGGAGTAACCGCAGGATCCAAATTAACCCAACTTTCAAGCTACCCTTAGACATGGAGGCTCTTATTTGGACCACAGTTGAGCTAAAACGATATTCTTTACCTTTATGGAAATGGCATGACAATTCAGCTAGGGTTGTCAGCGCAATCTATAGTTTAGAATGAGTTTTAAAGTTCCATATCAGTCCCTGAATTCAAGTACCAAGAAATTTTCACAATTTTTGACATTTCAAAATCTGCCTGGTTTTACTTTGCTGGAGTACTATGGCCAAGCCATTTTAGATAGAAAGCTCTAGACTTTTCTAGTGTTTTACTTATGTATCTAACAGTATCTCCAGCAAGTTTAATTACCCTACCTCACCTACAGATGGGCTGAAGTCTGATTTAGTGGGACCTAGTTGAGAATCAAGATTAAACCACTGGCGCATTTAGAGTCTGCTGTGTTGAACATATGCAAGACCAGCTCAGAGAAATGTCCCCCATCGTCCAAAGATTTTTTTTGTGTTTAAAGGTCATTATCTAGGCTTTTTATCGTGAGGTCAAACGTCCTGATTGGTCAAGTAGTTTTGACGCTATGGCCGTTTAATAAAAATTCGGATTTATGTGCCCCACCCTGTATATATATCACCCCGTCCCTTTTTTATTTTGTTAAAATTTTTGCCCCCAGCCATAAGCTCTTGTACTAACTCAATTTTGAAGATTTTTACAAAATTTCAATTCTAGTGTGTTAATATAAACCTGAAATTTACCAAAATAAAATGGGGGCCAACTCAATTATAACATATGAAGGACAAAGGTGTAGCAAGTAATTTTCCAAAGTAAAAATTGCCAAATTTCATACATAAATAATAGGGTTCGGCCCGATTGGACAGATATTGATATTCGGCTGATTTATAATGCTGAATATCAAGAAATCAGGTTTATATTGACACACTAGAATTGAAATTTTGTAAAAATCATTAATATTGAGATGGAACAAAAGCTTTAAAAACGGTCTTTTTGCAGATTTTATAAAGGGATAAGGGATTTCCTAAGTTCTTTGTATGGGGTATTCCTGTCCAGTTTTGTGTTTAGGAATGAATATTTCTTACCCGAGGGAATAAATGATGGACCGATAGGTCATCATTTATTCCCTCGGGTAAGAAATATTCATTCCTAAACAAAAAACTGGACAGAAATATCATTCTCATTTAAACAAAAAACTCATTTTTTATGCTAAAATGTGGTTTAATTTTGGTTTTTAATTTTCATTTATTTCCCGGCTATGATCATTTATATCCCTGATATCAAGTTTTTTTTAATAATTAATAAAAATTCAAAAATCTTCCAAAAAAAATTGAAAATCTTCTAAAAATGACTACCTCCGGGAAATAAATGAATATTTACATCCACTATTTAAGGGGTTGTTTATATGGGAATGCCTATTTAAAGAGATCATATAGATTCACTCATTTTACCATTTCAAATTTTGATTGTGATGCTTTCTCCTCATTATTTATGGCTTTAAGAACCTCTAAAAGAATAGTTTCTAAATAGTTATTTCTTTTCAAAGAAGTTGCACTCTTAGTATCCTAATAATATTCATAATTTATTTTAAAAAGTTATAGGATAAAGGAAAGGGGTTGAACTCTTTGCATTCTAATAATGTTTATTATCTATTTAGGAAAGTTAGTAGAGAGGAGTTGTACTCTTTGTATCCTAATAATATTTATGATTTTTTAGGAAAGTTAGAGGAAAGGAGTTGAGGTCTTTGGATGCTAATAATATTCATAATTTATTTAGAAAAGTTATAGGATAAAGGAAAGGGGTTGAACTCTTTGCATCCTAATAATGGTTATTATTTATTTAGGAAAGTTATTGGAGAAGAGTTGTACTCTTTATATCCTAATAATATTTATGATTTATTTAGGAAAGTTAGAGGAAAGAAGTTGAGGTCTTAGATCCTTATAATATTCATAATTTATTGGGAAAATTAAATAGATAAGGAGTTACACTCATTGTATCCTAATGACTTTTATCATTTAGGAAAGTTAGAGGAGAGGAGTTAAGATCATTGTATCCTCACAAAATCCAACGCAAGGATGATAACAGGGTTTTTGTGATGAACACACTCTTTAATTTGGCTGAGACTCACATCCTCGCAAGCATTATCCATCTCTTTGATATGTAAGTGTTTAAACATAAATGATTTAGATCCTTAATCAGTAAATTGGACTAATAAGAACACAGTGTAGGAATAATCCGTCCATATTATTGGTTAGGGCATATTCTTATTTGGTACGATTTTTCATGCCGTTCATGTAATATAAATCAGCTATAAACAGTTGAATTTCTCAGGATAAAGAAATTATATCGTCAAAAATTTTCGTTGTTCGGAATGATAATTATATATCAAAAGCTTTGTTTATATCGAACTAATAATAATTGATAATAATTTTTTTCGTATTCATTCGAATCCGGTGGATAGGAACCTGTTCTCATTCATACGAAAAAACTATGTCTAGCATCGTATTATATCCAGCTTTCTACGAATATAAAAATGTACAATCATAAGATTAAAACCAGTTTTTTTAGCCGGTGCCTGCGGCACCTCGGGGCTAAAAAAACTAGTTTTAATCTCATAATTGTACATTCTATATCCGCGGAAAGCCGTTTATAATACGATGCGAGAAATAAATATTCTCGTATTCATTCGAATCAGGTGGATAGGAACCAGTTCTCATCCATACGAAAAAACTATGTCTAGCATCGTATTATATCCAGCTTTCTACGAATATAGAAATGTACAATCATAAGATTAAAACTAGTTTTTTTAGCCGGTGACTTCGTCACCTCGGGGCTAAAAAAACTAGTTTTAATCTCATAATTGTACATTCTATATCCGCGGAAAGCCGTTTATAATACGATGCGAGAAATAACTATTCCCTCATCCACTTAGTGACTCTCTAGCTTATTCTCACTCAGAATTTTTGTAGATTACAGTCTTTTACAGCTAATTAACTATTATCAGAAAAGCCAGTTTCTACATTAACTTCTTTATTTTCTTTAATTTCAATACAAATCTTATGACTTTTTTTTGTAGCCTTATGAATAATCTTTTTTTGTAAGGTGTGATGCATTTAAGCAAACAGAAAATGGATGGATAGATACGGAAAACAACAACAGAGAGATCTCATACAGACAACTATTTGAGGTTAGTTTGCTTTGCACCTTTTTAAAAGCGAAGCTTTTCTATAATTAGGGTCGGTCCGTCCGTCCGTCCGTCCGTAACGGATAGCTTTTTTTTTGTTAATTTAGGCATGTTAGAATTGTCCTATCGATTTCAAATTTTGCATGGTGATTCCTTTAATAGTTAGGTACGATTTAGAAAGCTTAGCAACTCTATAATCATCACCAAAATGTCCGTACGTCCATTTTAAACATGTTGATTTTTTTACTTTTTTAACAACAAATTTTTATGTGATCTAATCATCCGATTGATCTGATTTTTGGTATATTGATTCCTGGGACAACAAAGTATAATGTAATAAGCGAAGCAACTCTATAATCAAGTCCTAAAAATGTAAGTATGTCCATAAACATTATCCTGAATCAAGCAGTTTTTCAACAAATTTACTTACAATTTTGCTTTGACTCTTACACATTTATATTATAATTATTCAGTTCTGACACTATACAAGTGTTAATGTCCGTTTGTCCTACCGTTTCAGTGCTTTGCTTTTATGGATGTTGTCATCCTTGTTAGGAACAAAGCTACTGCTTAATTCGAAGTGTCCGTCCGTTCGTCTGTCTCTGTCATTCTTGGGAAATGTATTTTCTCATATTCTATATAGGATAGAAAGCTAAGATTTTCTGTGAAGATTCAAAATACCTAATTTAATATTTTATTAACGTGGTCAGTTGGTCTTATCTGTCATGCTACAAAAGACATTTTATTCAAATTTGTATATAAAGTTTTTTGATTTTATCTTATCGCTTTTTTCTTTCTCTTTTTAATATCACTGAACATCTGCTATAGAACTCATCTTGTCCGTTTGTCCATTTATTTTGGATGTTGTCAATCTCCTACCATATATTAATTATATTTTTATCCCTTATTTATCATGAAGTCTAAATATTTTCGAAGAATTTTCATAAAAAATAAGTTTAATCTTTAAAAGTCATAAATTCTCAAATATATGTATACCCATATAAGAATCAAAGCAACCCTATATGATGGGAAGGTTGACTATCACAGACAGTTAGTGCAAATATATTTTATATCTAATTGTTATTTGTTTCCAATAACAATTATGACAATATTTAAAACATTGCTTTAATTTTTTTTGCTATATTTTGTATAGTACAAATATCCTAGTTTTACGACTATTTACTTTGGGCAAAATATGGAAGCCTTTAGAAGCTCTAATTTGATGTTAAATATTAACATGTTGACATTTTACTAGGGCTTGGCAGCCGCGCGTCAGCCGCGACCAAGCCTCAAATTTAAACCTGTTTATATGCCCTGAAAAACTTTTATAAAAGAGGGAATACCATATTGGGTTTAGTTTTAGGACGAAGCCCAATCTGTCCCACTATGAGGAAGATGATTCTCTTTTCTACCATCTCTTTTGAAGAGATTTTCTTCCCCCATTCCCTTTTTCTTTTCCCTTTATATGACGTCATATAGGAATCGTCTTCCTCACAGTGCAGTGGGACAGATTGGGCTTCGTCAGTTTTAGACTTCCAGTTTTTAGAATTTTAGAATTGTAAAAGGTTGATTTCCTAAGGCTTATAGGCAGCTGACGCGCGGCTGCTAAGCCGTGCATTTTACTACGTCTTTCAAATATCATTTTGTGCTAAAACAAGAATAACAAAATTTAAAAATATTAAATGCCAAGTTTTAGTTGAAAACAAATCATTAACCCTAAAAAGTTGATTCTTAAATGTGGTTTTATGTTTACATGAGTCTATTATGATATATAAAACAGCTCTACAAATGTATTGAAGACCTTTTAGTTGTAAAAGGAAGGTTTTACGCTATTAAGCCCAAATAAAGTTATTTAATAATAAAAAAAAACAAATTTTCAACCAACCTAAAGAAGTAGATTGTAAAAAAGCTTCACTTTTGAAAACTAAGTTAAATTATTAGACTGTCAAAGCCTCTGAAAATGTTTCATTTGACGCAAAACGCCTCATTATTATAGCCTTATTTTCACATAACATTTTGCAACGACGTAATCAGAGGATTATTTAGCAATGGCAGTAAGTCTGTTTGTGTCCTTATTTATTTAAATCTAAAGGGTATAGGAATATATTAAATTCATATCTAACTGTTATGTAGTTTCATTACGATAATAAAAAAAATATTTTGCTTTCCATTGATGTACATACATTCTTAAAATGTCAAATTAGGAAAATAATTCATTTTAATGCAAGGGTTCTTGATTTCATTTAAAAATGATGAATTTAACAGTTGAGTGTTTGTTTCAATTTGTTTACCAAACTTTAAAAAATAAATCGTTTCTAAGAGTAATATCTTTGAAAAATAACAATAGTCTAAATTAAAATTTCCCTTGGCAACTTTATTTAAAAAGGGGAGGGGGGGGGGTGATTAAAAAAATATAATCATCTCAAAATTTAAAACCCAAAATTACAATAGCCAAAAACCATTCCGGGACCTATTAAGATTCTCTAGGATGGAGAACTCAATCGGTTCAGTGGTTAGAAAGATTTTAACAGAAAAAAACTAGATATGGATTTATTGTCCTAGTATGTAAGTATGACATTTGACAAGTTAAGGATTTGTCCTTTTTTTTTTGCATATGTAAACAATTATTATTACTGTTATAATCAGGAATATTGAGGGATAAGACAATTGGCGATAAATTGGTGTACATACCCAGTAATAAAATACTAAATTCTCGTTTCTGTTGGGTTGAAATTGTTTGAGACAGCTAGTTTGAACCTTCCAATAAAGATTTAAAAAGTATTGAAAGATTTTTGGCAACGAATGTTCATTAAACTTTGGGTACCAGTATAACTTATCAGTCCAATGTCCCCTCCCTCCCTGGTTATAGTACAATTTAATTCATATGTAAATGTACAATTTTGATGAAATAATTGATAACAGACATAAGTCAATGTCAAAAATAAATTTAAAAACCTAACCTAAAACTCTAAGTTATTGGATTGAAAATGTTCTGGGATTTAAATAAAACTTAAACAGTTTAACCTAGCATCTAAACCTAAGGGCTCTGTATTTGATTAAGAAGGGAAAGAAAATAGCCTGAAACCATCCCAAGACATATGTGAAGCATCCATAAAATGGAGAACCCAATTGGGTTAGCAGTTATTAAAATCTTAAGTATCAGACAAAAAACCTTACTGCTTTATATAGTAGGATATTAACATACTTATGCCTTTGCATATGTTAACAATTTACACATGCATGTAGAATAAGCATTGCTACATTATATTAAAATCTTTTCATCTGTGAGTTAATAATTAAAAGCTAATTTAAACTCAGTACATACGTCCTTTACAGATCGCTAATTTTTAGAATATCCCATTGCTTTTAAAATTTGCTTGATGATTTCTGTAACAGATAAGTATATATAAGAAAGCGTATCAACTTTTCATTCAATTATTATCAGTAAGATCATACGCCCATTTTGTATTTCTGACACTATATTTTTTTCTGACACCTTATTTTCGCTTTTATGACTGTTATCATCCTTGATTGTCAACACTTTTTGAATATAATTGTCCATGATTAAAATAATATGGAACAAATTTCATAATAATTAGACTGTGACATCTTTAAATATTTTCGAATAAAAAAACACAATTTTAAGTGTCTTAAGAACCAGAGGGAGGGGACATTAGTTGGTATGGCTAAAAAACTTTGGGTACTTTTAATCAATATTAATTGAGTGTTTTAATCTAGCATTGTCTAAACTTTTTAACCAATAATTTTAATTAGAAAGGGAATATTGTTGGGGTATGGACATCAAAGAAAACCCTTACTTCTATGATATTTCAAGGAAATTGACCACCAACTAATAAAATCGTTGTAGAGCATAAATTGCAAAATTATTTCTTTATTCTAACTGTATAATACTTATCTGTACGTTTATTGCAACCTTTATTCATAATAGCATACAACTACTTACCATGTTGTATTTTTGTAATCATATTATGCCATGTTGCATTTGTACTTTAATCTTTTTTTTCGTACATTGAAACTTATTTAATATTTTATCTTCGCTAGGTGCAATATATTTGTCAACAAATAATTTTTTTATTTGATGTTCATAAATTGCAATTATTTTGAACTTTAATCTTGTCTGGTGTTCGATTATTGATTTAATGTTTAACAAGGATGACAACATCCATAAAAGTGATGCTTAACAAAGCAATGGATATATTACATTTTTCGTAGCGAGGCAACTCTATAGTTCCACATGTCTGTCCGTCTGTCTGTAAGACAAGAAAAGGGAAAGCGGCTTTTATTTAAGATAGAAGGCTGACACTTCCTATCAATAATCCCATCATTTTGGAGCATAATTAACTTCTATGGATACTACGTATGGATGTTGTCATCCTTGTTAATATGATTGTTGAGATGCTTCGCTTGTAGATAAAGTACAATTTGATATGTATTACTCTGTTAGTGTCATACTTATGCCATACTAAGTATCAGTATATTCGTTTACAATTCATTATTCCATCTATTCACTAATTAATCTATCTCTCTTTCTATCTAAATGTCTATCAATTTAACTATCTGTCTAATCTATCTATCTATCTGTCTATTTATATATCAATCTTTCTGTATGTATATTTGTCTATCTATCTGTCAATCTGTCTATCTAACTGTCTGTCTTTCTAACTGTATATCTATCTGTCTATCTTTCTAACTGTCTATCTCTCAGTCTGTATTTCTATCTGTCTGTCTTTCTATCTGTCTATCTATATGTCTGTCTTTCTAACTGTCTATCTATCTGTCTGTCTTTCTATCTGTCTATCTATATGTCTGTATTTTTAACTGCATTTCTATCCGTCTGTCTTTCTATCTGTCTATCTATCTGTCTATCTATCTGTATATTTATCTGTCTGTCTTTTTAACTGCATATCTATCCGTCTATCTTTTTATCTGTCTATCTATCTGTCTATTTATATGTCTGTCTTTTTAACTGCATGTCTATCCGTCTATATTTCTATCTGTCTATCAATCTGTCTGTCTATCAATCTGCCTATCTATCTGTATATCTATCTGTCTATCTTTCTATCTACTAATTATCTATCTGTATCTCTATCTGTATATCCATCTGTCTATCTATCTATCTATCTAGGATGTGCGAAACACCATAGACTATATCCACGTTGAGTCTATGGAGTTGAAGCGGGTGACAGTGAAGGACCTTGCCCGCTATGTCAAGAAGGATGACCGCCTCCCCGCACTGCTGACCCAGCTAAAAAAAGGCGGCCGCAAAACCCTGCTGCTTACTAACAGGTAGGATTTGTAATTGCGACAAAAACATATACGATTTAGATGTTAGTGGCCCAAAGAATAGAAGGAGCTCTATTAGGAGTTCGCGGATGGGGGGCGGGGGACTCAACCCACCATCTATAATTTTTTATTTAAATGCAAAAATAAATGATGTTTTCTCTTAGAATGATGGAGTTACCCTCCCCTAAAATAATCTTTCGGAATCACAGGTTGACGTACAAATATCATCCTGTTACTTCATAAGGATTTTGATTCCTAGATGAGGAAGATTGCGTAAAGGATTTTGCATAATTGGTTGCACAATTCTTACTTTAAGTTAAACGATGTGCAACAATATTACCTAAATTTAATTTTTTTTAAATTTTCAGTGATTGGTGGTACACGAACATTATTATGAGCTATCTACTCTCTGATTACTCTAATAAAGGTATCTATTATTATATTATATAAAGATATTAAGATGTAATAATGCAGGGACATTAATAATGTAAATTTCATAAATAGGAGGAAAAAAGAATAACTTTTAAATTGTCTTTTCTTTTGCTTAGCAACGTTATATGTAATTTAAGATAAAAAAGAATGATTGAAAAACTTAAAATTGCAATTTGGTGAATATATGTATACATTATTATTTAAAGTAATAGGATGTCTATCTGTTAAGTAAAATCTCATAAACGGCCTAACCAAGGGAAGATGGATACGTAATGGCCGGTGTAAAAAGGCCTACACATAATAAGAAAAAAAATAAAAATCTAATATTGCAAAAACACGCGTAAAATAGGTCTTTTTTTCGCTCGGTTATTTATGCATTATTGAGTATTGGTCAACCAGATAATTATTGGAGCACAAAAATGGAAAGATATACATATTGAAACAATGATGACAACATCCATAAAAGCAAAGCTCTGAAACGGTAAGACAGACGAACATTAAGTCTTGTATAGTGTCAAAACTAAATACACAAAAGGACATACTGACATTTTTAGGACTTGATTATAGAGATGCTTCGCTTATAATATTGTATCTTATTGTAATAGGAATCAGTACTACAAAAATCAGATCAATCGGATGATTTTATCACATAAAAAACTGTTGTTAAAAAAGTAAAAATTCAACTTGTTTAAAATGGACGTACGGACATTCTGGTAATGATTATAGAGTTGCTACGCTTTCTAAATCGTACCTAACTACTACAGGAATCATAATGCAAAGTTTGAAATCGATAGGGCAATGCTAACCTGTTTTAATTAACGAAAAGAACTAACTGTCTTTGACGGACGGACGGACGTAACGACCCTAATTATAGAAAAGCTTCACTTTAGCAAATAGCAGACGGACGGCTATAACATACTGCAATTTCGCATTGAGAATAAGAGTGCACATTATTTTAGCCAGACTAAAAAATTATACTTCAACGTACTTTATACCTTATCAAGTCAAAAGTTAAAGATTGTATACAGAGGTTAGCTTCTCTTGAAATTAGTTATTTGCAGTCTTTTTGTACATGCCATTGTGTGACTTATCGTGTCAAATAAAGGCATACTTGTGTGTTCAAAAGCTTCGCCTTTTTTAAAATATCTTTTTACATTGTTTGAAAAAAATGTTTACATAAAGATAAAAATACCTTTATGTATAACAACTGTACAGTACTTTAGATTTCCAGTCGGGATGCATGATTAGGATGTGATATTTTTCCATCAAGTTTTCCTACACTCAAAATTCAGATTTTTAAAAAATTTCTAGGTGAATGGTTGGAGTACTTTGACTTAACTGTTGTCGACGGCAGGAAACCTAAATTTTTCACTAAGGTAGGTTTTATCCCTATAATAAAGTAACATGAAGTCTGTCTGTCTGTACCGAAGGATCTCGCTAACCACTGAACCGATATGGTTCTCCTTTACAGGTTAGCTTCTCATAAGTCCATGTAAGGTTTAAACTATTTTGGGGGAGAGTACCACCACCTTCCAAAGAGAAATAAAAAAATAAGTAACCCGGCCAATCCAGCTACCGGGAAAAGATTTTTGGAAAAACTGCTGATCTTAACGTAAATTAAAAAAAAAGAATTTACGTTCCGCTAAATGCCCCAAGAGGTGTAGCCACTAGTAATAGATTTATAAAGTCTAGATGATCAATTACTTTATTGGACCAATAGTATGCCAGTGTAGGAACAACCCGATTACATTATTGGTCAAAAAGTGTCCACATGTTCATACGAAAGGACAGTTTTTATCTTCATTTCATCATTATGATGCATCAGTGCAGAGTATTAGTACAATTTTAGATACTAATCTACACGTTCTATGGGGTGTAATTATCTGTTCAATTCATAAAAAGGACAGTATTTAATTTTTTTCATTAAAAAAAGACATAAGTTTTCATGAAAACTAATCTTGTTTATTCAGGAATGTGAATTGAAAGAAGTTGATTTGGAAACATCAGAAGTTGGACCAATAAGGAATGTTTCAATACTCACCACTTACAGTATAAATAAATAAATAGCAGTAAACCTTCCAAATAACTGTACTAAGGAGCCCTGTGTAAACCCCACACTATTTCAGATACTAAAGTACAAACAGAAACCTTCAACTGTTATAATTTATACAGATATCCTATTCTTTTGAAAGATTTTTAAGAAGCTTTATACATGCCTTAAGTTTGTTTTAGGCTACTTTGCCATTAGAGTAAAACACTAGAGGTAGGAAGGGGCTAATAACTGTATCTCCCTATTGAACTGTCCTTGTGCCAACTCTCATTTGGTCATTGAAAATCAACCAATGTTGTGGTGTGTATTAACACAGCCAAGTAGTAGAAAACTATTTGGTAGCAGACGAATAAGGTGATTGAAAAAGGAAAGGAGGTAGTTATCTGTATAAAGATTTATACTATAGACATGTTATTTTACCTTTTCCTAGTGGCAAGGGCCGAAGCTTCTTGTTTTAAATAAAAGTATTGAAATTTTAGACCAGATGATTTGAACACAAAGAAACGTGTGTTTAGCGGCGGTGATCATGGCACTATCACTAAGATGCTAGGTATATCTATCTATCTGACTATCTATATGTCTATCAATCCGTCAATCAATCTGTCTACATATATATATATCTTTATCATAGACATAAGACTTGAGACATTTTTATGTTTTTCTATCTATCTATCTATCTCTTTATATCTTTCTAACCATCTACCTATCTATCTTTTAATGTCTCTCAATTTATTATATGTGTGCTTAAAAATGGAACTTTTCTTTATTTTAGTTCATTATTCTTTATTTCAGGAGTTGATGAGCCCGAGATTCTCTACTGTGGTGACCATCTGTATGGTGATGTTATTAAATGCAGGTAAATGCTATGTCAGGCGCGTGCGATTACAGTTATCTATCTATTAGGGTGTTATTAAATTTAGGATGTAAATGTGAGTGTCTATTTATCGTTCTATCTGTTTTTTTTTCTGTCCAACTATATCTATCTAACTTTATATGAACTCTATTTATCTATTTATTTGTATGTCTATATCTATCTATTTAGCTATTTGTGTTGTCAATCTGTCTGTCTATCTATCTATTAATCTATCTATCTATCTTTTTATCAATCTATCTTTCAATTGATATATCTATCTATATTAGGAAAGAATGTGAGTGGAGGACTCTATTGGTTGTGCCTGAACTGGACCATGAGGTAATAATAATTTTGCCAGAAAAAATAGCCAAAAACCAACCCATTCTTTAGTACCAACCTTAGGCAATCTTATAATTATGAAACTGTCAGTGGAGCTATTTTGAAATCTAAAAAAATAAATAGATAAGTTCTTTAGTTTATGATAATGAAAACAATTACAGCTTGCTATAATTGTGTGAGAAAGGTTCGCATATTGGCCCATTAACGCATCATAAATAAAGACGATAAAAAGGGTTTTACTGTTGCTATGTCAGTTGTACGACATAAATAGTTAGAGTAGGGAAAATGCCTTTGGCCAAAACAGGCGCAACTTATTGCCATGCACATGTATAACTTCCAGATAATAGAAGTGTAACCAAAGGTTGAATTGTCTAAAGGGTGATTGACTATACATATAAGTATGCATATGATTAAACAAAATTAGTTATATTTTATATAAGTTTAGGATACATTGAATATTTGAATATTTAAGGTGAATGTGAGTATGGAATCAGAGACACTAATACAAGAGTTGCACAAGCTAGAAAATATTCTTTCCAAAGATGCTCAACAGGTATAAAATAGGGATATTAAGGGATAAGACAATTAACTATAAACTGATGAATGTCCCAAATACAAATGAAACAAAATTAAATAATTTTTTTAATAAGGGGGGAGGGTTTGATTTCAAAATGCACTATTTTTTGTCTTTGCCTAATTTTTCATGAAACTAATAATTGCTTATTTTAGTTTGTTCAATTGAGAGAGACTCTTATGAGCTGTGTTAGTAAGCTGGACAAAGGTTATGGCCAGTCTGGATCTTTGTTCAGGTATTTATCTGTTTTCCTAGCTATCTATATATCTTTCTTACTGGTTATCTATCATTCTATCTAACTATCTATCTTCCTGGCTATCTATCTATCTATCTATATGAGCTGTGTTAGTAAGCTGGACAAAGGTTATGGACAGTCTGGATCTACAGGTATCTATCTATCTCCCTGTCTCTTTATCTTCCTAGCTTTTTATCTATATATTTATTTATCTTGTTATTCATTTATCTTGTCCCCATGTTATGTATCTATCTACATATCTTTGCTTTTTAAAAGTAAGATTTACTGATTTTTTCAACCTATTATTCACCAATCAATGAATGAATAAATGATTTTTTTCCAGGGCTGGAAGCAGATTGACCTATTTTGGTAGCCAAATGTTGATCTGGGCTGATGTCTACACAGGTATACAAATACGCAGGGATCTAAAGGGATAAGACAATGGCCGATAACTTTATGTACATCCTCAATTAAGATACACAAAATTACCCCTTCTGTAGATTACAATTAATGGTTGAAACATTTGGACACTCAACTTAATGAAGCAACCAATCAAAATTCAATAAAAGTCCCCAAAATTCTTAAGTCAACGATTAAGAAAACGTTATAATAAAACTTTGGAGACCAGGGTTATAAACAGCCCAATGACCCCTCCCTCTCTAGGAAGTACGACATCTAAGTTAAACCTAGAAGCTTTAAGTTGACTTAAAAATCATATTTTGACATTAAGTTATTTGTAAAAGTTGTCATGTCTGACATAAGTTTGAAAAGTTGAAGAGTATATTTGAGTAAATTATATTCTGATTTTTCTTTAATTGAGTTTATTTTTGTAGGGAGTGTGATTAACCTGTGCAACTATTCTATTGACCATGTCTTCCGACCTCCCCTCATGCTCTTGCCTCATGAAACTCCTGCTCAAGGATCCCTCCAATCACAGATCAGCATTGATGCACAGTAAGTTTGTAACGACCAATCAAATACCAACATAACCGGTTATAAAGTCAAGTTCCTCTGATTGAAATAGTTCCTTCAATCACAGATCAACATTAATGCTTATTCATTTGAAACAACCTATCAGGATACCAAATTATAGTTTATCTAATCAGTTCCTCCAATCACAGTTCAACGTAAGTGCCTGGTAAAATTGTACTAACAAATCAGAGCACTGTGTTCAGATAAATTTCCTCCAATCACAGAATCAGGATTGAACTGACAAGTTTGTATTGACCAATCAGATCAGTTAATTCCAGTTCTTCCATGATCACCTGTAGTACGCTGGTGGTAATATGTTCAAATCTAACCAATGAGATGCCAAAATTAAAGCTCAATAAATACAAGTTCCTCAAAGCAAATTTCATATTGGCAAATCAAAATCAGCATCACTTTTTAGTTTATAAGAATCTTTCTAATCACAAAAAAAAACAATTTCTTTCTATATTTTTAATTATTTTTTATCCTATAAATCATAATCATCAAAGCCACTTCTCACCATAAGAGATCATTGTATAAAAATAATTTAAATTCAAGATTAAGTCCATTATAACATTTAAAATAAGATAACATACCTTTTAAATCTTCACTTTCCAATCTATATTTAAAGAACTAATTCTATTACCTCTTTAATCAAAGTTTTATTATTATAAAAATTTTAAATTCTTACCCAAGGTGAAAACATATTTTAATAGATATTATAATGATTTTAAAAGAAAATAACTTTCCTTTAAATAAAACAATCTTTAAATTATATAACTATCAAATTCAATTAAAAAAAATTTACAGAAAATATAGATTTATCAAAAAATTAATAAATAGAGTTTTAACAAATTCAAATTATTATTTTCCAATTTTGTAAAGTATATTTTATCATAATATTAATCATTATTCATTATCAAAACTTAACATTTTTTCGAAGTTTTCAAGTTTTAGAAGTATGAAAAATAAAATAATTTAATTTTGTATAAAACATATATTTTTGTCAAAAAAACTTGTCTTTCTGAGACTTTTTGTATTTAAGTAATATGATGCCTTTTTATTGTATATTATTTTATTTATTTCTTCATGTTTCATCATTTCAAGGCTTTTTAAACTTTATTCATAATTTACTAATTTCTTTTTAAACTACAATTTGAAAAATTTTAATGAAAACCATACAAGCTCAAAAATCTAAACAAAAAGCCTTAACTAAATCTTGTATTGTCATTATACACTAGTATACAGGGTGCAAATCTAAAATATCAGGTTTAAAATTATGAAAAAAACAAAAAAGATTCTTAAATTACGAAAAACATATTTATTGAAAATTATAATTATTGATTTTAAAGATTTATTTATTATCAATCTTTAAAAAAAAACCTAACTTATTTAATACTATTTTTTTTCAAAGCACCCTGTTCAAGAAAATTTTAATTCGCAATGTTATTTATTTAATGTGTTTTTACAAAATGAAACAATTGTGATTTAAAATCTACTATCTGCATTTATGGACAGGTATCTTATTCTTGTTTCTAGTAGCGCAGCCACTCTACAACTCAAAATTCTGGAGGTCTGTCATGGAAAGCTTTTTTTAAGCCTTTGTTCACAGTGAAAATGTAAACAGTTTTGAAAATTTATAGTTTTTACTTTTTCTTTCAAAAGCTTTGCAATTATTAATGAAAATTGTTTTTTTTTTCACTACAGAATCATAACTATAATTAAAAAAATTTATAGATTTTCTCAGAGGGTTGTTTCTAAAGAATTTCTGCTCATGAATTTTGAGTAGAAATTCCACTGTGATACCACAGTATTTGTAAACTATAGGAATCACCAAAAAGCAACAAATCTATTGAAAATCATTGCAAATCCACAAAAAAGTTTGTTATATTGTATAAAAATCATATTTTTCAACCAATAATTGATCCTATTACTAATTAAAAAACCCACAAATAATCAGATTTTCTCTAAATAAAACAAAATTCAAAATCATCAAACATTTTAAAATAACAACAAACATAATTTTATCTTGTTTATTAAAAAATCTAAGTTATTTAATTTGAAGCCTAAAAACTTATCAAAAATTTAAATTACATTTCTTAATATTAAAAATAAATATATTTGTCATTTCATATCTATTATAGTTTATTTAGCAATAGAAAATTTAGATTTTTATTGTATTAAAGTATTTTTTATCCCTTCTTCCATATAATATAAATATAAATAAGTTACAGTAACATTATTTTGTACTAATCTCCCTGTGAGTTTATTTAAAATTGTATTTTTAAACAGTTAAATTATTACTTATGATAATGTATATAAAAAGTTGAAATATATATATTTAATTCATTTCTTTCTTTCTGAAGTTAACATGTTTTATAATTTACTTTCAACGACTGTCGCCATTATTGGTTGCATAGATACTCTACAACTGGATGTTTGTCTGTGCATATCAAAAAAGCTTTTCTTTTTGTCCATACTTTTTTATTTTTATTCCTAGTATAACGTGAAGCACATGGCAAAACATATAATAAAACAAACAAATGTGTTGTCTGCTAAGGAACTCCTTTTTAAGATTGACGAATTTTGGGGAAAGATGGACCATCTAGATATGCCATGTCTATTGTTGGTATCAAATGCGTGCACTTGATTTTCACTGAAGGGTGGGGTAAAAATTGATATCTAAATGTTTATCTTAATTTTTACCTATCCCGTCCCTTCCACTCAGAAATTTCATTTTCCTCTCATTTCAAAAGGGGGTGGGGGGGGGGGGGGGCTACTCCCGGCACCTACCTCAACCATGTGCACGCCAACGGTTGTCATGGATAGAGAATATTTAATCAAATACATTTGTCATTTAAAAATATACAAAGGCCAATCCTTAAACATAAATTTCACAATTTTTTATTCCTACGTACTTGTAAGTTTTTTTTTTACTTATTTCCTTACTGGTGTCTTCACCACAGCCTCATGAAGCTTGACCACAGTCCTACGACAAACGCAGGAGTCCCAAACGTCGGAGTGGACAAACGCAGGAGTGGATACTTAACCTAACCTAACCTATTTTAAACCATTTTTTAGGTTTTTTAAATGCCTAATCCCTGCGGGGAGCTTATTTGTATATTCATATCTTAACCTAACCTAACCTGTATAGAAATACCTAATTAGATTAATGTTTTGACACTCCTCCGTTTGTCCACTTTGACGTTTGGGACTTCTGCGTTTGTCCTAGAACCTTGACCACAAGTGTGAGGTGTGGAATAAGTCCCGTCCTCAATCCATTCATTTTCAATCTTATTAAAGATAATTTACAAATTAAATTGGTGTTTGTATTTCTGTTGCTAATTTGTTAAAAAAGGTCTTTTTTTACAAGGGGTCACAGTGGTCCTCAAGGCAAAAGAAGTTTGACAAAACCTACCATAAAAACGGACTATATGGCCATCAAATATACACATTGGAGGGCCAGGAACTGATTTTCTTAAAATCATAGCTGTTCCTTCTTGGGGTTTATTCCATTTTAAAGTTAACAGACCAAATTCCCTAAAAAATCAAGGTTGTTTGTCGTGATTTTGTTGCTTTGGATTCAAACCTTTATAACTTTACCTGTATGAAAGACTCATGAAAGCTAAACCTACCATTGGAAAGCCTATTGAATGACAATTTCAGACATAGCTTTAAATTTTTTGTAGCTTTCTTACTTTTTGCTCTACAAGGAAAATTGTAACCAAAGGGAGAAAATTTATTGATAAATCTATTCTCAGAAAGGCTTTCACTAGGGTATTTTGATATAAATTTTTCAGGATTTTTCTTATGTTCAGTGATTCTTTTGATGACAAATGCAAAAAATACACTTTCACACATTTAATTTGGTATATTTGCATTTTTTCTACCTTGGGCCAAAATTTTTTTATAAAAATTATAAGTTGGTGTATATTTTTTTGTCCAAAATTGTACATAAATTTCAGGAATAAATATTAAGAACCATCAATTGCTACATTTTACATGTGTAGTTTTAATTTTCCTATATTTATGGTTGTGTAGGAGCCTCAAAAATGCTAAACCTACCATTGTAAAGCATGTTGAACACTATCCAAATAAATCTACAACTTTAAAAAAAAAATTTACTTAAAAGGCTTGCACAGGATTTATGTTAGGTGTAATAAATTTCACCAAAAATGTTTTCTTTCCTACAAAATTTGGAGTAGAAGGGAGGTTACAAAGCATTAATAGTTATCACATGTCCTGTTTCAACACCAATCTATGGAGGGGGTGTGCCCTCCCCCCCTAAAAAATTGTGCAGGGCTTAGGTGCCCCCCCCTTTCCCCCCCTAAAAAGGGAGGGGGGTAACATTTTGATAGTTGAAAATAATGCAAAATTTAAAAATTTAAAAAAATATTTTTTCAAAACTCAACAAGATATAACATACCCCCCCCCCTTGGCCCCCCTCCCCTACCCCATATCTATGGTGATTTCAACCCCTCCCCCCACCTCCTTAGACATCTCTTGGAATTTTTTTAATCTTTTTTAACTCTTCCCCTTCTAAATTCTGGTAACTTCCCCCAGTTCAGGGGGTTTGGGTGGGGCTAACAATCCTTCCATAGAAAAAAACCTGCTCACGTTCAATCTGCACAAAGTAAAGACCAATTTAACTTTGGGCTCGGGAACGAAGTAGAGGTTGGAAACAACAATATGATGTTTGGCTGGGAAACCGCTAAAGGACTAGTCAGGCAGATGATTCTGAATTCCCGCAGACCAGCAAAAATTTGCACCTGGAATGTTTGGACAATGTTTCAGTCAGGCCAGAAAGAAAACATTTGCTAAGAAATGCTTAAAGCCAGGGTTGATATCCTGGCTATCACCGAATCAAGGTGGACAAATAACGGAGAGTTTAAACATCATTCTGGCTTGAAAATACTTTACTCAGGCCATATGAATGAGAATCTAGGACATAAGCAAGGGGTGGCTCTTATGCTGACCAAGCAAGCAGAGCAGGCCATGATCAGTTGCCAACCCCATGGTCCAAGAATCATGGAGGCTTACTTCAAATCCTCAGATATAAACATCAATCTGAGAATTATAGTAGCATATGCTCTTACAGAACAAGCAGATACAGAGGTCAAAAACGAATTTTATGACCAGCTTGACTCTGTATTTAAGAATGGTCATAAAGAAAAGGACCTGATAATGCTCCTAGGAGATTTCAATGCTCAAGAGGGGAGTAGTAATGAGAATTTAGAAGGAGTCATGGGCAAATATGGCCTAGGCTTAAGTAATGGCAAGGAAAATGACAATGGTGATAGACTTGTAAGTTTTTTTACTGAAAACAAACTTGTCATTGGTGGAACCATCTTTAAACACAAGAAGATTCATACTGCCACCTGGAGATCACCAGATCAAAGAACCTTTAAACAGATAGACCACATCTATATATCTAGATGTATAAAAGGTTCTCTCCTTGATGTCAGGGTTGAAAGAGGACCATTCAGACTATTATCTTCTATCTTCTAAAGTTCGGCTTAGATTTAAAAAGCAGGACTCAAACCCTAACCCCAGGAAGAAATATAATTTAACAACCCTTCAAAACTCTGAAAAGCTACAAGAGTTTAAGCTCACTCAAAAGAACAGATTTGAGTTGTTGACTCTTCTAGAGGAAGATGGAGTTGAAGATATTGGGCAAAGTATCAAAAAAGTTTATAATGATACTAGCCAAGAATAATTAGGTTTGTAAAAAGGCTAACCAAAAGCCGTGGATCACTAAAAGATCCATTGATCTCATGGATCAAAGAAGAGATGTAAGACAAAAGACACTTTCTAGAAACTCTCCAGAAGATAAAGACCTGTATAAGATGCTCAGCAGGGAAATCCAAAGAAGTGTCAGAATTGACAAAAAAAGAACACTTGGAAAACCTTGCTATGCAAGCAGAAAATGCTGCTAATCAAAATAGAATGAAAGATGTCTATGAGATTACTAAGAGCATTGCAGGTAAAGTACACAAATCAGGATCACACATCAGGGACAAGGATGGTTCACTCCTTAAAACTGATGAAGATATTCCAAATAGATGGGCAGAGCACTTCACTGAACTGCTAAATCTTCCAGTTCCAGAGGAAGAAACTGAGATTCCACCCTCAGATGCACTTGACATTGACTGTCAAGTGCCAAATCTATTGGAAATCAAAAAGGCCATTAAAAATTTGAAAAATAACAAGGCCACTGGACCTGATAACATACCAGCTGAGGTCATAAAAGCAGACCTAGATACATCAGCTGAGGCATTCCTACCTTTGATCACAAAGATATGGAATGATGAGTTATACCCAGAGGACTGGAAGAATGGACATATCTCATTACTAGCCAAAAAAGGACACTTGACCCAATGTGGAAACTACAGAGGGATAATGCTTCTTTCAGTACCTAGCCGTATCCTTAGTAAGATTCTTCTTAATAGAATAAAGAAAAAGGTTAATGAAAAGCTAAGACCTAATCAGGCTGGATTTAGACTAAACCGTTCCAATATTGATCAGGTAACCTCTCTAAGAATCATCATAGAGCATTCCAAGGAATGGAACTCTGAGCTCTTTGTAAACTTCATTGACTACAAAAAAGCATTTGATTCTTTAGACAGAAGATCTCTGGAAAATCTGCCGACACTATGGCATTCCAGAAAAGATAATCAATATCATTAAAACTATCTTTCATAAAGGAGGTGGAAATGTAATATATAAAGGTAAACTATCAACCTTTTTTGAGATTGTAACAGGCGTCAGACAAGGATGCCTTCTTTCTCCCTTCCTTTTCCTCCTTGCCATTGACTGGATCATGAAGAACTGTGAAAGTAATGATGGCATTTGCTGGGAGCTATTTGGCAATCCAAAATATTTGGGAGTTTTGGACTTTGCTGAGGATATTGCTTTGTTAACAAGCAATAGAAGTCAAATGCAAAGAAGGACTAACATGATAGCTGAAACTTCCAAGAAAATTGGACTAGAAATTAATGTTCCTAATACCAAAATACTCAAATTAAATGCAAATTCCCAAGAACCAATTACTATTGGAGACCAAATTCTTGAGGATGTAGATTGTTTTGAGTATCTTGAAAGTAAAATTGATGAAGCTGGAGGCACTTTAACAGATGTTAAAGCTAGAATTAACAAATCTAGGACAGCCTTTGCCAGCCTGAACAAAATTTGGAATTCCAACAACATCTCCATAAAGACCAAGTTAAGATGTTCTCTCTGTTTTGCTGTATGGGGCTGAAACTTGGTTCCTAAACACAGCAGTGGTCTCCAAGCTACAGACATATATCAATAAATGTCTCAGGAGAATCCACTAGATCTTTTGGCCAAATAAGATCACAAATGCTGAGCTTCTAGAGCGCAGTGACATGTCAGACATTAAACTGACAATAAAACAGAGGAAATGGTGATGGTTGGGGCACACACTAAGGAAAGGGCATGATGATATATCCAGGCCTTGACTTGGAACCCCCAAATAGGAAAGAGGAAACCAGGTAGACCAAAAACAACCTGGAGGAGGGAACACTTAGAGGGAGTGTAAAGGTAAAAATTTCTCATCATATTATCAAATCTTAACATTTTCTAAGCACCTTTCAATAAACTGATCAACTAAAAACGTTGTATTAACAAAAATATCAAGGATTTAAGCCTTGATTTTTTGGTATTTTGGGAGGGAAAACTGGAAAAACAGGGAAAATCTGAACTTTTTTCTTTATTAAAATGTTTGTAGGGATATTTAACTTGTCACATATAGTTTAAACTATTTACTTACTGTTAAGCATTTATTTTATGACATAAAATTGTTAATACATGCTGTAATAACGTAGAAATTAAGTAATAAAGATTTATTTTAAGTTCGTATTATTGACAAAAAAATACCTTACTGTTTACAAAGGGTTGAATCTCAGAGATTATTTGAAGTGATAATATCCTTTTTTATTGTGTTGGACTATAAACAACCCACTTTGGAGAATGGGGGGGTATGTTATATCTTGTTGAGTTTTGAAAAAAAATATTTTTTTAAATTTTCAAATTTTGCATTATTTTCAACTATCAAAATGTTACCCCCCTCCCTTTTTAGGGGGGGGAAGGGGGGAGCACCTAAGCCCTGCACCATTTTTTTTTGGGGGGGGGCACACCCCCTCCATAGATTGGTGTTGAAACAGGACATGTGATAACTATTACTGCTTTGTAACCTCCCTTCTACTCCAAATTTTGTAGGAAAGAAAACATTTTTGGTGAAATTTATTACACCTAACATAAATCCTGTGCAAGCCTTTTAAGTAAATTTTTTTTTTAAGTCGTAGATTTATTTGGATAGATTGTTCAACAAGCTTTACAATGGTAGGTTTAGCATTTTTGAGGCTCCTACACAACCAAAAATATAGGAAAATTAAAACTACACATGTAAAATGTAGCAATTGATGGTTCTTAATATTTATTCCTGAAATTTATGTACAATTTTGGACAAAAAAATATACACCAACTTATAATTTTATAAAAAATTTTTGGCCCAAGGTAGAAAAAATGCAAATATACCAAATTAAATGTGTGAAAGTGTATTTTTTGCATTTGTCATCAAAAGAATCACTGAACATAAGAAAAATCCTGAAAAATTTATATCAAAATACCCTAGTGAAAGCCTTTCTGAGAATAGATTTATCAATAAATTTTCTCCCTTTGGTTACAATTTTCCTTGTAGAGCAAAAAGTAAGAAAGCTACAAAAAATTTAAAGCTATGTCTGAAATTGTCATTCAATAGGCTTTCCAATGGTAGGTTTAGCTTTCATGAGTCTTTCATACAGCCAAAGTTATAAAGGTTTGAATCCAAAGCAACAAAATTGTGACAAACAACCTTGATTTTTTAGGGAATTTGGTCTGTTAACTTTAAAATGGAATAAACCCCAAGAAGGAACAGCTATGATTTTAAGAAAATCAGTTCCTGGCCCTCCAATGTGTATATTTGATGGCCATATAGTCCGTTTTTATGGTAGGTTTTGTCAAACTTCTTTTGCCTTGAGGACCACTGTGGGGTAGGGGTTAGGCCAACCGTCAACCTACTGTTTACCGCTACTTTTTTAACGGAACGAAAACCAGTTTTAAAAGCGTAAAAACATAAAATCGTATTAATGTTTTACAGAAATTGTCCATAAAAACGCCATTAAAAGTAAATTTTTGGTTTTTTCATATATTCGAAGATAATTAATTCTCAAATACACACAAGACATGTAAAATTAAAAATGTAACCATTCAAATGAAAATTATTTAAGTAATGAACTTCTAGAAAGCACATGTGATTAAATATTCATGATATGATCAAATAGAATTTTTACTTCGTGTTTTACCACTTAGTCTTTTTATGGTTTAGTTTTTGATGAAAATGAAAATACATAATATAATGAAGTGTATAAATGAAAATAGAAATAATTATTCTATAATATTATATAGTATTCTAATGTATCTTTTTTGTTAAATGCTTATAGAAAAATACTTTATAAAATCTGAAAGAAGTGTCTTATTTTGTCGGCTACATGATCATACTAGAACAGACACTTGGAAACAGTTATTTTACTTTTTGGATACAAATGTCCTAGACCCCCCCCCCCCTCCTTTTCTTTAACCTTAAAGGGCTTTAACCTTGCCGGGCCCAATAACTGCATGGCATTTAACCTTTACTTAACCTAACCTAACCTTAATTAAACCAGGTATAAGGTATAACTAACAAGCGAAAGAATTCTTAAATAATATTTGGGGGGCAAATAGAGAGATCGTCAATTTTACGATGTGTTGCCCCCCGACGACAGTTGAAATAACGTACAGGTTTCGTGATCATTTTCCGAATTAACTTCGTTGTTAATATAAGCTGCATGTAATTAAACATTTCTCTACATAGGAACTCACCAGGATAGGAATAGATATTGGACTCTAAATTATACTGACCCCCAAAGTTTTATAAACACGTTCCCTCATTTGCTGGTTTTCATTAATCTTGATTGGGTGTTACAAACTAGCAGTAATAAACTTTTGTTTAATAGTTATTTCTTTCATCGTATTATAAACGGCTTTCCGCGGATATAGAATGTACAATTATAAGATTAAAACTAGTTTTTTTAGCTCCGAGTTGCCGAAGGCACGGGCTAAAAAAACTGGCTTTAATCTTATGATTGTACATTTTACATTCGTAGAAAGCTGGATATAATACGATGATAGACATAGTTTTTTCGTATGGATGAGAACCGGTTCTTATCCACCGGATTCGAATGAATACGAGAAAAAACTTTAACATTCAATAAGGGTAATTCTTTTTAATATCATGTGATGAACATTGTACATCATTTAACGTCCATTGATTATCTCTAAATGTCCCCAATGCCTGAAATATAATTTTTTAGATGCAATGACAAGTAACGTAAAAATGCTATTAAAAGGTGTGTCCTTTTTAATTTTAATACTGACAGTAGAAGGAGAATGGAAGGGAAAGGACTGTCCGGTCGACGAAGCTATAGGTAATCAATGTTAAAAAGTGGATGATCACATCCATATAAGCGAAACTTTACAATGAAGGCGGCCAGAAGGACATACGAACATTAACTAATATAGAGTAACAACGCATTTAACATTAAACATTTTTTAGAAAAAAAACATACTCAAAATTACTTAGGCTGCTTTATATGGTCATACCAACATTTAAATAAATGATTTTAAAGATGCCTTGCCTTTAACATTGTGTCTATTTGTCCTAGGAATGAACTGTTTCAAAATCAAGTGAATAAGATAATTATATCTCATTTAAAATAGTAAACTTTCATTATAAAAAATTTTCATACACTAAAGTTTACAAAAGAAAGATTTTTGAAACAAAATATTAATTCAACTTTAGTAGCTGTATTTGTAATAATTATTTGTCCTTGTAATTTACATTAACCTAAGTACAGAATACAATTACTTTAGCTGTTCGTCAATGACAGACGGACGAATTAATTGTTGAAAATGTTCTTTTTTAATAACATATAATACTTATTTGTGTAATGATAAGAAATAACCTTAACTTTGTGTTTGTATAACGTTTCTAATAATTACAATTAACATAAATTTCCATTGCGTAGTACAATATATTTTTTCATGATAGTCAAGGGCGTCATAGACGTCTAAGAGTGGGATAAAGGGGTGTTTGCCTCCCTCAAACTTTGATATTCAAAGTTTAAAACTTACATTAGATTACCCCTTAAACCTTTGAAACACATCATTTTACCCCCTTAAAATAAAAAGCTTGAATTTGAAGGGACATGCAAAGCTTAAACTTAACTTAAAAGGCGATTCCAACATGCTTAAACAAGAGCCAACAATTACGGTTGGATCGATGGATGGACCAGCTTAAATTATAGAAAGATTCGCCTATCAGAAAATGTTCACTAAACATTTTATTGTAATTCTTCAAGAATAGCTAGGTTTCGTGATTTTATCTTATGATATCTATTGTTTGGGTTTATTATTACTTACACCAGATTATCATGTAATATTATAAAGTAAAACTAGTAGCTGGCTTAAATAACGGTCCAACCATCCATCAACCCCCTCTCTTCCTGCTAGATGAACAAACTGAACAATAAATTTTGTAGGTTTAGATGATCCGAATAACGTGTACAGCTGCAACCCTGAAGAAGTATGTTGTACTAAGGTATAACAGATATAATATTGTAGATCCATAATCAGAAAATGGCCAATAAGATCAAAGGAACAATCAGTTCATATTATTGGTTATAACTTTTAGTAAGAAAGGACAGTTTTTTTTTCAACTAAGTTAGCTGTAAATATTACAATTTGTTATGAACTAAATTTTGGGAAATTATATATGGTCCATAATTTCGTTGCTCGTATTGGATTCTAGAACTCTTCCATATATAAATGTATAAATATTCTAGAATCTAGTCCCAGCTTGTTGTCTAATGAAACCTATGGATCAAGTTATATCTGAACAAACTATATAGATAACTATTCTATATCTAACTATATAGATATTCTAGAATCTAGCCCCAGCTTGTTTTCTAATGAAACCTATGGATCAAGTTATATCTGAACAAACTATATATAGATAACTATTCTATACCTAACTATATAAATATTCTAGAATCTAGTCCCAGCTTGTTGTCTAATGAAACCTACGGACCAAGTAATATCTGAACAAACTATATATAGATTCTATTCTATACCTAACTATATAAATATTCTAGAATCTAGTCCCAGCTTGTTGTCTAATGAAACCTACGGACCAAGTTATATCTGAACAAACTATATATAGATAACTATTCTATACCTAACTATATAAATATTCTAGAATCTAGTCCCAGCTTGTTGTCTAATGAAACCTATGGACCAAGTTATAGCTGAACAAACTATATATAAATAACTATTCTATACCTAACTATATAAATATTCTAGAATCTAGTCCCAGCTTGTTTTCTAATGAAACCTATAGATCAAGTTATATCTGAACAAACTATATATAGATACTATTCTATACCTTACTATATAAATATTCTAGAATCTAGTCCCAGCTTGTTATCTAATGAAACCTATGGACCAAGTTATATCTGAACTAACTATATAGATAACTATTCTATACCTAACTGTATAAATATTCTAGAATCTAGTCCCAGCTTGTTGTCTAATGAAACCTACAGACCAAGTTATAGCTGAACAAACTATATATAGATAACTATTCTATACCTAACTGTATAAATATTCTAGAATCTAGTCCCAGCTTGTTGTCTAATGAAACCTACAGACCAAGTTATAGCTGAACAAACTATATATAGATAACTATTCTATACCTAACTGTATAAATATTCTAGAATCTAGTCCCAGCTTGTTGTCTAATGAAACCTACAGACCAAGTTATAGCTGAACAAACTATATATAGATAACTATTCTATACCTAACTGTATAAATATTCTAGAATCTAGTCCCAGCTTGTTGTCTAATGAAACCTACAGACCAAGTTATAGCTGAACAATTTATATATAGATAACTATTCTATACCTAACTGTATAAATATTCTAGAATCTAGTCCCAGCTTGTTGTCTAATGAAACCTACAGACCAAGTTATAGCTGAACAAACAACATTATGGGGAACCATTCTAGGTAAATTTAGCTGTATTTTGATGTTATGCACATGATTCTTGAAATAACAAAGAGGTAACATCCATAAAAGCTCAGCTTTAAAATCAGATCGGAGAACAAATGAACTTTGACACTTGTAGGGTGTCATCCATTAATACTCAGGATTTTTATCTATAAGTCTAATAAAATTTATGTAAATTTTAAGTACAGGACATTGTTCTAGGAGATACTTACATGGTACCTTGTTGTCATAGGAATACTCTAAAAATCAGATGAATAGAATAATGACAATAACATATCTCAAAAAGATTATAGAGATGCTACGCTTTCTAAATTGTACCTAACTTTTAATCACCAATTTATGGAGAGTACGGATAAATCCTGTTAATTGAAAAAAGCTTCGATTTAAAAAATGTATATTTTAGGTATTATTATTTTCCTTGGTTTGTTCATATGGTTCTGCAGATCTGATCAGGAAAGAATAATTTAAATGTCGTCTTTCACTGTTAATCTTTAGAGCTTAAACCGCGACCAAGCTCAACACATAGACGTCCATAGATGGGGGGGGGGGGGGGGGTAAAGTGGGGATTATCCCCCCCCCCATTTTAAATTTTGCGCGATTTGCACGCAATTTTAATTCTAAATATTTAATAAAATTTAAATTTTTGCCCCCCCCCCCAAAATAAAAAGCTTGGACGCCCCTGGCTCAACAAGTAGCACATACGCTCGTCATTTGGGAGTTAATTGGTTTGAATCTCAGCTCAACACTACTTAATATCTAAAGACGATGAAAACGGTTCCTACTGCTGCTATGTCAGATGCATGACTTTAATAATTATAGTATGGGGAATGCATTGGCTCAAAAGAGGTGCAACACATTACCAAGCACAGTAAGGACTTTCAGACAAAGACCGTGCAATCAAAGAGTTAGTTGACATACATAAATAAATTATTCCGTGTGTAGTCATTATTGGATGCAGAAACACCTTGCCTACAGAAATTTTGTGGGTGCTGCGGGTATGACAAGAGAGGGGATGATGGACATCTGCACTTGGACAGTGACAGGTAAGGAGCTATGTCTTGGCATGCAAACAGGTACAACGTATTGTGGATACTGTTATTGTAAGAAATTTGAAGGTTTGTGGACATCTACACTTGGAAGGTGACAGCTAAGCAATGTCTTAGCATAAAAACAGGTAAAAAAGTTTCTGGACACTGTAGGTATAAGAAAGTGGGAGATGATGTACATCTACACATGGAGAGTGACAGGTTAGGAGGTATGTCTTGGCTTACAAACAGGTACAAAGCTTTCTAGATTATGTTATTGTAAAAATCATCGAAAAAATATTAGGTTGGCTCATTGATTTGACAACATTAGAAAAAAGAGAACCTAAAAAACTGGGAAAAAAACAACTTTGACGAAGAGCAAAACTTATTAATTTTGCACCACTTTTGACGTCATATTCCTCATCTTATTTTTCGGGATTTTCTTTCCCACTTCTCCTCTAATCTTCCTCATTATATGACGTCACAGGAATCAAAAGTGACACAAAAGTTATGTATTTTGGTTTTCGTCACAACTTTGAACTTTTTAGTGAGATGAAGTTTGGTTCAACAACCTCACTGCAGAGTAAAGTTACCAATATTGAAACTATCAATGAAAATGAGGAAGAACATAAAGAACAGGTAATATAATGAATATGTGGATATTGTGACAGATTTTTGAATACCCTGATAAAATGCTTCTCCCATCTGGCTAATATAATGAATACCCCCCCTCCCCCTACCTTGTATGACTTTACGCCATCCTCTCCCCTGACCATGGAGATGACATTTATGACAAAACTTCCCTGTTAGAATGGCGTTGGTCTTTTGTAGAGTTGGTCTTTTGTAGCAACGCCGTTAGAATATCCATCTTTTCTATACCCATATATAACTAAATTGGGGTAAACAAATTCAAAAAGATCGACGAAGCACAATCTGTAATACTTTTGAGTCATTTTTGTTCGATCCTGTGACGTCATATAGATTTTCTTCCCCCCTTTTCTTTTTCTTTCCCGAAATCTATATGACTACACAGGAACAAACGTGACTTAAAAGTAATACAGATTTGGCTTCTTCAAAAAGATCAAATTATCTACAGGCCTTTTTAAATTTCATATTTAGCATTGAAATCATTTTCAGCTTGAAACATAGAAGGATTTTCAAGTCTCGGAGCTTTTCTGTTTACTAAAAAAGCTCTAAGTATAAACCAAACTTTATTCCTGTTTTTGCCAAACTGTGCAGTATTTCAAAATAGAATAAGTTAAATGAAGCGGTGCTGTTGCAGAGAAAACGCCTTTTTCAGTTTATAAAAATCTAAAATTCAACCTAACATATTTTGCATAAGCTTATTTAATAGATTGCTCAAATTAATTAATTTTTGTAGGCCGAGGAAACAGCAGAAAACCTTGAGGGTGTCCTAGAGCCAGAAGGAGAGGATACTCCAGCTGACACAGAGAATAAAGAAACTGACGAAGAAGCCCCACCACCAGAAGGAATCAATCTTTTCATTATTTAAATTTTTTCCTCTCTCTCCGTCAAAGTGCCCTATACCAGATCTCACCTCAGCGCTAGCAAACTCGAGATAAGCTAGTATATTTTAGTCAGATGCCTTAGTGAGAGGGTAGTCAAGACTAGTAGTCGATATCTCAATCCTAGCTCCCATGGTGGCACTCCAAAGTTCAACCGAAGTGTAAAATAAAGGGGAGGGGGGTGGTGTAACCAAATCAACCATAGCTAATTTTTCTATTAGAGGAGGCAAGTAACAAATATAATCAAGACCTTGTAGGGTTAAGGTTTACCGCAGGGAAATAATGAAATTTTTAAAACGGACAAAGTTAAAGAGTTGCTAAACTTTCTTGGGTTTACCTTATTGTCACAGAAATCTTTATATAAGGTTTGAAAGCAATAGGTTCATTCTAACATGTTTGAAAACAATAGGTCCTTTCTGACATGTTCTCAAAGTAAAAAAATATATGGTAAGGGTTGAGTTACTTGTTCTGAGGGCTACATTTATAATAGACTGAAGGGATTGATTTTAAATGCTAAAATTAGGAGATGAGCCAGCTGCCGAAGAAGCAGCCGGAGAGGAAGCTGCTGCCGATAGAGAAGCAGCTGATGAGCCAGCAGCTGAAGAATAAACAGCTAAAGTTTAAGTAATAACATGGAATTGACTGATATGGCGATTTAGCTATCTTCATCGATTTAAATTATATATAACCATTCTTTTATTATTCAAAATACTTTTAAATCATACACTCACTCAATTTCTTTTATTCAAAATTTAAACTACATAGATTGAAATTACTGAATATTTATGTCTTGTCCTTCATAAGGCATTTACAACCAAAATAGTAATGAATATTAAATATCCTAATTCACACAAAAAAAACTATTTTTATAAATCTTTGATGTAAAATTTAAAAATAATCTTATGATCATATTTGCATTTTTTGACGATAGAATTTCTGAAAAATATTTGTGATATATGTTTAATTTATATTCAATAAAATATATTTAATCAACGTTTTTTTCTTATTATAATTAACACAAAAAATTGTATTTTCTGAAAGAAAAATAAAGTGAATGCTGGCATTTTCAATAAATGCCTTTTTTGTTTTGGAGTAAAGGGGGATTAAAGAGAAGGGGAAGCAAGTAATAAAAATGAAAATCACTCTCGCCAGGCATTACAGATGAACAGACAGACACAATATTCATTAGTATAAGAAACCATTTTCATAATTTATTCATCATTATTTACACAAAATTGCTTTATTATACAACAAATATTGAAATATTTTTAATTTCTTGATATTTAGATGGTTTTATGTTCTCATTTTGAATGTCGTCGACGTTGGTTTTATTGTGAAGAAACTCCTGAAATAAAACATAATTAAAACTTAGGCAACATTTTAGTAATGGATGTAGAATATAAGCCGATGTTCTGATAGGATAAAAATTGTCGTCAATTTAGGTTGCTAACATGGACATAATATTTTGGTCAGTTCATTCATCAAGTAAGAGGAAAGGGGGTGGGATAAAGAGGGTGTATGCTGGGATCATTATTTTAGCCAGCTACAAGTCTAATTTATTAGAGTACTTGATAATCTGGTGTAAGATCTAAGTAATAATAAATCCATTTTTGTAGTATAATACAGGATAAAAAAGGGGGTGTAGGACTTTTATGTTTGATTAGAATTAATCAAAAGTATTCTCCTATTAGAAAGTACTTTTTTAATTTACAGAAAGATAATAGCCCAAAACCAAAAGTATTCTCCTATTAGAAAGTACTTTTTTAATTTACAGAAAGATAATAGCCCAAAACAACCATATAACCAGTAGATTACTTTCTTGTAAAGCAGAATCTAATGGATCCAGTCATAACTAGGATACTTCCATTTAAGACAATGAGAAATGATACCCTCAACAGGCATTTTTAAATCGTAAATAGAATAAAATAGAACCTGTCCAAGACTTGTAAATGAAGAAATATTTTGTTACCTTAAAACTAAGATCTGAGCCACCATAACTGTAAAAACTAGAAAGCTGTATCCAGTACTCCATCTATCTACCATTCCCTAGATAAATAAATAGATATTTGGATAGATAATTAATAGATAGATAGTTATTAGTTATAACTAGAAAGCTGTAACTAGTACTCCATCTATCTACCATTCCCTAGATAGATAGATAGATATTTGGATAGATAATTAATAGATAGATAGTTATTAGTTATAACTAGAAAGCTATGACCAGTACTCAATCTATCAATCATTCCCTAGATAAATAGATAAAAGATGGATATTAAAACATAGAAACAAACTAGAAACTGTAAACAGTGCTCCATGAACACAGTAATAGTTTCTGACTGATTATGACGTAACAAAAAAAAATTAGCCAATGAGAGGCCGTTATTGACAATTCAGCTATTACTGTGTTCGTGCTCCATCTGTCTACCATTTTCTAGATAGCGAGGTAAATAGATAGTTAAAACTAGAAAGCTATAACCAGTACTCCATCTGTCTACCATTTCCTAGATAGAAAACTAGATAGAAAGATAGATAGATATTAGATGGCAAGGTAGATAGAAAGATAGATAGATAATAGATGGCAAGGTACATAGAAAGACAATAGATAAATAGTAAAACTAGAAACCTATAACCAGTACTCTATCTATCTACCATTCCCTAGATAGAAAGATAGATATTAGTATCTAAAAATTAGAAAGCTATAACCAGTACTCCATCTATCTACCATTCCCTAGATAGATAATTAGATAATAATAATTGAACTTTAAGTTTTAAAACATATGTAACGTGTTTATAAAACGGGTTTTTGGTGCCTAATGTTTTATATACACAAACAGTCATTTGTTGGCTTATAAACTTTGGTGAATTTTATCAAATTTTTATCAAGTAAACCAACAAATTGTCAAAATTTCTTAACTGATCTTTTTGTCTTGCCCCTTAAGATCACTGGAGTAAAGGACGTCTTTTTGAAGTGATTGTTTACCTGTAGAGCTTCCATACGTTCAATGTCCTTTGTTCCTTTGGATTTCAACCAATATTGTTGATGGCGAGACTTCGCTAAACCCAACCTAACCTGAATATAGACACGGATAACAACATTCATTGATGGACAAACAGACAAGGTAAAGGACGAGGATGGTAATGGATTGAAATAAAGTGGTTAGAGGTAGGTTAGAACAAGTTACGAGAAATTAAGAGGTGTGGAGGTGAATCTGTATGCTAGTAAAAATCCGGCCAGGCTAGTATAACATAAGATCGTAGCTGTCTAAAGTGTCTAAAGCAAAATGGGGATAGATATCACTGCTTTTGGCCTACCTATACTATTGACCCCATCTCTTTTCTAGGGGGTTTATTTCCCCCTTCCCTCTACTATGACGTCAATATAATAGGTAGGCCAAAAGCTGTGACATATATCCCCATTTTATTAGGGCACTAAACACGGCTACCATAAGATCAGACACAAACAAACACTTATAGAGTAGCTTCGCTACTAAAAATACTTACTGACTTAATAACAGACATAATATTTTCTGACTGCTCATCAAAAACTTCCATTGTTCTAAAACAGAATATAAAGTCAAAACTAAAAGTCATAAGTCTAATTTATAGATATTTTAAATAAATTGTAGAAAACCTATGAATAAAAAATATAAATGGGACGTACAGACATTTTATATATACCTGTTGAGAAGTTACATTGCACTTACAGACCATAATTATAGATGAGCTTCGCTAATAAAAATGTCTCAATCTTGAGTGTAGATTATAAATTGTTGCAGGGGAGCTGAAACTCAATTAAATCTCTCTCTCTCTCAGATTTTTGTGGGAGCCAAGCTGCTTAAGAACTTCAAGTAACTTTAAAGACAGTGAGGGAGGGGAATTTTTATTGTTATTCTGGTACCCAAAGTTTTATATTCACGTTATCTGATTCATTGGCTCAAAAACTTTTGATTATTTGCTTCCAAACTAGATGTGTCCAAATTTCTTAATTAATAATGTTGATCTATAAAAGGGCTGATTTTGTTAATCACCATTGGGTGTTTGGATCAATTTATCTTCCATTGTTTTATCCCTTCATACAAGGAGTAGTAATCTTCCACCCATTAAAGAAAATAAGCTCGATCTGACCAAGCATGATGAACTTCCAAGATAAAAGTATGTGATTAATTACAGGGGTACTCATAGCCTAACCCTCCAGGGCTCTATTTGATCCCTACACCTTCCATTAACAATGTAACCATTGCTTGTATTTGAAATACAATTTCATGGTTACAGGTAGTAGCATACACAGCAAGTCATCAGGGATATGTGAAACCATTAGGGGGTCATATAAGAGTTAGGGAGGTCATTCAAAGTTAAAATTTAAGAGAGGTGTTGACACCCTCAACATTCACCCCATTTCTTTCTAATAATGACATTATTAATATAGGTTTAAGTTGATACAAAAACTTCCCAAAACCAGCTTTCCTGTACCTGTGTGTGTATAATTTTCAAATCACACGGAAAATGCAATCGAAAATTCAATGTTCAACTTTGGATAAAAAATGTATTTTCTTGTTTAATCAATTTTGGCAAGATGGAGTTGACAAATAAATCTTTCGATACACAAAATGATACACTATTTATAGAAAAGTAGTAGGTTGTCGATTTATCTGTTTTTTTTTTACGTGAACTCTAATTTGACTTGACTTTAAATATTTAGGTATTTTGTAAATTTGTACAAATTTTGGCACTATAAATTTAATTCTACAAAATGGGTAGATTTGTTTAGGGGTGTATATATTTTTTCGTCCAGTCTTAAACAAAATGATTTCTGATAAGTTCTTACTTTCAAAGTTTTTTTTCAGGTGGTGGGGGGGAGGGGGGATGTGTTATTTGAAACTATGTAAGAAAAATCAAAGTTAAAAACAATTTCCTTCCACAAGTTAAAATAATAGTTTTTGAAAACCAAATACTCTAAAACCCGCCAAGACTAATAAAATCAATGATTAAGAATAAAAAGAGCCTTCACATCAGTTATTACGATCCACATGGACATAAAGACAGACAAAGAACCATCCCATTACTAGTATAAACTTACTTGTTAACCAATTCTTTAATAATTTCATCCATATTAGTATTTTCATCTCCCTCGATGTCTACCTAAATTTTAATATAATTATTAAAATCGAAGCTCTTTTACATTCTGGGTAGGCTCGTACATCCGTCATTTCCGTAAAATAGAGCTCTTAGAATTGTCCAATCAATTTAAAACTTAAAAGGTGATTTATGTGGCAATTAAGAAAGCGTAGCATCTCTATAATCATTATCAAAAAGTCCATTAACGTAATGTTATAATTTAAGCATCTCTAAAATTAAATCTTAGTTTAGATTCTTTATATTTGTCTAATTTGTTGAGCTTCGTCTTATGGATGTTGTCCTCCTTGTTCAATATTATAACCTTATACATTGTGTTACTGTAGGTCTAAGTAAACGATGAAACATATATTTTTCTAAGAATGAGGAAATCTCTCAAAACTTAAAGTAAATAACAAACTATGATTGATAATAATAGTTTTACCTCCCACATTATCTTCTTACTAGCATACATTGAATATCTAAAATTAAATTATACATCTTTTACAGGGAAGCCTCATATTGGCGCTGTGGAGATTTTTTATTTCAATTTAGGGAGTGTAGCTAAACCCCTGTCCCCTTAACCCAATTTCACAAGACAAAGAGGCCAATATATCAGCAGCATACCATCTGTCTGTCAGTCTGACTGACCGGATGAAGCTTAAGAGATCTCTCACACAAAAAATTTGTTGCATATTTTAAAAAGTAAATTATAGAGTTAATAAAGATTAATGAAGCTTTTTCCAGTATGGCTATGAAACCGATTAATATCCGCTGAATAAGAACCGGTTCTCAGCCAGACTGAAAACTTATGTATATTATCGTATAACAGACAATTTTTCACTAATATTATAATAACAATGATGAAATTAATACCAGTTTTGTTAGCCAAGGCCTTCGGCCCATAGGAATAGTAAAACTGGTTTTTAATAGCTGTCTATAATACAATGTGAAAAATAACTATTAAAAACTTACTTGTTTATAAAACAAATTTCATAATCTCCATTTTGAAGTACCTACAATTGTAAAGTAGTATCTTTTAAATCTAAAATTGCTTTCATAAAAAGTAAATACAGAAAATGATGTATTTATAGAAATAATTTCAGAAACAACAATGCTAAAGAAGCGTCCAATCTCACAGCCATCAAAAAACGTGAGGGAAGCTAAGTTTTCCAAAACACAGATTTAAAAGTTTTAAAAAGTGTATAAATAGATTTATGGCTCTTAGATAGTTAATCTACCAAACTAAAAAAGATTTTACCAATTATATATTTTATTATTTACCCAAGCAAAGCTTTATCCATGGAAATTTAACAATTTAAGGGCCTTTCATACGGATAAAATTAGTAATAATATACTAAATGTGCACACTTATTAACCAATAATGTAGTTGGATTGTTCCTATACTCTTTTCCTATTAGTCTGATTAGAAGATTGATCACCTAGACTTTCTATATACACTGGAGACTATGCCCCTAGCAGCTGGGGGCTCTGTATTCAAAGGGGCTAGAAATATAGCTTAAAACCATCAAAAGACATAATTGGAATAGCCTAAATAGAAAACACGGGACTATGTGAAGCTTACCTTAAAATATAGAATCTAGTCAGTTTAGTAGTTATTGAGATCTTAATCTGCAAACAAAAAGTTCTTACTACTTTATATAATAGGATTATATACCTTATAGTTAGTATAATGGCCTTCTTTCTTGCGGGCTTGGAAAGTTATCATTTTTCCTTTAGGATCTAAAATAAGGATTTTTACATCCAATTTACTAAAATATAAGAATTGTTAATTTAAATTTAAATCTCCCTTGAAGTGTGTTGTCAAGCCCTCCCACCCTCCCTAATTTGAAGTAAATTGAAAATAAGTATGGGGAGGGGGTAGTTTTAAGTGTGTTAGTGTTTATGTTAGTTTATATTGGGTACAAGCCCCCGAATTGCTTAGACATAATGAAAAAAACTATCCCCAAACTAATAAGGGAATAGTAAGGGGGGGGGGGATGTATGTGCTCCCTATGTACTTTGAGAGTAAGCCCCATATTTTGTTAGTGTTAGGAAAAAAAAGATTAAATACCTTTAAGCATCATACTTATATCAAGCTGATTTCCATTTCTAAAACATTGAATGTTAATGATTTTTAAAAATAAGTTTGCAATTTTTGCTTTTAAAAATGTTCTTATAGTCATACAAAATTAATTAATAGTTATTTATCTCAGCGTATTTTATACTACTTTCCGCTATTAAAATTGAAAAATTATAAGATTTATTCCAGTTTTATTGGTCCCTAACTGATTTTAGGATTTTTATTTTGCTTCTCGTGGAAAATTGTCTTTGATACAAGATTTTCCAATTTATCGGTTTAATAATATTTTTCTCTACTTTCGAACAAACAAGAAGTATATATTCAATTCATAATACTTTTAATGTTATAGAGTGGCTTCGCTTCTAAAACTACTTAAACTACTTACTGTGATGAGACAACAAGGTAGTGAATATTTATAACAAAGTCTATGCTCATGTTTTCAAGAAAAAAACAGGACTGATCTCTGATTCAATATAGCTTTTATGATAAACTTTTATAATGCTCCCCTGGTATCAAGGTGCTCTATATTCTTTAACTAGCGGCTACGCCCCTAGAAGGCTCTAGGTGCACTTAAAGAAGGAGCTCATCTCATTTTAAATTTCAAATTAAAGTTTCAAAAGAGAAAAAAATATATTTTTGGGTGGGAGGGGGGTGAAGACACCCTCCCAAAAATAGTTTAAAACCTTCCCAGGACCTATAAGAATCTTGACTGTAAAGTAGAACAATATCGGTTCAGCAGTTAGCGAGATCCTTCGGGACAGACAAAAAACGCTTACTACTTTATATAATAGGACTAGCGGCTTCGCCCCTAGCCTCTAGGGGCTTCGCCCTATATAGTTTTGGGAAGTCAACCCTCCTTAATAGAAATATTCAAAAAAATATTCTTTGTTTAATTACTCTGTGATAAAATTAAACCCAGGTTGTGCGCTTTATGCACAAAAATTTTAATTTGTACAAATTAAACCCAGGTTGTTTGCCGTATACAAAAAATATTTCAATTCGTAAAAATTAGACCTAGGTTAAATTAAAATTTTAAAAAATATATTTTGATTTTTTTTTGGGGGGGGGGATTCATGGGGGCTTTGCCCCATGTTGCAGTGGGGTTCCCCCACCCCAATTACTGGTTTTTGTTTAAAAAAATTAAAAAAAAAAAAAATTTTGGAAGTGGGGATTTTTTTATTTTTGGGGGGGTTGGAGTGTCCCACCTCCCAAGAAAATAGCTTAAAACCACCAGAGGACCAGTAGGTATATTCCCAGAAGGGTAGAGCCCAATTTGATCAGCAGTTACTGAGATTTTACAAAAAATGTAAAAAAAAAATTTGGGGGGTTGGATTTTTTTTATTTTTGGGGGGGTTGGGGGTGTCCCACCCCCCAAGAAAATAGCCTAAAACCACCACAGGACCAGTAGGTATATTCCCTGAAGAGTAGAATTTGATCGGTTCAGTGGTTACCGAGATCTTAAGGGACAGACAGACAGACGGTCAGACGGACAGACATCAAGCTACTTTGTATTATAGATAAGGATGAACATAAAAAAGCCTAGAACTATACCCATACTTTTTATAAAAATAAAATAGCCAAAAATCATTTTAAAAACTATAAGAAGCGTTACTGTAAAGAAGGGACATGTCGGTTCAACGGTTAGCAAGATCCTTTGCTACAGACAAATAAGCTTACTACTTTATATTATACTAGCGGCTTCGCCCCTAGCCTCTAGGGGCTTTGCCCTAAGAGGTGATCAAAAAAAATTTAGGCGAAATTCGTAAAAGGACCAAGGAAATCTTCTGCATAAAAAAAGGACCAAGGAAATCTTCTGTATAAAAAAGGACCTAGGAAATCTTCTGCAAAAAAAAGGACCAATGAAATCTTCTGCAAAAAAAATAAAAAAAAAATTAGGGGGAAATTTTCATTTTTTGGGGGGTTGGGGGTGTCCCACCCCCCAAGAAAATAGCTTAAAACCACCACAGGACCGATAGGTATATACCCTGAAGAGTAGAATCCAATCGGTTCTGTGGTTACCGAGATCTTAAGCTTCAGACGGACGGACGGACAGACAGACATCAAGCTACTTTGTATTATAGAAGATATAGGAAGTCTAGATGTACAATCAATTAATTTGACCAATAGTATCACAGTATAGGAACTATTCGATCACATACGTTTTCTTCCATTTAATAAATCAGCTGAATTTCTAATGATAAAGCTTTGCTTGAAATTTTTGTCTCTTTGATATTAAATCATTTGACTAATTGTATATTCTGTTTAGAGTGGAATGATTATAGGAACTGATTTACCATCTAGGGTTAGCTTTTAGTCTTGGATACCTTTATCGTATTTTCATTAATCATCATATTTAATTTATGTTTTCCGTCTTCCTGACTGCTCTGACTGTACTAAAAGATCTTATAACCGTTTGAATTCTCCTTAACAGTGAAGCGTTTTCGTAGGTTCTGACAACCTACAATTTTTTGTGCACCTCTTTTTCAACCTTCAACATTCTTAAACACCTCTTTTCATGGAGAGTATCTTCAACATTTTTTACGCATTATTATTATTAATACTATTATAAAAAGCTTCCTTTGAGGAACCATGATTGTGTATCGTTCTTGGTAGCTTTCTGGTATTGGGTCAACCTAAACAAGATAAATATATTGTTTTAAAGAAGGTGTATCAACTATTTTTTTTATAGCTAGCCGGTTCTTTTAGTAAGTAGTAGATGTAAAATTTTTCATAGAATTCAGATATGCAATCGGTTTTTTTGTAGACCTCTTATTTTTTAAGTAATTTAAGTTTAAAAAAAAAAAAATTAAGTCGATTTTAAGGTACTAAAATGCAACAAAAAAAAGAAAGAAAATGGTCATTATGAACAAAAATAGTAAGATCTTTAATTTGACACCTTACTTTTTCAATTCTGTCAGGTAATTATTGAAAAAATCGATTTTTTTAAACCCACGAGAATAAAAACTTTGAACTTAATTTTATTATTTCACAAATAAAAAAATATGGGTTCATATATACCATTAGAATCAGAAAAATATTACGAATCCATTGTAAGCAAAATTGAAAAAAAAAGTTTACAATATAGTATATAAACTACAATAAAAGGAATTATATGAAAATATCATATTATGTTGTACAGGCAACGTCTTAATTCTTCAATTGAGTATAAAAATGGGAAGGGGGTAAAGAGGGGGTAAAGAGGGGGTAAAAAAGGGAAGACAATAGTGTTGTCTGAACAAAAAAAATAATTGGCCATTTCTGTAATTTTTTAATTTTTTAATTTTTTTCAATTTTGCTTACAATGGATTCGTAATATTTTTCTGATTCTAATGGTATATATGAACCCATGTTTTTTATGTCTGTTTGAGAAAATATTTAGGTCTAAAGTTTTTATTATACCGAGGTTAAAAAAATAGATTTTTTCAATAATTACTCAACAGAATTTTAAAAGTAAGGTGTCAAATTAAAGATCTTACTATTTTTGTTCTTACTGACCATTTTCTTCTTTTATTTTGTTGCGTTTTAGTACCTTAAAACCGACTTAATTATTTTTTTTAAAAACTTAAATTACTTAAAAAATAAGAGGTCTACAAAAAAACCGATTGCATATTTGAATTCTATGAAAAATTTTACATCTACTACTTACTAAAAGAACCGGCTAGCTATAAAAAAAAAAGTTGATACAACTTCTTTGGAAGTTTCTTTATTTTATTGCTTTAGATCAGGTTAAGATAGGTTATATTAGGTAATGCATAGCCGAAAAGGGTTATGGCCCCCGTAAGGATTAGGCATCCAACTTCGCTTAATTTTCAATTTATTAAAATTAATGTGGAGGATTTCATTGCTCGATATGCTTTTTAAGGGAAAGCACCTTTTTATACCTGTGGGGTTGTGAGTTGTCCAGAAGGGTTTCCATAGGCTGCAGGATCCAGGCTGGTACAATATCCAAGCTCCAAAACAATCAGCAAAACTAGGTAGGATTAATATTTAGCATAATTTAGCGAGGTAACAGGTTCGAATCTTTATTAATAACAAGTCATAACTTTCGAATTAGACCTTTAGACACGTTCCATCTACTATAAGAAGATTTATAATGTACAGTACATATTGTACAATATTCACAGTACCTTCTTAGACTTACATGTTTCACTACAAGATAATTTTAAAAATGTAGTAGGCATTTTATGAAAAAGGCATTTTTTGAGATAGGCGTTTTCTGAGATGGGCGTTTTTTGAGATAGGCGTTTTCTGAGATGGGCGTTTTTTGAGATAGGCGTTTTTTGAGATGACCCCTACTATTTTCTCCAGGGGTCGTAAGAAATAAGACAATGAATGATAAGTGATTTTAAAAAAACTGCGTTTTCCAAATTTGGGAAACAACCATTAGGAGTACAAAAAAATATCTATATGTCAATATTCTCTATAAAAATTTGCATCGAAATTGTAACAGGTGTTTTTTAATATCTGTAAAATAACGGCGCATTTTAAAGCATAAATATTTCAAAAGATGCGTATGATGCTTTTTTCTGGTAGAATTTTGTGCCTTAAGGTTGGTTTTCAAAAATCTATTCACTTGAAAACAACATCTTAATACGGCCAATACAATTTTCTACCAATTACACTAAAAATTTCATTTAAAATTCCCTCACTGAAAACAAATATTCAGTTTTTCTTTTTGTATACTTAAGAAACATGACCTTAAAAATTGCTCATGTTCGTAAATCCCCAACCCTCATTTATTCCTATAATCCTTTAATTTGATTGACAGGTTAAGATATAATTTATAATTTATCCATAATTTGTAACTAAATGCTTTAATAAAAAAAATTCAAACTTCAATAACTTTTTTGTCTTTAGAGATTTTTTTGTCAAATAAAAAGGAGTTTTTTTCTTTTTACTATAACTATAACCTACGATCTAGCACCCCAACTAACTGACGAATCTTAATGAAACTTGGTGAAAATTTGAAGACTGTTAACATAATTAATCCCTGAAAATTTCAGCTCTCTATCTTTTATAGGAGCCGAGAAAATCACGTTTCCCCCATTCTCTTTCAGACGGACAGATGGACGGACGGACAGACGGACGGACGGACATTTCGAATTATAGAGTAGCTTCGCTACTAAACAAGGATGACAACATCCATAAAAGCGAAATTGTCAGAACTGAATTAGCAGAATATTAATGCATCAGTACAAACAATATTGTTAGTAAATTTGTTGCAAAACTGCATAAATAGATGATACTGTTTAAGGACATACTTACATTTTTAGGACTTACGGACGGACGGACATACGGACGGACCGACCCTAATTATAGAAAAGCTTCGCTATTAAAAATCGGCTAATGTTAGACTGATGGTTTTATTATTAAAAGCGAGATCTCTGGAGTCTACGAGCAAATCCGTTCGAAGATTTTAAAAAAATATTTTAAATTTTTACCTTTTCCTATACTTCTTCTAAAATCCATTCTCAAGTTTTTATAATTAAAAATTAAACGGTTTTTTTTCACGAATTGATTAATTATAACGGCATTTGTTAAAATTTAACAAAAATTTAAAAATTATACATTGTTTATATAACTAAATTTACTAAACTGAGTTGTAAGTTTTTCTTATCTTTTAATTATACTAGAGTTTATAGATTACTGAAAACCCATAAGTTTCTTATGAAGCCCTGTACTTAAAGTTCAAATACGTTTACTAGTAACAAGAATGACAACATCCCTCTAATCTCTACAAATGAATCACCATGAAAAATTACTTGATTATAAAAAGCTTAATACGGACAAGACTTCATATTAGAGCTCATAAATAAAAAATGGATATACGGACGTTTTGCTATGATTTCTAGATTATGCCTGACTTCTAAAGGAATCATACTGCAAAGTTTAAAATCGATTAAAAGACGATTCTAATATGCCTAAAATAGATATACGAAACATCTCTAAATATGAAATACCTTCGCTTTATGAGACACCAGAGGAACCATTTCATTTTTGAATATCATAGTTTTAGACCGACCAACCGACCGACATGTGCCACCTACATAAAATAATAACTTCAAATTATATATTTATTTTTCAAACTCATTTTCTAAATAACAATTTACCCTCATGCCTTTAATTAGAGTCATTCTAAGGTTATTATAAATTTGTTTTCTTTTATCACAAGTTAGAGTTGTTATATAACTGTTTATACATAATCACTATATTGGCTTTTGAAACAACTAGCTGCGCCCCTAGCAAGAACTTGCAAGGGGAAAAGAAGGAAATATTCTTTCTTCCTATGCGAGATAGACATCTGTTTTTGTTGTTGAGATTTCTATAATAATTAGGCATAATTAAACATAAACGACTGCTGTAATATTTCGTAATTATAAACATTGAAATGGTGTTTTAGAATTATTAAATTTTTGCTTCTATAAAATTTTTTTTCTCATTTTACTCATAATTATCTTTTTTATTCGAGGCTTTTCTTTATTTTTTGTGCTTTTAGTTATCCTTTACTTTCAAACTTGGGACGATGATTTCTGTTACTCTATAAATCAAATTGTCCGTTGATTTATCAGCAATGCTCTAAAATACATTTTTCTTAGCTGTAAAGATAAACATATGAAATTTTGTATCATTGACTGTTTGACTACTGATGAGTATTACTAAATATGTCAGTCTATTTTCTTTCATATGGTTTATTGTTCTTATTTTTATCATTCTAGGATGAACTGAAATTAGTTTCCGAATGTGAACACATTTTCCTAGGTGTTTCCCAATCCTATCTCAATATTTGCTACTAGCTAAAAAACCTTCAAACTTCAAAAAAAAAAAAAAAATTTGAATGTATTAACGATTTATACATTAAACATTCAAAGTTTTAATTTTTCAAATTTAGATTTTTTTTTTGGAAGTTTGAAGGTTTTTTAGCTAGTAGCAAATATTGAGATAGGATTGGGAAACACCTAGGAAAATGTGTTCACATTCGGAAACTAATTTCAGTTCACCCATTCTAGAGCTTTGCTACACATGGATGTTGGCATTCTTTATGTACTTGTTATTTTCTTAGTATATTATTTCTTGGCTTTAAAGCAATAAAATTTCTAAATGTCAAATTTGTCTGTATGTGAAAACCAACTTAACAGACAATTTATTCTTCAAAGCTTTGCTATAAATAGAGTTTGTAGGTCAATATGACAGTATCATAGTTAGGCCGCTTATATTTGTAGTTATGATAGTATTTCATCGTTATGAAATTTGGCCTATTGGGTATAATAAACTAAATTTTAGAAACATCCATTTTACGTCTAGCACCTATAAAACATTTATGATTAAGATAACTGACATTTGATAAGAGTATTAAGAGTCAAAAAATAAATTTTTTATTTTGTGATTACTTTAATTAATACTAGCGGCTACGCCCCTGGAGGCCTCTAGTGGCATTTAAATGTTTTTTTTTTTATATTTTAAATATCTAATTTGAGAAATAATTTGTCTATGTTATCAGCTGTTAAATTCACACTATGCGGCGGAAATATTTCAATCTTTTTCGACTTTATTGTGATTTCTCTTTGGAGAGTGTTAGTACCCTCCCCCAAAATAGTTATAAACCTTTCCGGGACCTATGAGAAGCTACCCTGTTAAGGATAACCCGATCGGTTCAGCGGTTAGCGAGATCCTTCAGTACAGACACACAAACACACAGACATCATTTTACTTTAGTATAAAAATGGTAAAAATAGACGTTTAGAGGTCTATCATAAAACAGTTATGACAGTATCCATAAGTAGCAAAGCAAAAATACAATGGATGTAGAAACGGATAAACAGATGTTCAGTAGTCATTAAAAAGAAAGAATAGACTTGGAGTGATTATAAATAGAAAATTTGTATAAGGGTGTATTTATCTAAAAAATAACAGCGGTCTATTATAAATAACAGTAGAGAATATCATATTACCCCATATCGTTATGGACAAACAGACAAAGTTAATAATCGAGTAGAGCTTCGAATTCAATAATAAATGTACTTTTATTGTTTAAACTCAAAAAGAGCACGTCGATGGAAAATTTATCAATATGCTTAACCCACCCAGGGAGGGAGGGGACATTGGGCTGTTAATTAAACTAGTCCCCAAAGTTTTATAAGAACGTTTTCTTATTCGTTGGCTTAACAACTTTGGGGACCATTTTCAATTTTGATTGGTATGTTCAGTACGTTGAGTGTCCAAACGTTATAACCACTAATTGTAATCAATAGAAGGTAATTTTGTGTATCATCATTGGGGATTTACATCAATTTATTGACAATGTACGGTAATTAGAAGTATTTACGATTATCAAGATTTTCTCCTCTGAAGATTAAAATCATTGGTGGAAAAGTCTAGACATTCTTAGATTTGCATAACCCATTCACAATTTAATAAAAGTCCCTAGAGTCTTTAAGCTTTAAACATGTACAGTATAATTTTTAGATCAGTGTTCCCTCCCTCCCTGAAATTTTCACATATATCAATATAGCCCCGGGGCCAATACCGAGCTTCTCTAAAAAATTGTATACCAATCACCATTGCGCGATCATCCCAAACCGGGTAACAAGAATTTTCTAGATAGTACAAGTTCTTTAACCACCTTTGAGGTAAATTATTACCAGGGAGGGAGGGGACATTGGACTGTAAATTAGTATACCAGTACCCAAAGTTTTATAAATATGTTCGTACATTTGTAGATTAAAACTATCTGGGACATTTATTCAGTCTCGATTGGTTGGTATAAACTAGGGAAATGAACACTTTTCAACCAAAAAATTTAGCTATAAAAGGGGCAAATTTGATTATCATTATTGGGGTGTACAGTACATTAGTTTATCATTCATTGTCTTATCCCTTAAGATCCCTGTGAAGTGATAAACTCTCTTTTTTTGTCTTAAACTTTAACTATATGTTGGCGTTTTGACGTACACGTACTTTCCCTCATATAGGTGTGAAAACAAAACCACACAAAGCTTTCTTTACAACTTTAAATGTTTTTTCTGTCTTTTTTTCATGGAATAATGACCAATGATCATATACTCTGTAACTTACTTTGTCCGTCCCACGTCTATTATGATGTAAAAATTTGTCAAAACTAATGTTTTCCGGCTGCTATTTCAAATTGATGGCTACTTTTTTTGTGTGAAGGTTCAGCTTTTATAAACTAGATGAAATAAACAATAACAGATTTCTAATAATTGAAAAATCTTCGGTAATTAAATTGTACATTTACTCATTAATTCTTAGCAGGCAGACCCGCTTTTAAATTTATTGTCTTGGCGTCGGATCGTTGATAAAATGTACAGCTGCGGGCTAGGCTTATTCAAATTTAGCGACTTTTTGAGCGGCCCTTAGGAAAAAACCAAAACTTTGCTTAAAAGTGCGGACACTTTAAATAGCCTAGGGAAACTTTAAACCAACAGTTTCTCTGGATCTAGACAACGGAGCACAAAAAAGCCCCATCTCAAAAGTCCCCAAAATTATATAAAATTAAGGGGTTTAAGATAATAGCTAAATGCTCTCTTGTAAATAGAGGCTCTCTATTCAAAGGTTGAGGAACGGGGTAGAAAAATAGCCTAAAACTAAACCCAATTCTTTCATGCACAATTTCAAACAGCTATGCATTTATTAACATTCTCTCATTCATTAGTTCAAAAACTGTGATTACTGTTATCAAATCTTAATTGGTTGATACAAAATAACAGTATTCAAACATTTCCGCCGATAGTTTTAATATACAGAGGGGTCTTTTATATTGTCTTAACCCCTAAGAACCCTGGTCACTTCCCAAACTCTGCTTTCCCCGAGCCTAACCCAATGCTGATCAACGTCCAAATTTTCGTCAAATATGAAGTTGAATTAAATTGACCAACCACGGTCTTACTGCAGATCAAGTCCATAAGAGGGGTCGTTGTTTAGGGTCCACTAGAATTGCATGGATATTGTCTGAAAAAGGTATGATTGTCAGGGGGATGGGGGAAATATTTATTACGCTCAGGCAACGCCTGTTGCACTGTACTTTGACCATTTGACCAGGGCTCGGCAACTGTCAATTTTATGTTGGCTTGACAGCGGAAGTGAAATGTTTGCTTCTTGAAAGGTTCAGATTTAGCTCAATAATTATATTTTGGGCCGTAGCCGCTATCAGCCCTTCTGGCTGAAACTTCCCTGTCAAAACTTGTTTCGTATTATGTCAACATAAGTATTAAGTAGTCATTTGACTAATAGATACAGGGTGGGGCAAATAAGACCGGACAAACTTTAAACGGCCATAGCGCCAAAACTACTTGACCAATCAGGACGTTTGACCACACTATAAAAAGCTTAGGTAATGACCTTTTAGCACAAAAAAAAATTGGACGAAGATAGACGTGTACACCGAGCTGGCCGCACATATGTTCAACAAGACAGATTCCAAATGCGCCGGTGGTTAATGCGCAAAATCACATAACGTAGGGTCCGATAGGGAAGGAGTTGGAATCTTGACCCCAAATTTTGTGGGTGTCTTAGGCTCATTGAGACACACATTTTGCCGTGTTTAAATCCATTTTAGCTCAATCCTAGCCGAAATGAGATCGATTTTTCAAGATTTTGAGCCTTAAGAAATAACAAACAGTGGGGCCCGACAGGGAAGGAGTTGGAAATTTGACCCAAAATTTTTTGTGTGTCTTAAGCTCATCGAGACACGCATTTTGAGTACTTAAAGTCTACTGTAGCTAAATCCTAGCCCAAATGAGAGCAAAAACATTGATTTTGTCAATTTGGCGGTTACTCATGTTCCTAAGGAAATGTGGCCTCCCAGCAGCCCAATCTTCATCCAATGGACTTTTGGGCCTAGGGCTACTTTGAAGCATGCACCAATAGACGTGCCCATACCACAAAGACCTCCCTCATTGCCACTATCAAGGAGAACTACGCCAGCTTGGACAGGTACATTTTGACCTGGACCTGCCGGCGGTTGAGGAGGCCGGTAGAGGCGGTGATTGAGTCTGGCGGCGATTTTGTTGAATTATCTACTAGTAATATACCTATTTTGCTTGTCAGTTTTTAAAATTCAATAAAATCTTTAAAATTGACGATTTTATGTTTATTTGTTTAGAACTTAGAATTTGTCCGGTCTTATTTGCCCCACCCTGTATGTCAGTTATGATCACTTTTTATTTAAGCCATATAGTCGACATTTTAACCCTTGAAATAGCATATCGATAGAATGCAAAAATGTTTGAAAGGGTTTCTATTTTTTTTAAAGAGGGAGGGGACACTTGATTGTAAATTATACTGGTACTCAAAGTTTTTATAAACACTCTTTCTCAACCGTTAGCTTAAAAAACTCTGTCCAACCTTTTTGACCAATAATCTAAAAGTCTAAATCTACAGAAGAATAAATTTTGTCTGTCATTATTGTCTTATCCCTTAGGATCCATTAAAATAGTTGCTTTACAGGCGGCTTTGGATAGTTCCTAAATTTTACAGTCAACGGTGGCTGAATCTAAAGGTGCGGTTGACGGCTCCTACTATTTACACATTCATAATATATGATGTGAGTTCACATGCGCATATAATCACCTCCGTATATTGTTTCAATCCAAATTATTTTTGTGTTCGTTAAGATCTTGCTAACCACTGAACCTGCCATTTTAATACAAAGCCCCAAGATGCTAAGGTGCAGTCGCTATTTTCCAAAAAGAAGTCAATGTTTAGGGGGCTCTGATGATTTAGTATTATAATCGTTAATAAAGGGCTTTTATTTGTACGGTCCTAGTTGACTTTGTGATTCCTTACTTTTGTATTACAATTAATAATTTCTATTTTTATTAAATGTATATGCTATAGTTAAATAAATGTTATGTAAACTTAATTACACCCATCAAAATTGACATTGTTAATTCCTACCCTTTCCTCTTTTTCACATCCACTTGATAAAACCCTGTGCACGATTCTAGTTGATAATATGACAAATTTGTGGAAGTGAACGCCCACCCTGAAATATGTATATTTTATTACAAAAAAATATAACTTAGAAAGTTAGTTAACATACCGTCTGGCTTTGCGCGGCGGCGCACAGACCGACTTCCTAGCACTTTAAGCATATAAAAACTACATGTACCAACGGCTTGGGATCAGTCTGAGAATTGACACCAAGTGGGCAAGACAACCAACCAATCAATATGAAGGTTTCTCTGCAGCTCTTGGTAAGTTTCATTTTTAAATTTTAATTTGAGTCGCTTTTCTACAATTAGTGTCGGTGTGTAAGTTAATTTAGACATGTTAGAACTGTCCTAAAATAGTTACGGTTTGGAAAACGTAGCAACTCTATGATCATTTCCAAAATAGTCCTGCTTTTAAAGATGATTCGAAATTAATAATTAAGCAATAAAGTTGTCCATAGTTTTTTAAATTTAAAAACGACAATTAGGTAAAATGTAGGTAATTAGATCCCTTAAAATTTTGTTATTAACGAATAGTCGGATCATAATAAAACTTGGCACAAAAATTATTGAGTTGGGTTTCTAAGGTCTAACCAAAGTTTATAGGTATAATTAGAAGATTTGTATATTTTTTTTTGTCACAGATAATTTGCAAGTTGTTGCGATTACTTAAACATATTTCTTGACCACTGAACTTCCTCCTTCTTTATTTTCTAAAACATATTTTTAGCCCCTGATGAGCCTTATCACTATGAGCCATTATACACACGAGACGCCCTTTACCTTTACTTAACCTAAACTAAAAAAAATTTGGTCAAAATTCAATTTATTCAAGTCATATTTATTATTTGTCTGCCTGCCAGTGTCAATACCTGTTTATTTATCTATTTATATCTAACTTTTTTTCCAAATATCCATCTAATTATCCATCTAACTATCTATCAATCTAATTATCTATCAATCCTCCAGGTATCGTTTCTCTGCCTCCAGCTGGCAGCTGTCATCAACACATGGCATCCACCTATTTATCTATCTATCTAATTATATATCAAATTGCAGGTATTATTTATCTGCCTGCTGTTGGCAGCTGTGTTCAAAACAGGACCTGTCTATACATCTGTCTATCTATCTAACTCTACATCTATCTAACTATCTATCTATCTATTCCAGGTTTTGTTTATCTGCCTGCAGCTGGCAGCTGTCATCAATGCCGCCTCTGTGCCCGCTCCTTTAGCCGAAGAAGCCCACTACATTGCTAAGCGTGAGGCTGGTGCCGGCAACAATCAACAAAGGCAAATATTGTCATTTTATGTTAAACTAGCGGCTACGTCTCTGGAGCCCTCTAAGGGCAGTTGAATCAGTGAATGGGTTTCGATCCTCAACTTTTATTCTTTTTTATTTTTAAAAAGAAAAACTAAAAAAATGGACCTATGAGAAGCTTCACTTTAAAAGAAGAGCCATATCGGTTCAGTTGTTAACAGGATCTTAATTTACACACCCATCCTATTACTTTTATATAAAGATAGTGGCCTCTAGGGGCACATGAATCAATAGGGTGAGAGGGATTTAAACTCTCCAAGAAAAATAAAATTAAAAAGGAGAACCATATCGGTTCAGCGGTTTACACATTAATTGCCATAAAATGAATGACATATCTTTCAAAAACGTCATTTTTGATATTCAACCGCCATTTTTATATTAGTACAATTCTTATGGTTAAACCCGTTCTTGCTAAAATGACAATAATTAAAATAAAATAGATCTGGAATTAATCAATTGATCGCAGCCAAGAAGGCAGCCATTATCGCCAAGATTATAGTTGCTAAAAAGGCGGCTCTCGCAGCTGCCATCCTTGCAGGAAAATAGACAGCCACACACACACACACAGTAACATGTAGGACAAGATCTCTAAACCAAATCAAAATCTGGAAAATAAAAAAAATAAAAAATACGTACTGACTTCCAACTTATACCAAATAAATAGTTACCAATCCATAATATATTTTCAGTGGTATTTAAATAAAATCTTAGACGTAATTTTTTATGATGATTAAAATTAAAATTTTTGGATGCACTTAAAAATGCTATCAAACATTTGTAAAAATAAATTTTAAAATCATTATGATTGTTTTATTAACAGCAAAGCTGCTCTATAATTTACTTGGTCTATCTGTCCGCCCATACGTCAGTCGGTAACGCTGTGGGGTATTTGTTTTCTCGGCCTGAATTCAAGATAGACATCTGTTTTTTGTTATAAAGATTTTTTAGATGAGGCAACGTAGATAACTATCGGGACAGACAGACAGGCCTATTTTAATTTGTTAATAGCGACGCTACTGTAAATCATTTTTACTTTTATTTATAAGTAGTAAATAGTGTTTGTGAGCATGTCAGCTAAGATCATGTAAACGGCTGGACCGATAATTCCACAAAGTTTTATATTGGTTCAAAGCTATTTTTAGATTTTTTTAGTCCAGAAGTGATTCGTAATCACCTTTGAATGCAAGAAAATATTAACCCTCCTGTCTAAAAAATGTTCTATTTCAAACAAAAAATTCTTCTTAGCGAATCACTTGTTAAATTATAAAGCTGTTAAAAAAACATATAAAAGTTTTATGAGCTTTAAAACACGAAAAGGTTAAGACGGGCTAGCCTTTACAGAAAATTTATTTGAATGAATATCTAACAGTTTAATCAATCTACAACCTTTTTTCCCAATAACTAAAGGCAGAATTTTGTATAAAAAAATATAGTGACATACGATCATTTATTATCCCTTGTCCCATCTACGAATAATTTTCTTATATATTATTTTGTTAAGTAATAAGACTACCCATGTGGTAGAATAAAATCATTGATTTTAAAGTCTCAAAAAAGGTGGCGATATAAAACTAGACTACAGAAAAGAGAATTGGCTTCTCCAGTATTAAATACATTTCGCTTTATTCAATCATTTTAATTCTAATCGTTTTAGATTTTCAGTACAAGTTTCAAAGTTTGAACCCCACCAGTTTGGAAAAAAAATTTAGTAAAAAGTAGAAAATATTTTTTATTCAATTTACAGTTCAATGTTCTCCCTGAAATACTGGTATATTCCTTATATGTAGTTAAGTAATTCTTTGACAAAACATTTTAAAGTTTTATGAGTTTTCAAAACATGAAAAGGTTACTTTTTAAATGTTAAATTTAACATTCAAAGGATAAAAAAAAACTAAAATTACATATTATGATATTTTAGTATCAAATAACCGGATGTGTGTCGTTCTGTCTGTTGCTTAAGATCTTGGTCACTGCTAAACCTATTTTACTTTTATTTTTCCTAAAGAAATAATTATATTTATAGGCTGAATTATTTTGTAATCTTATTTGCTCTAAAAGTTCTTTAATTGTAAATAAAAGGGCAGGTATCTTTATTGCAGTATCAAATATGGTTCTGAAATTATTTCTGACATATTTTAACATTTTTTTGCTTTGCAACTTATGGATATTGTCACCTTTGTTTTGTGATTATTTCCTCTTGTTTTTTTTCAACACTATGTCAGTAGGACGCTGTTTCTTAAGTAGCAAAGCTACTCTATTATCCGAAATGAAAGTAAGTATGTCCGAAATTCTGTTATTTAGGAAAAACGTGATTTTACTACCAATTTTACTCTATAAATAGCTTGACCGTTGCTCTAAATTACTTAAATTTGTTTTGGAAATATGTTATTTTCTTAGCTGATATCAAAGATTTCTTTGACCTCTGAGCATCTACTCTATTACGCATTTTGTCAGTCAGTCTATTACTTTTGCTATTTTTCCTTTCGTCTGTTTGGCTGTTATTCTTACTATAATAAACTAATAATGGATGTCTTAATTCATGTTTTTATCCTTATACTAAAGTAACAGGATGTCTATTTGTGTGTCTATGTGTTTGTGTGTTTATGTGTATCGTAGAATTTGAAAGCAATAAAGAGGTTTCGTATAGACTTGAACAAGAAAAAACGTTTAAAGTGCCACTAGAGGCCTCTAGGGGCGTAGCCGCTAGTCTCTTTATATTGCACTAGTGGCTTCTTTCCTGGCCTCAAGGGTCTACGCCCTTAAGTTACTTCCCCCCCCCGGGGCCCCCTTTATTGTTATTCTATGCTTTATAATCTGCATAGTATATATTTAACTAGCGGCTTCGCCCCTAGCCTCTAGGGGCTTTGCCCCAAGAGGTTTGATCAAACAGACAGACATCGTTCTACTTTGTATTATAGATATTTATTTTTGCGACAACTTCACACGGAAATTACTGAGGTATTAAGCTTCAGATGGACAGACAGACAGACTTCGTTTTACTTTGTGTTAGGAGTTAAAACCTTCCAATTTTTTTAGGATGTATTGTTTATGGGTAACAATCATCTTATCTTTATCTATAAAGGGAGAGATAGGTTTCTGGTAAAATCCGTAAAGGTGTGTGTTTTAAGGCTTAAAAATAGTAGTAATAATAATAATAATAATAGAACTTTTATTCAATAACTCTTCAATCCTGTTATGAGTAAATCACATAGACAATTAATTATTATATTGAAATTACATGTTAATATTTCATAATATATCGATAATAATTATATGTTTTTATTATTACTGGTAAACATAATAGTAGAACGATAATATTAACTAAATATGTGTATTTCTTATTGAAAAGAACTATAGAGTATAGACAATTTTTTTTAAAAAAGTTAACATAAATTTTTATTGTTCTACTACTGTTTTTAACTTATAACACATAACCTTTACGGATTTTACCAGTAATTATTATATAGAGTTTCTAAATTGTACCCAACTGTTACAGTAATCAACATGCAAAGTTTGCAATGGATAGTACAATTCTAACATACATTAATCATCTGTTACTGTCGGACTGACGAATCGACCCTAATTATATAAAATTCCAATAAACTGACTTACATTATTTTTCTCATAAGACAAACGAAAAAATCTCACAATCCTTATACTAAAGTAACAGGATGTTTGTGTGTCTGTGTGTTTGTGTGTTTGTATGTTTGTGTGTTTGTTTGTACCGAAGGATCTCGCTAACCGCTGAACCGATCGGGTTCTCCGTAACAGGGTAGCTTCTTATAGGTCCCGGGAAGGTTTTTAACTATTTTCTTGGGGGGTGGGACACCCCCAACTCCCCCAAAAAATGAAAAATCCCCCCCCCCAAAAAAATATTTTTTTCTATTAAAATCTAAAATAAGAAATTGGGATATCAAATTCGACTCTCCCCTCCTCAAGTGCCCCTAGAGGCCTCTAGGGGGCGTAGCCGCTAGTTGTATATAAAAGGATTACAACGGGGAGGGGGGGGGGGGGGTGGATATTGTCCACACAAGTAGAGGTCAATGACAGATTAATCTATCTTCTCCCGAAAAGTACAATTGATACTGTTAAAAGATGTATAAATTTATCTTTCATTTACCAAAACCTGTATAATAATAATAAAATACGCACTTTTGTATTTAATAACTTTATAAATAAAACCGGTATTTTTCTCACCCTTTTCCTTTTCAATTTGTCATGCTTTTTTTTGCCTTATAAGGCCTCATTACCCCTCTTGTTTACCTTTTTTACCCCCCCCCCCCTCCACATCTTTAAAGTGAAGTGTTTGTCCAATGATAAGTAAAGCTGTATTGGAAGTATAATAGTGTGATGCGTTTGTGAACTCGAACCTTTATCCTTTTGTTTTCCTTATCATTATTGGCAGTTTAGAAAGCGCCTATTTTTAAATAAAGTTCATAATTGAACATGGCATTCAAAACAACGCTTGCGCAACCAAACAAAACAAAGCTAGCGTGGCCATCTTTAATCTTTCTTTCAAGATGTGCGGAATATCTGTGTGATAAAAAACCATGTATAGTCAAAAATGTGGTGTTATCTGTACTGAAAAATACCTTTGAGTGCTTCCCGGCTTGACAAGTTCAATGACCTCGGTAAGAATTCTTTCTTTGAGCATTTATAATAGAGTGGAATGATTTTCTTAAAGACGGCAAATTAATCTTCTCATTTTCATTAAAATTAGACCAAGTAATTATTTTATTTTTGTACCAAAATATTTTAATAGTAGTCTATGATGATTTTATTTATGAATTTCAAACTCGCATTTAGTTTTGATTAATTTTAAGCAAAAAATAACCCTAGCTTCTTTTATACATTTTGAAACATAATTTCGAAGTCACGCAACCTTTTATAAGGAAAAGACGATTGTTCCCAAATAAAAAAGACTTATTTTCTTTTACAAAATTTATTTCTTATAATGTATTTAACATTTTAATATTTGATTATTAATTTTGTTATTTTTTATTTCAGCATGACCGTTTTCATACAATAAATTGTATTAGTAACTATGCTGGTTTTGATTCTTGTGGGAAGTAGCAGGTTTCGTACGTTTGTACGTAAAGATCTGGTAAACGGCCAGCCAAATGCCGTTGTACCGAAACAAAAGCATTAGAATAGCGTTAAAGATCTCTGTAACAGCTTTTTAAGTCTTTAGGTTAGGTTCCAATAATGAGGCATAAAATCTTGAAAAGTACATATAAATTACTCTTTACGCTAAAAGTGCTAATTGTATCTCGTTTTGTGAGGATACCAATAGTTTAGATGGTAAACAGCTACTTTACGCCACTGCCTTACCCGCCCCCACCCCCCTCAACCCCCCGCGGGGCTGGCTAATTCCTTCCCTTGGGTGTAGAGAGGGCCTGGTTTTTGAGTAAAATCAGGAAGGGAAGGGGACATTAGTCTGTAAATAACACTGGCACCAAAAGTTTTATACTATAATTTTACTCTTGTTGGCTCAAAACTTTAGGTACTTTGAATTAATTTTCTTGTCTTAACCCCCCAAGATCCCTGGGAAAATAGATAGATTGATAAGATATATAAAAGAGAGAGAAATGGAAAGAAGGAGAGAGTTAAAAAGAGAAATAACACGGATGAAAACATTTATTAAGGCAAAGCTCAACTGATCAAATAGTCAAACAAATGAAAATATACAGAATATGGAGTAATAGCACTTTTGTTCTAGCGGATACCCTCCAGAACCATCTAGGGCTACATCTACTTTCTGTTCCTAAGTTTCAAAATTAAAAATCAACAGAAAGATATCCTGCTACTTTCATATAGGGACTTGTTACTTCGCCCCAAGCCTCTAGAAGAGGGCATGAAAGGTAAGAAAAATAGCCTTGAACCACCCAAAGACCTTTCTTCATAAATTTACAACCCGTCAGTTCTTAACTTTGTGCCTTATTTTAAAAAGCTGATAATTAATGTAAAAAGTTATTTCATGAAAGTTGGAAAATATGCAATATGTTACAGCACTCAGTATGAAAGGTTTGAAATCGATAGGAAGATTCTATAACAAGTTATGGACACTCCTGAAATGTAGAAAATCCTTGCTTTTCAGGAGAAGGAAGAGAGTTAATGAAAACAGTACTTTTCCTTCCCTTTTTTCTAAATATTTTTAATATCAACTACCCGACCTCCGTTATAGTACTCCCCACTCCCCTTATCATATACATCAGAGAACACCCCCCCCCCCCCCTCCTTAGGGTCAGGAGAAAGGCACATGCAGAAGATTTAATATGCCGCTAAAGTTTGGTCATTATTAATACAAAATGTATTGTTTTTAGAATCCAAAGAAACCTTAGCATTCAGTTATTACTCTATTAATCTCTTTCTCTCTCTCTCATATTCTCTCTCTTACTCTTTTTCTCTCTCTGTCTCTCTCTCTGTCTTTCATATTCTCTCTCTCTCTCTCTCTCTCTCTCTCTCTCTCTCTCTTTCTCTCTCTCTCTCTCTCTCTCTCTCTCTCTCTCTCCCTCTCTCTCTCTCTCTCTCTCTCTCTCTCTCTCTCTCTCTCTCTCTCTCTCTCTCTCTCTCTCTCTGTCTTTCATATTCTCTCTCTCTCTCTCTCTCTCTCTCTCTCTCTCTCTCCTCTCTCTCTCTCTCTCTCTCTCTCTCTCTCTCTCTCTCTCTCTCTCCCTCTCTCTCTCTCTCTCTCTCTCTCTCTCTCTCTCTCTCTCTCTCTCTCTCTCTCTCTCTCTCTCTCCTCTCTCTCTATCTCTGTTTCTCTCTCATATTCTCGCTCTTACTCTTTCCTTCTCTGCATCTCTCTCTCTCTCTCTGTTTCTCTCTGTCTCTCTCTGTCTCTCTCTCTCCCTCTCATATTCTCACACTCTCTCTTTCTCTGTCTCTCATATTCTCGCTCTTACTCTTTCTCTCTCTGTATCTCTCTCTTTTTCTCTCTCTTTTTCTCTCTTTTTTTCTCTCTCATATTCTCTCTCTCTCGATCCTTCTCCGAAGAGCCCAACTTGGACCTCAGTGAATGCCATTCCCAAAAATATTAAACCTTCCTATCACAGCTTACTATAACCCCAATTAAGCTGTAACTGAGGTGTTAAAATACCTATGAGGTGAATTTAGGCCTGGATTGGAACCATCTGATCTACTGCAGCATAATTTTGTGGCAGTGGTGACCCGACTCATCAGCCATGAGCATCTCAAATGGTACAACCAGTGACCCACTGTGTTACAATTATAATTAAAACTTTTCCGCCATTCATTTTAACTGTTTTGTTATTTCCTTATTGATTACTTTTACAACATGCCAATTGTTGGTTTAAAGGGATAAAAATAAAAATAATGAAGTGTTTTCTTTAAACTTTACGTCTACCATATAAACTTTAAACTTTTATACCCGTTTTATTATCTCCTTATTGATTACTATAACAGCATACTAATTAATAGATAAAAGCGATAGATAAAAAGGGTATTGCACTGTTTTCCTCCAACTTTTACGCCAATTAAAAGTCACATTTGTTGTAGAATTTATTAGTATCTAATTGATAACTGTAATATTATCCTATGATATAAAGTAATAAGCTTTTTTTGTCTGTAGCCAAGGATCTCGCTAACGGCTAAACCGATATGGTTCATCTTTACAGTGAAGCCTCTTATAGAATCTGAGATGGTTTTAGGCTATTTATTTAAAAAAAGTCTGGGTATGGTTTTAGGCTATTTGCTGCCCTTCGAATGTAGAGCCCCTAGATGCTAGGGGCGCAGCCGCTAGTAAATAAAGAAGTAGAAAACATTATTGGTCATTTTCAACTGGAGTGTAATCTTTTTTCCAGTATGGCTTCGAAACCGATTAATATCTGCTGGATTAGAACCAATTGTCAACTATACTGAAAAATCATGTAAAGCATCATATTATAGACAATATTCTAGAATAACAACCAGTTTTGGAATGCCGGGCCTAATACAATGTGATAAACTATTGTTTATTTAAGATGTAACTTTTAAGTCTGACTTAATGCCCTATAATGGCTAATTTATAGATAGATTAACTTCCTAATATTGAGATTATTTTAATTAGCAGAGACAATCAACGATTACTTTTAATCTTTACATACAATATGACTAATCTTAAAAAGGCAGTTGAAGGATTTTTAGTCTTTTATGTTAACGCAAATAAAAAATTATTTGTAAATATAAGGGGGGGATAATTTTATGATGATAAAAATCTAGTTGGACCTTAGTCTGTAAATTATACTGATAAAAAAGTTTTCTAAACACGTTCTCTCATTAGTTGACTCAAAAACTTTGTGTACCTAATATTTATTTTATATTGACAGAAATTTAGAAATCTTCAAACTTCTTTTAATGTTTAAATATTTCTCAAGATCATTTCTTTGATTAACTTATTTTCAAAATAGTGTCTAAAATGTTAAATGATAGATATTTTGTGCTGCGCTATTTATGAATACTAGCGGCTTCGCCCCTAAGCTCTAGGGGCTTTGCCCCAAGAGGTGATGAAAAAAAATTTGGGCGAAATACGTAAAAGGACCAAGGAAATCCCCTACAAAAAAAATGGGGGGGGATTTTTTGTTTTTGGGGGGGTTGGGGGTGTCCCACCCCCAAAGAAAATAGCCTAAAACCACCACAGGACCAGTAGGTATATTCCCTGAAAAGTAGAATCCGATCAGTTCAGTGGTTACCGAGATCTTAAGGGACGGACGGACAGACAGACAGATGGACGGACAGACAGACAGACGGACAAACAGACAGACATCTTTCTACTTTGTATTATAGATAGACGTTACAGCCTTCTAGTTATTTTTTTTTTTTTTTTATGTAAAATGACCATTAGTCTTTTTAATGATAGAATGGTGCAAGGTATATGCAACCTCCATCCATACACGTCCAAACATGCATTGATGTACCAATTTACGGCGTTTTCCCTCATAGTGCCTAGTTGAGCACCGAACCCTTCCCCACTTCCACTTATTTTGAAATAATATTGAGTATTTTTTCCTTTGTAATTGTTTATTACTTTAGTTTAGGTTAGGTTAGGTTATATTGTGTACTGGGTAGCCCATTAGGGTTGGACAGTCACGCAGGTACAGGCCCAGCAGGGTTGAGTTCCCCCACAGAGGTTTCTTATTTTCAATTTAAACCCTTCTTTGAAGACCAGGGGCGTATTAAAACCCCCCTTAAGAATAAAAAATTGGAAAGGTCTGCCTTTCCCTTTTTTTAACCCCCCCCCCCTCCCCCCCTAGGAAAACAAATTGTGTACGCCCCAAAATATTTGGTGAAAATTTTAATTATTATAAAATTACTCATATATAGACATTGACATTACTACAGCAGTTATTTTTTCTTTCGTTGTTTTTGGTCAATCACCCCCCCCCCCCTAACATTTACCTTATTCGTTCGAAGTAATGTCTCTCATTAAAAATAACGAGTAGTCCATATTTTGTACAAAAACAAGGATGACAACATCCATAAAAGCATAAGAAATCAGTCAGAAAATAAACTCTACCAAATAAAGAGTAACCATTCATTTTTAAAAATTACTATTACTTAAAAATTTGTATAAAAACTTCGTAAAAATGAAATACTTTCATTTTGAGAATTAATTATGGAGCTGCTTTGCTTTTAACATTATGCCTATTGGTCCTAGGAATACTTATTCTAAAAATCAAATGAATAGGATGATTAATCACTTACACAGGGATCACATGAATTCGATAGGACAATTTTAACCTGTATAAAATAACGATACTATATGTTATGAACAGACGTAAGGACCGACCCTAAATACAACAAAGCTTCGCTTTAAAAAAATATGCATAAATAGAAAACGTTAGTAAAAAATCAATATAATTTAATTGTTGTGAATAGACGTAGAATAATTTTTCCATTAATTGTTACGTCGACACCTTTTTAAAGTGTAATAAATTTCCAGGGCTTGGCAGCAGCGCGTCAGCCGCTAATAAGCCGCCAATTAAAACCCGTCTAGGTGTAAAGCAAATTTTACTAAACAGACGGATCCTAATTTTAGAAAGAGTTAATTTTCTAAATATATCTATTTCTAGGCAATACCTGTGTGCCGAGCCCATCAAATTTCTATTTTGAAAAACAAAAGGCTAAATTTCGTAGTTTGCTAACCACCACCCTGTGTTTTGAGATATTTAGCTCAAAGCCTTTAGTAGATATTGAAGTTACAACTAACTAATTAACTCTTTGATAGCAGTAATACACGTTATTACAAATGTCTTCAGAATTACTCCCCCCCGTATTTAAAGCAAATGGTGATTTGTTAGCCTACTTGAAAAATACAGGAATTCGCCAAGCAAATAAAAAAATGTCCATATATTTATACATTAATAAAGTAATTGCTTTTAAAATAAAGAATTTTAAGTTGTTGGGCTCGACAGCCGAGTGTAAATTCCTGTGAGCCTAAAGGGAATCAACCTTTTACATTTAAAAAATCAGCTGGAAGTCTAACCTGACCCAAATATGACAATCCCTCTTATAAAAGCATCCAAACGGTTTTAAATTTGAGGCTAAAACACGGATTACGAACGGCTGCCGAGCCCTGGTTAAAAAATGACGCCAAGTAATAGTAAAGCGGGAATTTTCTAAAATCTTGATTAGTTGGTCACAACTAGCCTTTTCCGAACTTTTCCACTGATTAGTTTTCTAAAGATGGGTTAATTTTGTTTATCATCATTGGAATTTACATAGATTTAACCTGCACTGTCTTATCCCTTAAGATCCCTGACAAACTCTCCTAAAAATTTATAAATAGAACCAATTATATTAATTTTATAAAAAAGAATTTAGTGTATTACATATCATATTTAAGTGACACTTTTAAATATTCAAGTTGTATAAGTCAGACCTTGACCGCTCTTGCCAAAAATTTGGTTGAGTTAGAATGGCCCTATAAATTTCAAACTTTGCATGATGATAGCTGTAACAAAAATGCATTATCACTTTCTAGAAAAATTGATTCTAAGGACGATAAGACATAAATTCTTTGAATGTAATTGGGTCTATATTTTGAACCATTCTGTATTAAAACAATTACACATTTTTTATGGTTGGTATCATCCTTGTTTTATTTAAAAATATATTATTTAATATGACATAATAATAAGGTTTAATCTTTCCAATTAAATTTTATATTTATACACTTATTATAATATAAAATTTTATGGTATATAAATAGAAAAAATATTTTAATACTTTAAAGTTTACCTAGAGTTTATGTGTCACATCAAATAGTAGCTGAGCAGGTTCAAGTTTGGAGTGTTTTAATTATCTGCTTTTGCTTCGCCCCTAGCATCTAGATGCTTTATTTCAAGGTATATAAAGGCCTAGAACCATCCAAAGGACCTATGTAAAGCTTCCCAAAAAGGGAGAACTCTATCAGTTCAATAGTTATTAAAATCTTAAGCTTCGGACTACAAAAACTTACTAATTTATTTGTTAGGACTAGCGGCTTCGCCCCTAGCCTCAAGGGACTTTGCCCCAAGAGGTGATTTAAAATAAAAATTAAGGCAAAATTCGTAAAAGGACCAGGGAAATCTTAAGCAAATTCTTTAAAAAAGAAGGGGGGATTTTTTTGTTTATTGGGGGGTGGGGGGTGTCCCACACCCCAAGAAAATAGCTTAAAACCATCACAGGACCAATTGGTATATACCCTGAAGAGTAGAATCCGATCTGTTCAGTGGTTACCGAGATCTTAAGGGACTGACGGACAGACAGACGGACAGACAGACGGACAGACGGACAGACAGACGAACGGACAGACAGACGAACTGACAGACAGACATCAATCTACTTTGTTTTATAGATAATTTTATGATTTTAAAATACCTACATTGAAATAATTTCTCTATCTGTATTATTTCTTATTCTAATTTTCAACTTTAAATTAAATTATTTTCTCATGTGCAAATATAGATAATTTGCTAATAGCTTAATATTTTTATATTGCTGAAAAGTTGTTATTACCTAAGTATTTAACGGTTTTTCATTATAAGAAAATGCATTTTATGCTAAAAACCGAATGAAATTGAATGTATGACTCAAAACAATATGATTCATTTTGGTTCTGATTATAGTTATATAAATATTGCAAAACTGTTCCAAAGTATTTTCGTCTTTTTATCAGGGTTGAGGATCACGGATCTTAAGGGATAAGACAATTTGCGATAAATAAATGTGCATCCCCAATAATTATTTCTCGCATCGTATCATCGTACCAAGGATATTAAAAAATAAGATTTAAACCAGTTTTGTTTTATTATTCGTACAAAATTAACTGTAATAAGATGCTATATACATGATTTTTCAGTATGCTGAGAATCGGTTCTAATTCAGCGGATATTAATCGGTTTCAGTTAGCTTTATTTTGTCACCGAGAAAGGACACACCATTTTTTTTACTCCCCAATATCCTACAACATAAAGTGAAAAATGTCTAACAAAGTGCTTTTTAAATCAAAATCTGATATTACTAATTTTTTCAATAGTGAAGCTAACCAATCTCGCGAAATCAAGGATGGTGACCTAACAAATATTAAGCAGTTAAAGCTTAATAATCTTGAAGAAACATTACTTAATTTCTGTTTGAAAGCAAATCAAAAAATCTTTGAATTGGGTAAGTCTATGGAAAACCTAAAAAAGCATAATGGCTTGGGAGAAGGAGAGGAGGGCGTGGGAGGAGGTGCAAATGCTTCTGGTAACGGAGGAGGAGAGAGGAGCTCTAACCCTCAACAAGAGAGAGGTAGGGCAAGGGAGAGAGAGGAGAGGGGGCGTGAGGAGTGGGATGTATCCAACAACTTCAAGCACAAATTTAATAGACTTAACAATAGATTAGACTACTTAGAGAGTCAAGTCGATGAAAACGCAACTCGCCTTAGAAAAGGAACACTGATTTGTTCCTCCTCTAGCAAAGAGGGACATAGCCTACTACAACCTATTATGGCCAGGAGTAATGGTGCAAATGTTAGTACCAACAACAAATGCACAGAGGACGAACTTGTTCAAGTCTTGGAGCTAATACAGAAGAAATATAGGGTACAACTTGTACCCTCCAATATATCAGCCTCTCATTGGCTTCCCAATGGTTCCTTTATTATAAGATTTAATGATAGAGGAATTAATTCACCATGGCAGAAGCTGGTGGAGGCCATGGCTGAAGGAGGAGACAGGAATATCAACTTATTCCTAAACTTCAACCTCACCAGGAAGAGGTTGTCTTTACTGGCTGAAGTGCGAAGATTCAAAAAGGAGAAGAAAATAGAAAAATATGAGGTCAATGAAAATGGCCAAATATCCATCAGAGTGAGGAGCAAATGGATGAAAGTAACTCAACATTATTCAAAAAAGACTGACATTCAACCAAGTGAAATGATTTACACATACTCTAATTATAAACTTCAAACAACTGTAGAGGATTTGTATTCTCGCTCGTAAATTGGTATATAGTTATAAAGTTATGTAGATACTACTGACACTCTAAATTATTTTCTCTGTTATTTGTTTTACAATATAACACACACACACACTCACGCGAGCGTCTCCTCAACATAATCACATTACACTTCCCCTTACACTTTTTTTTACTCAAACGCACACACAAATAAAATTCCTCTTTTCTTTACCACACGCACGCACACGCACGCACACATTCATTTATAATTATATACTCACACTTACATTTATTTGTATTTCTAATTTTTTTATCATTTATAATTTAATTACAATGTTTTTGTCAATCACTAAAAGTTTATTTTTTCTTTGTAAAATGGCTTATATTCTACTTTTCGTTTTGTTAATCCTTAATGGTTTTTTTCAAACATTTATTCTACTTATTGTTTTTATTCATTTTCATAAGTTTAATTTTCTTTTTCTTAACCCTTACTTTAAAATACATTTTTTTGGATATCTTTTGCTTAAAATGTTTTATAAATGGAGCAAAATAGGATTCTGAATTTTGAATTAAACAGTAACTTTTTCTCAATTTTAAATAATGAAACGATAAATGAAGATTTATTATTTAATCCATATGAAAATATTGATATAAAATGCCAATACTTTGATATTTGTAAAGTTATAAACCAATTAAAATCAAAGAAAGGTTTAAAAATTATAGGTTTAAATATTCAAAGCCTTCAATCAAAATTTATTGATTTTCAAGAATTTGTTGATGAATTCTTGAGGCAAGGTTGTTATCTTGACATTATATGCTTAGGGGAAATCTGGAACATAAAAAATGATGATTATGTTAAACTAAAGGGGTATGATTTTATATACAAATGTCGATCTCAATCTAATGGAGGTGGGGTTGGTATATATATAAAAAAAGGTATTGCATTCAAGGAAATAAAAGCTTTATCTAGATTTGAGGAAAAAATAATTGAAAGTTTAACCTTAGAGATTAGTATTGGGAAAAATGATAAAATATTTCTAACAAACGTCTATAGATCAAATTGTAAACATCCTAATCTAACTGAAAGTGAGCAGTTAGACAGGTTTATCAACTTGTTCTCTGACTTACAAGCAGATCTAAATAGCCGCAGATACCCTTCCTATATTATTGGGGATTTAAATTTTGATCTATTAAAATTTGAACAACATGATAAAACTAGATCACTACTTGAAAATAGCTTTGCAAATGGTTTCTTAGAATTAATCTCATTGCCAACTAGGATCACTCATACAAGTGCTACTCTCATAGATCATATTTATACCAATGATAATAAAAATAAGTTTGAGTCATTTATTATTACAGCAGATATTTCTGATCATTTCCCTACTTGCACTATTATTCTTGACAAAGTTAAAGAGTCTGGTCCTGTTTTTATTCAAACTCAAAATTTTAGTGAGGAAAATATTTCCTCTTTTAAACATGATATGTTAAATGCTGATTGGAGTTCTGTGTCTAATAATTACAGTGCTCAAGATGCATATAATAAATTCTATAGTATTTTTAATGAGTCATACTCAAGACATTTCCCATTTAAAAAAGTTAAACTAAATAAAAATATTCATAAAGTTGAACCTTTTATGACAAATGCTTTGCTTAAATCTAGAAAGACAAAATTTGAGTTATATGACATTAAACTTAAAGAACCAACTCAAGAAAACATTTCTAAATACAATGAATATAGAAAATGCTATAATAAAGCAATTAAAACAGGGAAAAAATTGTATTTTCAAAAATCTTTTGAAGAAAATAGTAATGATTTGAGAAAAACATGGTCAATATTAAGGGAAGCAATAAGGAAGCAAAATGACAAAAGTTCAGTCATAACTGAAATTTTTAGTGATGGGGTTTGCTATAAGGAGGGGAAAGATATTTCTAACAAATTTAATGAATTTTTTACAACCATTGCAGATGATATTACAACTAAAATAAATCCATCAGATAGAGACTGCACTTATTATACCACTGCATCTGACTCCATATTTTCATTTACTCATATTCAGCCCAAAGATATAGTAACAATTGTAAATGGTCTAGAGTCTAAATCAAGCCAAGACATGCTAGGTGTTTCTAATAAACTTATGAAAAAAATCATTGAAAATATTGCTATTCCTCTCACTCACATTATAAATTTATCCTTACAGTCAGGCAACATTCCAAATGAGCTCAAAATAGCCAAAGTTTTGCCAATTTTCAAACTTAAAACAAAAGAATCGGATCTATTAAGTAACATGTCTAATTATAGACCAATAAGTCTTTTGCCAATCTTCTCAAAAATTCTTGAAAAAATAGTTGCAAATAAACTTACTGCATATCTTGATGAAAATAACCTTATTTACAAACATCAATATGGCTTTCAGAAAAAAAAGTCAACCATACAGCCCATTTTTCATCTAATAAATGAAATTGTAAAGAATAGTAATGATAAAAAGTATACAGTTGGAGTCTTTTGTGATTTACAAAAAGCTTTTGATTGCTGTTCTCATAGAATCTTGCTGGACAAACTTTCTAAGCTTGGAATCAATGGTACAGAATTGACATGGTTTAAAAATTACTTAGCAAATAGACAACAATTTGTTTACATCAACAATGAAAAGTCTGATATGAAATATATTAACAAAGGTGTACCTCAAGGTTCTATTTTAGGACCCTTACTATTTTTAATTTATATCAATGACTTAGCTAAATGTACTACTCTATTTACATTACTTTTTGCTGATGATACCAGTTTTTTAATTTCGGGTAAAAACCTTCATGATATTATTGATATTCTTAATATTGAATTAAGAAAAATAACTTATTGGTTTAGAACTAATGAGTTAAGTCTACATCCATCAAAAACTAAATTTATGATATTTACAAAAGATGAATCAACAATTGACTTTGATAGCATTAGTATTAATCTTGATCACAATAATGATAACCAAAATGATCCAAATTTGGTACACAAACTTTCATATGTCAACTCAAGGAGTGAAACTCCTGCAATTAAATTTCTAGGTGTTTATCTAGATCCTAAATTAAACTTTAAATATCATATTGATATGATAAATAAAAAGATTTCACGCTCATTATTTGCTATAAATGCTGCAAAACATATTATTGGTGGAAAAGCATTGCAAACTCTATACAATTCACTTGTCCATAGCCATCTTACATATTGTGCCCCAATTTGGGGAAGTGCAGCAGCATCAACTCTTGATAAAATTGTAAAACAGCAAAAAAAAGCACTGAGAATAATCACCAACTCAAAATATAATGCACATACTACAATTTTATTTAAAAATTTAGAAATTCTTCCTGTAACTCAACAAATTGTCTATTCTAAATTACAATTTATGTTTGATTACGTTAATCATAGGCTTCCATGTTCTTTTGATAACTTATGGATTAGAAATAGCACAAGAACAACAAGAGTCCTTAGAAATAATCAACAGTACAATGTTCCATTTGTTAGACTTGAGACATTTAAAAAATTCCCTTACTCTGATCTACCAAAGTTATGGAATGAAATCATTATTCCTAATACTAATCCTAATCCTGAAAATGAAAATGATAATAATAATGACGAGGTTATTTATACTTTTAGCACAGTTATGTCAAGAAAACAATTTTGTATGAAACTCAAAGATTTTTTGTTGGAAAAACTTAATTTTATATGTAATAGAGAAAACTGTTCTGAGTGCATAAACAGATCTTGAAAATTGATTTCATAAAAAACCTAGTGATTTTTTTAAGTAGGGGGGGGGGGGTTGTCTTTTGGCGGGGAGGGGAGTGTTGTTTTTTGGCGGGGAGGGGAGGGTTGAATATAGGGCAAAGCTCAAAGTGGCATTCTATAAAAAAATATTATTTTGAATTGAGAAATTTCTGTTTTTTTTTTGAAAAATAATACAATGACAAAGGCTTGAAGTATTGCTTTTTTTTCCTTTTTATGTTTTTTTTTCTTTCTCCTTTCTTTTTATAAAAACTTTACTTATTAATCTTCAATGATATTTTAAAACTTGAAATATGGTATTAAAATTATATACAACAATGATCTATCTTATTATTTTTCCTTTTTATTCTCTTTACTTTCATAATAATTTTGTTTTATTTTTCTCTAAATTCCTTCATATATTTTTTTTTTCATTTTTCTTATTATTTACTGATTTCTCTAACATAATATAAATGTTTATTTGTGTTTTTTTTTTACTTTTTTTACCATCCTCACAAATCAATTTAACTAAATTAAAGTTTCAATTTTCCCTTTCACATTTAATTTGTTTTATATTCTTTTTTTTTCTTTTCGTCTCCTTTAAAAATGGGCTTCAGGAATCAAATACACTATCCCCATTTTGGTCAAGATAGTACTCCTGTAGCTCCTGGTGCATATCCTGAGAATTTTACTTCTTTTCCACCAATTTATATTTAGTTAATAATTAATCTCTTAGTATATATTATTTTATTTTGTATGAGACTAAACATCATAATGTAAACTCTAAATTGTCGATAGATAGCAGCAATTTAGAGTATTGTATGTGCTATCTCCTAAGCTAGGGGGTACCTGGCAGCACCAAATAAACATTATTATTATTATTATTATTATTATTCAAAGCCATACTGGAAATTAAATTATTCCTTCTGTAGATTTAAGTCTCAGGATAGAGCTTCTCTTAGAGATGCTTTGGCTTCAAAAAGTATTGTGGCTCTTATGATGGAATTTAACATATCTATTAAAAATTCCTTTTTAAGTTAGAATGTTATTGTATCCAATTGACTATCTAAGATAGTAAATCTAAAACATGTCAATATAATAATAGGTCTTTCATTAAAAAGACCATTACAAGTAATAAATGAACCATAAAACTATAAATATTGAAATTTTGAATGTAGACTTTTGTTAGAATATGAATGTAAATAATCTTAAAATACAATAAAATTTGTGAAAATATAAGGAAAGGTTAATAAAACATTTGAGAGCAAGGATGACAAGAACTATAAAATCAATTTTACCTTACTGTCACAGGAATCCCTGTAAAAAATTAAAAATTGACAAAACAATTAAAACGGGCCTAAGTAAGGAAATTTTTGGCAATTTCTCTTCAATTGCCTGGTTGAGCTCAACAGCGGGTAGTTTTTTGTTTGTTTGGGTTTTACTTTAGGTCAGGTTAGGTTACTTTATCTAGGGTACTCGGTAGCCCCGCAGGGTATTGGAAAAAATTCTACTCCTCCCCCATTATTTTTAAAGGTGGGGGTGGGGAGGGGAGGTGTTCTTTTGTTGGTTTTTGAAGGTTTTACTGTCTGACATTGATATTCAATGTAGAAAAGTATCCCTTTTAACATTGTCATTATTATTAAAGGACAGCTGTTACCTTTTTGCATGTTTTATGCTATTGTTTTAAGGAATATAACATTCTTCCACCACCCTTTAAATCAAAGTCTTCGGGGCGCAGCCATAAATTGTACTTTAAAATTTTAATGGATGGATATGTACTGTCATTTAATTCAATTTCAATAAATTTTCAGTTTTAGTGATTTAGTGCCATTTCAATTTATATGACAACTTCAAACTTTTAAATATGAGAAAATATTGTTTGTTTTAAGGACAGTGATATTTTTTAGATATATTAAAACATATAGCTGCTGTGCCCCTGGCCTCTAGGGGCTCTGTATTCAAAGATGAAGAGGGGCTAGAAGAATAGCTTAAAACTATCCCAAGATTTAAATCTGAAAATAGAATGGCCTAAAACCATTACAGCAGTTATGTGAAGTTATCTATAAAATATAATTCAATAGGTTCAGTAGTAGATCTGTAGCTTCAGACAAATAATCCTTACTACTTTACGTAAATGAATGATCCGTTTATTATCAAAATAAAATGATAGCATGCCTGATTGCTGTCGGGGAGGTGTCGATACGAGTCTTGAACACATTGCGTCATAATAAAGATGTTAAAAATGGTACCTATCTACTGTTGTTATATTAAGCATGTGACCTTAATATTGAAAGTAGAGTGAATGCTTTGGCCCATAAAAAGGCTTATTACCATGCAGGGTCAGTACTTCCTGACCAATGGTTGTGTAATCAAAGAGTTGGTCGACCATTGGTATGTTAAAATATTACATTCCACTACAAGCTGATGATCTTAAATATACCTGTCTTTATTAATTTTCAAGAATAATTCTCCTTTCCTCGCATTCAAGGATAATTTCCTCATTATACAAAATTCAAGAATTTAGAAAAAGTAAATTGCCTAAAAAATGTTCATTATTTAAGATGTATGAAAAAATTGACAAATTGCGAAGAACATTTTGTTAATATGTTAGTGATTCGAAATTTGCCAAAAAAATCTATTACTATGTACAACTATGACTTCAAGACAAAGACTGTGCGTGATGTTAGTTTGTTGTTCAATAGACGTTTGATAAATCTTTTTTTTACTTTTCTATTTTTCCATGATGATTATAGATAGAAAGAGAAATTTATTACTTTGAAATGCCATTTTCTTACATTATCTTCATCTACTAAAACCACGGATCGGCAGCTGCCAATTTATAGTGCTGCGTAGTTGCGGCTAAGGAACGTTATAAGGTCTGATTATAATATAAAAAGGTCTGGTTAACATTGTCTTTAATGGCCGTTTCTGCTAGCAGTTGGTGGCTGCAGAATATTGGACTCTAAATTATAAAGGTACCCAAAGTTTTATATTCACACTCTCACATTCAGTGGCTTAAAACATTTGGTACTTTTTAAAAAGCTTGATTGGTTGGTTTCATCAATATTTTATCTATAGAAGGAGTAATTTTGTTCATCATCATTGAGGATAAAAAGATCATTCAATCAAAGGGTTGTATAATCTTACTACGATTGGCGTTCCCTGACTAAAACCATCTCCATTTTTACAATCCCTTTAGAGGCCATATTTTTGAAAATAGATTTTATCATGTGCATTTTATTCAGAGAGGTTTGTGGACAATGAAAACAAAAACTGTTTTGCCACCAAGTTTTCCTATTCCCAGTGGCGTGCGCAGATATTTGGCAAGGGGTTGTTAGCTTTTATTGGGTGAAAGAAGGGAAGGGATTCTTCATGGTTTCTATAGAATATTCAAAACAAAGTCTTTATTTTCATATCATAGATTATAAATGAAAGGCTGGCTTAAAAGAAATACTAGCGGCCAGGGGGAATGAGGGCGGAAAAATAGGCTAACACCATCCTTTGACAATGCTATCCTAAAATGGAGAAATCGGTTAACTAAATATCGAGATATTAACTACTTTATATTATAGAAAAAAAATTTTAATTTCATTTTTAAGATTTTAAGCATCATACATAGACAAATAAATATCCTGTTACTTTATTATAAAACTAGCGACTAGGAGCCTCTAGGGGCACTTGAGATGGAGAGGAAGTCGACCTCCCCCCCTTTTCAATTTAAGGTATAAGAAGAAAAAGTAAATTTTTATGGGTGAAGGCCTTTTTTTATTTAGATAGAGGCGACACCGTCTCCCAAAATAGTTGAAAACCATCCTATAAGAAGCTTCGTTCGAATGGAGAACCATATAGCTTCAGCGTTCGCTACAGACAAAAAAAACTTACTACTTTATATAATAGTATACTAATTAATTAAATAGTTAAAATGTAGTTATATTATGATAATTTAAGTTTTTATGCCACTACCACATACATATATGGAAGCCATACTTCATAGACACATTACAAATACACAGAGGTGTGCAGTCACTTCCGCACATATTATATTATTTAGGCATCATAACCGCAAGTTTTTACAACAGTACAAACTACTCTTTTCTCCTTACACCAATCACGTCTATTTGTTATTTTATCTTTTTTAAGATATTCAGGGAAAAGACAATGGACAATAATATTATTTAAATCCCAAATGATGAAAAAACCTTTGAAGACTAAAATTATCAGTTGAAAAATGTTTACACGTTTAGTTTGAAGCAACCAACAAAGATTTCATAAAAGTCCTTAAAGTTTTAAGCCACCGAATAAGATAATGTCTTTATAAAACTTTGGGTACCAGTTAAATTTGCAGTCTGATTTCACCTCCCTCTCTTTAAATATTAAACACTATGCGGAATTATGAGTACACCATTACATACTTACTAAATTAATGCATTAAATTATAGTTTTTTTTTAAAGCGAAGCTTTTTCTATATACGGATACCTCTGATGGTTACTTTATGTAGATCACTAAAAAGTCCGTTATTCTTATTCGTTTGCTATTTCTATCAATTTTTGATTGGATGGTTTGAACTGCCTTTAAAGTAATTTTGTTTCCAGAATGGCTTCGAAACCGATTAATATCCACTGGACTAGAAACGGTTCTAAGTATCTCGGGGCTAACAAAACATTTTTTAATCTTATAATTGTACATTTTTATATCCGCGGAAAGCTGTTTAAATACAATGCGATAAATAACTATTATCAATCTAAGGGGTGTACAGCAATTCATTATCTTAACCTTTAGGCTTACTGGCATTTTATATCTATTTTGTCCGTCCGTTTGACTATTCTTATTATTTCACAATTAAAAGATGCGTTACAATGTGATTTTGTTATTCTTGTTTTTAATGAAGTTTTTTTTCACAGGTCAAAAGTGGATAGATAGTTAGTGTATATTGTACCTTTATGAATAAGATTAAATGCATCTCTATAGAAATTCTTCTTCGTTCTACTATATACTTTTATTTTTATTTAACGTTTACAGCTTTTTACCTATTTGAAATTTAATGATAAAATTGTCGATTTAAATGTCATCCTTGGTGATTTTTTGACATTGCCTTCCATGATCTAACTTTATTCTTCGTTTTATTGTCTAAAATATTTGTTTACAATGTTATGTTATATTTCTAACTAGCGGCTTCGCCCTTAGCCTCTAGGGGCTTTGCCCCAAGAGGTTTGATCAACCTAATTTTTCGTATTTTAGATTTAAAAAGAAAAAGTAAAAAAAAATTTTTTTTTTTTTTGGGGGGGGGGGTATTTTTCATTTTTGGGGGGGTTGGGGGTGTCCCACCCCCCAAGAAAATAGCTTAAAACCATCACAGGACCAGTAGGTATATTCCCTGAAGAGTAGAGCCCTATCGGTTTAGTGGTTACTGAGATCTTAAGCTTCAGACGGACAGACAGACGGACAGACGGACAGACATCGTTCTACTTTGTATTATATGAAATCCATATGAATATTTTGCGAAAATATAAAATGATTCCAAATGGACAAGCAATGAAAAAAAATATTTTTATTTGATGAAAAGTTTTTATTTTATTAATTGAACCACAAATTCAATAGAAAAATGATTAAATGAGCTTCATAAAATAAAAGTTGGGTAAATACTTTTAACTTCAATTTGGCCCACCTCAAAATTAATGCTAATAGTTATTTATTGCATCGTACTATATACAGCTTTTCGCGGATATGAAATAAAAAATTATAAGATTAAAATTAGTTTGGTCAGTCTTGGGGAGCCGAAGGCCTAAGCTAACAAAACTGGTATTAATTTTATGATTTTTATTTTAATATTCGTGGAAAATTGTCTGTAATACGTTGCTATACCTGATTTTTTGGTATGGCTGAGATACTGTTCTAATCCTGAGGATATTAATCGGATAATGTGGAGGAAAGTGGGTAATAATTTGGTCCAATTGCCTCAATTGGGATTTTACCTAAAGTTTGCAATTAGTATACAGGGTGCGGCACATAAATCCGGACTTTTTTTAAACGGCCATAGCGCCAAGACTACTTAACCGATCAGGACGTTTGACCCCACTATGAAAAGCTTAGGTAGTGACCTTTTTACCCATAAAAATCTTTGGACGATGTAGGACGTGTACTACGAGCTGGCAGCGCATATGTTCAACTCGGCAAATTCGAAGTGCGCAGATTGCTCATGAAACTTGGTGAAGGTATTGTTAGATCCACAAATTAGGTACCAGAAATTACTAGAGTCTTTTTTTCAAGTTGGCTTGGCCGTAGTACTCCGGCAAATTGACACGTGGCAGATTGTAAGATGTTAAAAACACCAAAAATCTTGAAAATTTCACAATTCTCGTCTACAGGGGCCCATATGGAACCTTGAATCTCATTTTAGACTATGGGTTGCGCAAACAACCCTAGCTAAATCTTCATGCCATTTCCAAAAAGGTATAAAATGTTGTTCTAGCTCAACTGTGGTCCAGATAAGAGCCGCCGTGTCAAAGGGTAGTTTAAAAGATGGGAATTTAGATCCTGCGGTTACTCACGTCCCTAAGGAAATGTTGCCTCCTAGCAGCCCAGATCTTAATCCATTAGACTATTTGACCCACAGCTACTTTGAAGCATGCACCAATAGACGTGCCTATACCACGAAGACCTCCCCCATTGCCACTATCAAGGAGAACTTCGCCAGCTTGTACAGGGACATGGTGACCAGGGCCTGCGGGCGGTTCATTGAGGCTAGCGGCGGTTTTATTGAATAATCTAATAGTCATATACCTATTTTGCCTCTTAGTTTTTAAAATTCGATAAAATCTTTAAAATTGACGATTTTATGTTCATTTGTTTACAAATTAGAAAAAGTCTGGATTTATGTGCCGCACCCTGTATGTACAAAATAGAGTTGTACTCAAATTTAAATTTTATTTATCAAACTACTAGTAGTTGGTTGTCCGTTCGTACTTCTGCCTGTATGTCTGTTTTGGTCGTCATTGGTGTGTAATTCCATGATATAATTAAACATGATTTTTTAGACTAGCTGAAAACCGGTTCTAATCCAGCGGATATTAATCTGTTTTGAAGTTATTCTGGAAAAGACTTTGTGCTTTGGACATAATTACCAAGGACCAAATTGATGTAATCCCAAATGCTGATACACAAAATTACCCCATCTGTAGATTATAATTGGTGGTTGAAACGTTTGGACACTTAAATAATGAACCAACCAATCAAAACTCGATGGAAGTCCCCAAAGTTGTTAAAATAACGAGTAAGAATACATTATTACAAAACTTTGGGGACTAGTTTAATAAACAGCCAATGTCCCCTCCCACCTTGCATATTTACACTTAGTCTATACTTATAAATATACTTCATTTTCTGTATAATAACCATAAAAAGTTTAGAATTGACACATGCGAATAAAATAGATTTTTCTATTGGGAAATAATTAGCTTTAATAATTACTATAAAGTAATAGAAATAGAAGAATAGAAGCATATTCTGAACCCCTTTTTCGTCAAATCTAAGAAGGAACATTTCTAGCAGACAAAAGTATTGTTTACTTTCGACTCAAGCTGATGTGGATTCTTAAAAAAATTATAGACTCGCTACTCGATATTGAGGCAAAATTATTTTTGTGAAAAATCATCCAAAAGCACATTAAAAATCTACAAAAATTAAACAAAATCATATGTTAATAACCCTTTAATATTTTATTTAATTTGTGTAAATTTTTTTATTCGATTTTGGAGGATTTTTCACAAAAAATAATTTTGCCTCACCAGCGAGTAGCCAGCCTAACTTGTTTTTTAAGAATCCACCTCGTTTCGAAGCTTTCAAATTTAAACGAAATTTTTGGGCAATTAATTCTGATTCCGCAAAGCTTTCTACTAAGAAAATATACTGTTTACAGCTGACTTTTAACTGTGTATGAAATGAAAAAAAAACATGCATTCGTAACAAGATGTGTACAAAATTTCAACCAATGATATTAAATGTATGTACCGATGCGATTATCCTATTGGCTCAATCAGACATTCCCTCTCTTTCTTAGTACCTTTATTTATAAAGTGTATGGATTTTGTTTATTGTAGTGAAGCAACTCTATTATTCACTTTGTCCGTTTGTCAGTTCGTCCGTAACACAATAGTGATTTTCTCTGGTATTTTTTTTACATAGACTGCTGATTTTTTTTATATAAATGTATTCCCTACATCCAGTATATAATTTATTTGATTATTTGATTTATTTTTTGTTATGGATTTTTTATTTTTTTGAGGGAATTCCCCCCCCCCCCTCCCAATTGTAAATGGTTGGGTAGGGGTAAATTTTAAATGGGGGGGGGGGTAATCACCCTATAACCCCCCCCCCCCTTGGACGTCATTGAAAGCTTGATGAATTCTAATATCCGCGGAAAGCTGTCAATAATATGATGCGATTTAATAACTATTTTTCAAACAACTTGTAACATTTCCTTTGATTAAGTCGGAGGATAAGTAGTTGTTTATATAGTTATTTTGATAGATAAATATGTTAAAAACGCAAAAGAAAACTTCTTTAATTTATTGATTAGAACAAATTAATTATTGTTTTATTTGATTGATAGATATAAATTAGTAATTTACTTTCTGAATATTAACTAAGAGATATAAGTTTTCCGGAATTTTAATGTAGGGAGTAGATTTGAAATCTGCATCAAATTTTAAGGATTTTTTATAAAATTCGTTTTTTCTATAATTCTTTATCTAAAAGCGGAAATACATTTTAAGTTAATTAATTTTGACCAATAGGATAGTTGGATTTTAAACTACCTGCGCTCTAATTGGTTGAATGATGTACGACATCCAATCAGAGCGCAGATTTTTTAAATCCACCAATCACGGATGCCAAAATTAATTAACTTAATTTGTATTTCCGCTTTTAGATAAAGAATTATACAAAAAACGAATTTTATAAAAAATCCTTAAAATTTTATGCAGATTTCAAATCTACTCCCTACATTAAAATTCCGGAAAACTTATATCTCTTAATATTAACACAAGAACAGAATGACAATGTCCAAAAAAGCTAAGCTCAATCAATCAGTTTTGGACAGACAAAGTGATTTAAAGTGCAGATATGAAGTGGTTATAATCTCTGCATAATATATAATATATTTGTACTAGCGGCTTCGCCCCTATCCTCTAGGGGCTATGCCCCAAGAGGTAATTAAAGAAAAAAAAATTATTACCTCTGGAGATGCCCCCCACAAATTTTTAATAATTAAAAAAAAATTGAGGGGGGATTTTTTTCATTTTTGGGGGGGTTGGGGGTGTCACAACCCCCAAGAAAATAGCCTAAAACCACCACAGGACCAGTAGGTATTTTCCCTGAAGAGTAGAATCCGATCGGTTCAGTGGTTACCGAGATCTTAAGGGACGGACAGACGGACAGACAGACAGACAGACGGACAGACATCATTCTACTTTGCATTATAGATATAAAAATCAGGAATCGTTCCAAATCTGTCTTATTTAGGTTTTAATATTTACACCGTAGGAAGTAAATTATTTACTGGTTGAGATATCTTTACAAAAAATCAGCAGTCTATCTAAAAAAAAACAGCTGAGAAAATCCTATTTCTCCCCATAGGGTCAATAACTGTCTGACGGACAGGTTGTCCAACCGATGGTCGGATGGACGGACAAATTGAATCATAGAGGAGTTTCACTTCAAAAAAGTATACAGTAAACTTTCAAGAAGAAGGGGGATTAATCATAGTGAATTAATTTATTTTTTCTTTCCCACAATGTTTATCAGCTATCAAAGACATAAATTTAAACACAAGACTTTAGGAAAAAAATCAACCTCCATTATTCTGACCTTTCAAACTTGGTATAATATATGTTCATACATTAATAATTCAATCACTTAGCAATAACCTTAAAAATGCTGAATATAAGATCCATTGATGTAACTGGACAAAGTGTTTAAAAATCAGCCATGTGACGTCATAAAAATGAGGTATGTGAGAGGAGAACGAAAACCCCCAAATAAAAGATGGATAATCCCTCATTTTTATGACGTCACAGGGCCAGATACTCCATTGATAGCTCTGATCATTAATTAAGGCATGTTAGAATTGTTCTATCAATTGCAATTCATGGACGGGTTGTTCTTGTAGCAATAAGGTTAATAAAAACAAAACTTTTAACTTGATCTTTGAATTAATGATTCCCAAGACGATAGAATCAGGAATAAGGTATAAATAACAAGCAAAATAAATCTAAAATAATATTTGGGGGGCAGGTGTAAAGGTCGCATATCACATATAGGTTTCGAAATTTGTTTCTTGAATTAAATTCGTTGTTGTTATAAGCTGCGATAGAGCACAATATTTATGAATGTTGTCATCCTTTTTTATAAAAATGATACTAAAATTTTCTTAAATTTTCATAATTTTTATGGCTTTTAAATGTACTCACGCACATATACAGTCTTTGGTCTTTAAATGCCAAAATTATGGCTAACTCAATAAGTCATGAAGAAAAATGAAGATTTTCTTGATAAAAATGCATATTACATTACAATTTACATTGTCCGTTTATTGGTCTTTACTGTTTTTTAGTATTTCTTGACAATTTTCAAAAATGTATGACCTTTCCTACTTATGAAATGTGCACTTTCTAATCTTCCTCACACTTTTTAACGTAGCTCCTGAACCATATTGGCAAAAAAAGTGTATGTAAACACTAAAATCTACTTAGTCCAGTTTTTCTACGATTGACACAAGCCGCGCAATTTAAATCCTAAACTTTTGATGTTAACCATTTCAAAAGCTCATAATTCTCTGTTTTCTTTTAAGCTGGTTTGGGCTCATTAATGCTGCGATGCTTTTGAACATAATTGTCCTCGTTCGTATTGGAACGTTATTTTTTTTTAACACACTGACATTTATACATTGTTATATTTAGTCCTATGTGCGTCATAGAGTAGGTTAAATATTCTAAAAATATTGTATTTGTAATATCAAAATTATTTTTTAACGTTAATCTTTTCTTCATATAATTTATGGAATTTTACATCGAAGTTTTGTATGAAACATCTTTTTCTTCAATATTTAAATCAGGATCACTCTATATTTGTTCGTTTGCCTTTTGTCTTATTGTTTGAGATTTACTTTTAAAAGCTATTTTCATCTTAATTTTTTAGAAATAAAATAATTTAGACACTTTTTGGATGTAATACACTAAAAACTAATATCAGAAATAAAAAAATGAATTCAATTCCAATATCATATTAGCAGGCTTAAATCTCACAATAAAATTTCCTAAAACCTTTCTAGGACATATGTGAAGCTTCCCTAAAAAGGAGAACTCAATCAGTTCAGTAGTTATGGAAATCTTATGCTTCAGACAAAAAATCTTACCACTTTATATTATAGGATAGTATGCCAACTTTATTGTTCTGAATTAAAACAATTGTAACACATTGAACTCGCTACCCCAGGGTCTACTACGATGCCGCCGACAACAGCCAACAGCCTGTTGGGCATCCTGCTGGCCGCCAATACCGGGCAGAAACACGGCAACAACACCACCATTAACACCCACAACCAGACAACCCTCCCAACGTCCATTCAACTCGCCATTGTTACAACCCCCGCCGCCGAAGGTGATGTAGAAGAAGACATGTTCGGCGGCGGCGTGTGGCTGCTGTCGCAGCCCGCCCAGGCCGTGATAATCGCCTTTATATTGAGCATCACGGTGATAGCCAACGTGTTGGTGATAATTAACATGAGCTGCTCCGAGTTGAAACGGAAGACGGTGAATTTTGTGCTGATAAAACATTTGTGCATTGTTGACCTGGCGGGCGCTCTGTTTGTCCTACCTGTCCCGCTGGTCACCACCATTAAGGGTAAGCCATATTTGGAAATTGGATGAAAAAACTCCGCTGGATTAGAACCAGAGCCATAATGAAGAATCGTTTTTAGTATCATACAAGTTTTATTAGCCTTAGGCTTCGGCCTAATTTAAAATTTCATTTTTTATTTTAATATGCGCGGGAAGCTGTCCATTCTACGATGCGATGAATAACTAATCTACCTTTGGTAGCTTTATATTGTTTGAGGGTGGGGTAAGGATAGAAGGGGCAATGGAATACAAAATAATACTTCCCTCCTCCATCCTTACCAATAGTTATAATTTCTAAAAACATTCTCATTTAACCCTTTACAGTCGGGCCCCTTGCCGCACCTTAATCGGTCGGGGGGGGGGGGGGGGGGAGGGAGGGGGGCGTTCAACGCCCCCCCTAGTTCCTATTAGAGCTAGAGGGCTAAATTTTTTTGTGCAAGTCACCTGTTTGATAATGAATTTCCGACCTTTTATAAGTCTAAGTCAATTTTCGCTTCCTTCACCCTTTTATTTAACAACCTTTGTTTTTAGGTCTTTTTTTATTTAAAAATTTCAAACAACTGTAATTTTCTTATTTTTGAAGCTAGAAGAAAAATTTTTTCCCAGAAAATGTTTATCTTTATGTAAATTCTACATTAGAAATATCAAAATATAAATTTCAGCGGCCGCAGCTGTACTTGGCAGCTGCCAGCCGCCGCAGTCGGCGGTCGGCGGGAAAACGGCGGCGGATCTTCATGAAATTTTAATACGTTATGTAGACATGTAAGAAAAGCTTAAGTTTAAAATTTGAATTCTCTAAGTCAAAAATTGCGGCCACAGGAGCCTTTTAAAGATTTCTGGAGACCTGGAGGATCAGGACCTGCAGGATCATACCTGGAACCTGAAATTGACTTGAACACCTGTATTTCATATAAGGATGTACTACTAGAGGATTTTTCAGTATTTTTGTATGATAAAATGCTTTGTTTTAGTCAAAAAATTTTTTTTGCTCTTGACCTGGATGACCCTGCCAGGTTTGCTGGCATCCTGTGCCCGCCAGGATGGAGATATTCAAAAAATTCCAACTCTCAGTTATGTGTCATACCCATACTTAAAAAGTCAAGCAGTTTGTGCTCTTTATCTTTCACACACAGAAAATGAGATAGAAAACCCCCCCCCCCCCCCCCGACCGTTAAGGGTTAAGTGGATGATTTATTGTACATTGTACTATCCCCGTATCTCTTAATTGTAGTCATTCTATAACTTACTTTGTCCACAATTCATCTCGAAACGTTTAAAAACATTAATTACAGTATAAAATTAAACACTGTTGAAATTGTTTTAAAATAATTTTCTCTTTTCTGCGCTATTTCGGCAATGCAAAAAAAATAGATTTATACCAACTTTTTTGTTACATAATTTTAGCATTTAACATAGTTTGCGTAGTTAGACTTATTCATGGAGGGAGGGAGGGGACATTGGACTAGAAATATACTTGTCCCAAAAGTTTTTAAATTTTAGAGGATTTTTATTAAGCTTGTCTTATGGTACAAAAGATGTTAAGACTCTAGGGGGCTTGATGTCGCTTCGGGTACTAGGTAACTAGACGTCTCTCCACGCACCTTGAAACATACCCCGCTTATGAATGCGGTGTAAAGCGTCCAATCGCCCATCAGACAACCAACTCTCTGAGATGCACGACCTTTGTCCGAGAAGTCCCAACAGTGCATGGTAACGAGTTGCGCTGGTTTTGGGCCAAAGCATTCCCCCCACTCTAACTATTTACTTCGCGCATCTGACATAGTAGCAGTGGGAACCATTTTTAACATCTTTAGTTATGACGCGGTGTCGGACCGAGATTCGAACCTATCACCTTCCCGACGACGAACGGATGCGCTACGTGTTGAGCCACGGTCGTGGGTTGTCTTATGGTACACACTAGCAGTGCTCAAACATTTTAACTTGAAATTTAAATCTACAAAGAGGGGTGATTTTGTTTATTATTATTGCGAATGTAAATATAATTTAAGGTATCTTGTCTTATCCCTTAAAATCCCTGGACTTATTCCTTTTTTATTTTATCCCCCTTTCTACTTGTCAATTCTGTTTCATAACATTTACTAAAAGAGTTACTGGTTTCAATCAAAATTCTTTTTTTAACCGTTTCACGAATTTTGGATCATTTTAATACTTTCTCGTCTTTGTAATGCCCTTCGGACCTAAAAAACAGTGGTTCCTAAATTTTGAATTAGAAGTTATGCTCTAATTTTCAATTATTTGAATAAAACTATTAAAACAAATGTCGATCTTATAGTAGAATTTTAAAAATCCTTTAAAATAAAAAATCCGCCACCTTTATTTTATTTTTACAAGTCCCTGTTTACCTCTAAAGTGAAATGTAAAAAATATCATCAGTGCAGTAGAGTTAAAACTTTTAGAATCAGCAAATCAAGGAAAATCATACAATTAAGAACTTTTGTTAAACGGTCGATACATATTTCAACATTAAAAAGAAGAAGTCGTTTGTAGGTCAGCGATATTCACTTTTATTTGCCATATTAATTACAATAGTACTACAGAAAATACACATTATTATGCTCAGTCATTCAGCAATAAAAATTATTTGTTTTTAAAGCTTTTAATTACAACAGAAAGAAACCTATTTTGATCAGTGAGGGAGAAGGCATTACATACACTGTGAATTCTACTAGTACCCAAATTTTTATAAACATTCTTTTGATTAAAAACTTTGGGTACATTTATTAAAACTTGATTGGTTATTTCCATCTAACAGTTTCTAAAATTTCCAACCAAAAAATATAATCTACAAAGGGGACGATTTTGAAAATAACATTTCAGGGGTATGTACTATGTATCTGATAATAAATCATAGGAATTGTTGTTTTTTAAGCTTACATAATTATGATAGAATAAAATTTAAAAAAACAATTTAAAAAATCAGATTTCATGACTCTATTTGTCTAAACTTTTTTCCATCATTGCATGATTGTTACTGCAACTTAAAGCCAACTTTTTAACTTTTATCCGTCTTTACTGTAAACATATTTTGGTAACTGGACAAAGTGTCTCAAAAATCAGTCATGTGACGTCATAAAATGAGTGATTATCCATCTCTTTTATAGGGGTTTTCTTTCCCACTTCTCCACTCATCTCCCTAATTTTTATGACGGCACATGGCTGATTTTTGAGAAACTTTGAGAAACTGTGAGAAAATGCCATACTATTTAAAGTAAAGGTTACCTACTTATATGGTAGGCCAGTCCGTTAGTGACGGATAGCACTTATTGTTAATTTAGGCATGCTAGAATCGTCCTAACGATTTCAAATTTTGAAAGATGATTCCTGTCACAATTTTAATACATCGTAACAACTCTATAAACATAACCGGTAACATAGAGATATTAAAACTTTTAAAAAGCGAAGCTTTTCTATAATTAGGGTCGGTCCGTCCGTACGTCCGTCCGTCCGTCCGTCCCTCCGTACGTCCGTAACGGATAGCTTTTTTCGTTAATTTAGGTATGTTAGAATTGTCTTATCGATTTCAAACTTTGCATGGTGATTCTTGCAGAAGTTAGGTACGAGTTAGAAAGCGTAGCAACTCTATAATCATTACCAGAATTTCCGTACGTCCATTTCAAACATGTTGATTTTTTTTACATTTTTATCAACTAATTTGTATGTGACCTAATTATCCGATCGGTCTGATTTTTGGTATACTGATTCCTGGGACAATATTATAAGCGAAGCAACTCTATAATAAGGTCCTAAAAATGTAAGTATGTCCATAAACATTATCCTGTATCAAGCAGTTTTTCAACAAATTTAATTACAATTTTGCTTTGACTCTTTTACATTTACATTCTGATTATTCAGTTCTGACATTATACAAGTGTTAATGTCCGCGTGTCCTCCCGTTTCAGAGCTTCGCTTTTATGGATGTTGTCATCCTTGTTTTTACTATGTTCTATTATATTAATAAGTATCTCATTCATATGACTTTTAGAATATTTATTCCTAAGACCAATTGGCATAATCATAATTTTTTACGTACCTACTCGTAGACAATTTCTATAAAGAAATATATTTCTGATAACGAAAATGTTGAAATGGAAAAATAATTTAATTCTTGTAGGTTTGACTTAAGAATGGCATTTAATACAAAATTTGCAATTATTTATGAAATAATATCCCTTTTATCGTCTTTAATATTGTATAATGGGAAAAAAATACAGGAGTCTTAAGGGATAAGACAATGGACGATTAAATAATGATGTACAAAATTACCTCGTCTGTAGATTGAAAATATCAAAAGTTTTTACACTACTAAATTAGAACCATCCAATCACAATTCAAAAAAGTACCCAAAGTTTGAAAGTCAACGAATGAGAAAACGTATTTATTAAACTTTGGGTGACAGTGTAATTTCCAGGTTCCTCTTTGTCCCTGGAGAAATAAAATGAAAGGGTTTCAAACAGAAAACAAACAGATATTAAGTAATACGATTTTTTATCAGACATAAATTGTTTTTGTGAAAATTAATATAATGAAAAAAATGTACAAAAAGTAAAGAAAATAAAGCATTAAAAAAGTATCTAAGAAAAAAACCTTTTTATCCGACATTTAAATATGATATTAAATGTTATAACTAGACATTGATTCTTTGTGTTGTTTTGTTAAAAAATCGTATTATATAATATTTTAGGCTTCTTTCCGCTATTTATAGATGTTGTCACCCTTGTTAATCCATATTAATGATATGAACCATTGTAAGAGTATGTTAACACTATATCCACATATAATTGAATATTTTTTCTTTACTTGTCGCATCCTTGTATATTTGTACAAGGGTTTATTGACAGAAGTTTATTTCATTCTATTTTTATATTTTGTTTTCAAGTTGAAAATTTTATTAGAGATTAGAAAACTAGAGTATTCTATATTATAATTTATTTTGGTATAAGAACTCTAGGTGATCATTGCAACTTATATTCATAGAATCATAATGGATCAGACAATTTAAGATAAATTGATGTAAATTCCCAGTGATGATAAACAAAATTACCCCTTATACTGATCAAATTGTTTGATTTAAACACTTCAAGTTTGAATCAACAAATAATGATTTGATCCAACATATGAGGGATTTTGTTCATAAAACATTGAGTATTTCAACTTCAATTCCAAGGTACACTGATAATTTTGTAATGACTGTATTTAAAAATACCAAATTTAATCAAAAAGCTAAGGACTTGCTTTGCTAAGGTTAAGGCCTCTAACGTCTAACTTCTACTAATAAAAATGATGCTGTGAGTATTGGTGCAAAAAATATGACGTAACAAAAAAAATTAGCCAATGAGAGTCCACTATAAATTTTACCATTGGTCAATAACGGCCTATCATTGGCTAATTTTTTTTGTTACGTCATATTTTTTGCACCAATACTCACAGCATCATAAAAATTATTGGACACTTTTTTTACTAAAAGAAAGGAATATTCTTTAAACAAATAATTGTAAATGGCAAACAAAAAAGGACTTAATACTTGATTTATACAGCCTCCAAATAAAAAGCAACCTCATAATAACTAGGACCTTTGTCTTGATGCCATGTTTTTATAGTCAAGAGCATTTTTTCTACACTAGACAAAGGCATATTTGCAAATAATCCAAACTTTTTGTGTTGGAGGACTGGCTAGTCTCTAAAGGGATAAAACAATGGACGATAAATCATTTATTTCCTATAAACAAATTACCCCTTCTACACATAAAATTAGTGGATAAAAAGTTGGAACACTAATAGTTTAAATCAAGATTTGTAAATAGTACCCAAAGTTTTTGATCCAACTAATGATTAAGCATGCTATAAAACTGTATGATCTACAGTCCAATGTCCCTCTCCTTCCCTCAAACACGGCTCTTATCCCTGACAAAAAATAATTTTGTTTTAAAATAAATCTCTCTTTGTCCAAGATTTCAAAGAATTCCAACGTTGCAAAATAACAAAAAAATATGCTTCTATACCAATGGTATTGATTAAATATTACAACTTAGAATGTTTGTAAAATGTAGTAAAAGAACCCTTAAATGTAGTGGGACATATTACTTATCTAACCTAAAGTATGCATCGAAAATGCTCTAAAAATAGTTTGACATAATTTTTAACTGTTGTTATATTAAAATATCGATCACAGACAATTAATATTTGCAGATATTGTCCTTAAATCACTTATGATAGGTTATTGTAAGGGAGAGAGGGGACATTGGGCTGTTATTACATATTTCTCAAAGTTTTATAATAACGTTTTCTTATTCGTTGTCATAACAACTTTGGGAACTTTTATTGAATTTTGATTGGTTGCTTCATGAAGTTAAGCGTCTAAACGTTTTGTTGTAATCTACAGAAGGGGTAATTTTGTGCATCATCATAGGGGATGTATATTCATTTTTCGGCCATTGTCTTATCCCTTTAGATCCCTGGGTAATTATTAATACTTTGAATTTCAGGTGAGTTTGACTTTGGTCCGACATTGTGCTGGTTGAACAGTTTTGTGAACATGTCTGTCTGGGTACAACATATTCTCATGTTTGGTCTACTCAAGGAAACATTTATCAATCTTCCCCCCAAAATTGTTGTTAGTTGCTAATCTATAACTGGGGTATGTCCGTCCGTTTGACGTTGCAAATTACGTAATTTCCCTATCTCTATTTTGTCCTTAACAATAATATCAGTAAGCCTGGTGTACATATGTGATATGTTTATGTATGTTATTCATACAATTTTTTTTCTAGAAATGATAAAAATCCGTATGCTATAAATTGATCTATGTAATTTCTGGTAATAATATAGTGTTGCCTTAATTTAGAAAAATAGTCTTATGTCATTGTTTTCAAGGAGGGAGGGGACATTGGGCTGTTTATTACACTGGTCCCCAAATTAAGTTGACTGCTCAAACGCTTAAACCAATACTTAAAATCTACAAAAGGGGTAATCCTTTGCATTATGATTGGGATGTACATCATTTTATCGGACATTGTCTTATCCCCGCAGATACCTGCTTTGTTATTAAAATTACACCTCAATATTGCATAACATCCTTTCCAATATAAACACATAGGGGGATGAAATCTAAGCTTATGCAACAAATCAATTATAAGACTGATTACAAAAAACTAGGGTTGGGCCGGATACTTTTTTGGCCGGATACCGGATATCCGGCTGATTTCAAATGCCGGATATCCGGCCAACGCCGGATATCCGGCAAATATCCGGTTATCCGGCCAAATTACCGGATATCCGGCCGGATAGTTACAATATCCGGTATCCGGCCGGATATTGTAAATGGCCGGATATCCGGCCCAACCCTACAAAAAGACCTTCTCACCAATTGGAATTAATCTACTCTTTCTTTACTAAATCTAATCTAATCCCTTCTTTAAACTTTGTACAGTTTATTGGTTAGCAATCACTTTCGCACGTATATCACGTTACCAAGTCAATAGAACCGCATATTGTTACAACAGCATAAACTGATAATTCGTCTTTGCTTTACAATTTAAACAATCCCTTTAATTTGTTAAGTACTAACGGCTACGCTGCCGGAGGCCTCTAGTGGCACTGCAAGGGGAAGGGTGGATAATTTTATTTTTTCTAGGGGTGATTTCTCGGGAGTGTGGTAGAACCCTGCCCAAAAATAAACTATCCCTGGATTTATGAGATGCTAACTTGTAAAGCTGAATTATGCCTAAAGGTTGTATGAATCAATATTTAAAAAAATCAAGTAAATAGGATGATTTATCATAAAAAGATATTATTGTAAAAATGCTAAAAATGATCATGTTCAAAATAGACACACTGACTTTCTGGTAATGACAAAAGATTTGCTTCGCTATTTAACTGTTTCAGAAATCATTATGTTAAGTTTGAAATCAATAAAATTTGTCTAAAATTTCGAAATAAACGATAAAAGATATCTTTTACTTACGAAACTACTAGTATAGAAAGCTTTCCTTTTAAAAAAGTAATATAACATCTATGAAAAAGAAGCTAAAAAACAGGCATTTAAACAAACGAACATTACTACTTTGCAAAATAAACCTGTGGGCTATAATTTACGCCCATTCAGCTTCATCGCTATTAGATATAATCGTCCTTGTGAAAAACATATATCACTAACCATGAACAAAACTAAAAGAAGAAAATTTAATTAAGAAACTTTTACTTTTAGTTTTACCATGTAGACAGACTATCATTAGTATCATACCATAGATAGATAGATAGATAGATAGATAGATAGATAGATAGATAGATAGATAGATAGATAGATAGATAGATAGATAGATAGATAGATAGATAGATAGATAGATAGATAGATAGATAGATAGATAGATAGATAGATAGATAGATAGATAGATAGATAGATAGATAGATAGATAGATAGATAGATAGATAGATAGATAGATAGATAGATAGATAGATAGATAGATAGATAGATAGATAGATAGATAGATAGATAGATAGATAGATAGATAGATAGATAGATAGATAGATAGATAGATAGATAGATAGATAGATAGATAGATAGATAGATAGATAGATAGATAGATAGATAGATAGATAGATAGATAGATAGATAGATAGATAGATAGATAGATAGATAGATAGATAGATAGACAGACAGACAGACAGACAGACAGACAGACAGACAGACAGACAGACAGACAGACAGACAGACAGACAGACAGACAGACAGACAGACAGACAGACAGACAGACAGACAGACAGACAGACAGACATACAGACAGACAGACAGACAGACAGACAGACAGACAGACAGACAGACATACAGACATACAGACAGACAGACAGACAGACAGACAGACAGACAGACAGACAGACATACAGACAGACAGACAGGCATAAAGATAGATAGATATTCATGCCACTGGTTCTACCAATTATTTGTCATAATATTTTTCCTTTCTACAGAGGTTAATAAACTGACCATTAAGATACAAAGATTTTTTCCATTATCCATTCCTCAAGGAAAAACAGAAAAATAGATATATGTAAATTGTATGTACTATAGATTTGTTAATTATCAGGAATCTAAAGGGATAAGACAATGGCCGATTAATTTATATTGTACATACCTAGTGATGACACACAAAATTACCCCTTCTGTAGATTAAAATTAGTGATTGAGGCGTCTGACCACTAAGCCTAATAAACAACCAACCAAAATTCAATACAAGTCCCCAAAACGGTTAGGCCAACTAAAAAGAAAAGGTTATTATTCTTTTCTAGTTAAGAAGCTGCTGTGTATACAATTACTTTACAATCATTTTCAGTCGGTCTGTAATAGGAAATAACACCAGGTTACAGTCCCGCGGGCAAAAAATGAAATAATAATATTTCAGTCTGCTATATACATGAATATAGAATAAGTGAATAATCCCCTCCCTGGAACAGGGAGGAACGATGACCAATATCTGAGGACTATATTAACAATCTAAATTGACGACAAAAATTTTCCTGTCATAATATCCATGTACTTTTTATCCACTTGTCTGTAAAACCATAGAATAAATAGAATAATAGTTATTTCTTTCGTCGTATTATAAACGGCTTTCCGCGGATATAGAATGTACAATTATGAGATTAAAACTAGTTTTTTTAGCCCCGTGGTGCCGAAGGCACCGGCAAAAAAACTGGTTTTAATCTTATGATTGTACATTTTTATATTCGTAGAAAGCTGGATATAATACGATGCTAGACATAGTTTTTTCGTATGGATGAGAACCGGTTCCTATCCACCAGATTCGAATGAATACGAGAAAAATTAATTCAGCCTTCCTGTGATTGATTGATTGTTGATAAATGTACTTTGTGTTCAGATGGACAAAATTCTTTCCTCCGCCCTTCCGTCAGGTAACACTTTTTCTTTTTTAGTTTACAGAACATAATTCATAAAGTCTGTATGTCCTTCCAGAGCTGGATCTTTAAATCGTTCAGTGGTGCGCTGAATCGGGGGCGATCCAGTTCACCCCAGTTTGGCGCGGCAATGTCACTCGTTGAGTGCCATTGCCGCGTCAGTACCGCGCCACTTGGCGCGCTGATTCGCCCATTCCATTTTGATTTAAAGTTTAAATCTAATAATATCTAGGTGCGACGAACTGGATCACCCCAAATCAGCGCACCACCAAACGATTTAAAGATCAAGCTCAGCAGTTTTTTTGGAATGGGAAAATATGAATTTATCAGATGCTATTTAAAGATAAAGATTTATTTTCAAATCGGTTTAGTTATGATAAAAATATTACAAATCATTTACAGATATTATAAATCACATCATTAATATACTTTTACTATTGTGTTATCTACGATTATGAGGCATTCCATAAACCAGAGGTGTATTAAATGGGGCCTTCAGTGTTAGAGATAATTTAAGTATTTACATATAGATAGATAGCTCATAAATTTTGTGAAGATTCTCTGTACTAATAAGCATCCAGTAGTAGTATTTAATTAAATTGTCTGTCTGTCGATCGGTCATGCTACAAAAGATTGAAAGAGATATATAATCATGTATAAAGGTTTCGTGATTTTATATATATTTATTTCTCTTTCTCTTTATATGACCACTGAACATCTAATTTATATCTCAATTTGACCATTTGCCAATCCATGATGTTTTTTTTTGCTTTGCTACTTGTTGGAAGTTTTCATCCTTGTTCTTTCTTTATCTCAACGGATAATACAATGGATGGTAAAATGATCTATATACCCCTTATAATTAAAAATAAAATTGTCGCCATTCGTTGATTGAAAGTATAATTGCAAATTGCCTTTTTAGTTAACCATTTTCGCGTAGAATTTGGCCTAGTTACTACATTGACGTAATATTTCCTCCACGCACATTAATTACCATGAAATTGATATTTTGAACATTTGTTTATTTTACTTGTTTGAATTTTTCTGCAATTTATCTAAATGAATTTTAATATTAAATAAATATCAAATATGCTATAAATATACATTTATTGATGTACTTTTCACTTAAAATTCAGAAAGAGTAGAAATTTTATTGCATAAAGAAAAACTGCAAAATTGAGAAAGTTCAAAAATGGGAACACACTTACGTTTCATTGTAGAAATAACCTAGTTTCTAAGTGCCTGTACACACACCTCTGCAACTAAATTAGGGTTCTTACTTTTGAAGTGGTCTAAGAAGTATACATGTTCAAAAGTTCCGCTGTGAAAAAAATATTTTTAATGTGTAAGTGGTTCCTCCAAGCATCATTTTTTTGTTTTTAAATTTTTTTTTAGTTTATCAGAATAATTCTCTCAATTCCAAAAAACCTGGCTATAAACCTTACATGGACAAATAATAAACCAAATTTGCTTATTACTTAGTGGAATAAAAATCATAGCTGTTTAAGAGTTCTTAATGATCATTGAGACATAGAGACAATATCCTAAAATTTTATACAAAAAGATTATTACCGCTGTTTTCAAAACCTTATCATACAATGTATATCAGAAATGGTAGACAGTGTGTATTATTATTTGCTTGATATCATTGTCAACATTACTGATACTAGAAAACTAAATTTGCTTGATTTTAATTCACAAGAGCTGAGTCCCTATCTTTCTATAATCAAATTAATTTCCTGTATATTTCAGCAAAATTAACAAACTTTCAAAGTTAAAATCTTTTACATGCTTCTAGAATAAGTTTTCAAATTTTTTTACATAATTAAATGTTTAAAATTCAAAATGAATTGCAGTAAAATTATGACTTTAGTTCCTATACAACTGAAACTCAGGGAGGGAGTGGAATTTAGACTGTAAATTAAATTGGTACCCAAAGTTTTATATTCTCGTTAACTTATTTGTAGGCTCATAATTTTTTCAACCAATAAGTTTAATCTACATAAGGATAATTTGTAGTATTGTAGTATAAACAAAACATACAAAAAAGACTTTACAAAGACTAATTGGCTCAACTTTTCAGGGAAATATCCCTTGGTACCTGCTAACAAGATTATTATTACTGTGATAATATCCTGGGTCTTCTCCCTCAGGTAAGAATCTTCAATTTGTATCTGCACTCTTCACTAGAAGCTTTTTTGAAAAGAATAAAATTGGCCCAAATTTTGGCCAACTTTTCATTTAAATGAAATTTTCATTTAAAATTTTTAATTTTCTATATACACAAAATTATTTTGTATTTATGACTGAGATTCTGAGACCTTTCAAAATCTAGGGAATTTTATTGTCTTATAATTCCTTCGAGTGAACTGTGCCTATAATGTTGATAGATATTTAAAATAATTTCCTTCATTGATTTATGTTTTTTCCTAAAATAAACAAAATATATTGTTTTTATTGCTTTAGATGCAAACAGGGGCGTCCAAGCTTTTTATTTTGGGGGGGGTAAATCGTTTTTGGGGGGGGTAAAATGGCGCGCGAAGCGCGTCGCAAATTTTTTTTACCCCCCCCAAAGTTTTTACCCCGGGGGTAAAATTTGCTTGGGGGGGGTAATTACCCCCCCTGAAACCTGTTGGCAGGGGTAAATTTAGTTTACCCCCCCCAAAATTTACCCCCGGGTTAAAATTTTTGGGGGGGGTAATTTAAATTTTATTAAATATATAGTATTAAAAATGCGCGTGAAGCGCGCAAAAATTTTTTTTATTAGAGATTTTTTATTTTGGGGGGGGGTATTTACCCCCCCAAAATTGTTTGGGGGGGGGTAAATACCCCCTCCTAAATGGTTGTGGGTGCCTACGGCACCCCCAGGGTAGGGGTAAATTTTAAATGGGGGGAGTAAAATGAAAAAAATTTTGGGGGTGCCTACGGCACCCCCAAAATCGTTTGGGGGGGGTAATCGCCCCATTACCCCCCCCCCCCTTGGACGCCTATGGATGCAAACCCCTTAGGCTATAAGAAATAAATTCAGGAAGTTTTTAGTGAACGTTTATAATAGATTTCTTATTACATGGATGTTACACCAGATTTTTATGTTCTCTAATAAGTGAAACGATAATAATAACGATACCCCCAATCCACCAAATTTCACCCCATTCTCTTCCCTCCTACTGAATGACGAACTGACCAATAAAGGAGTTCCAAGTTTTGAACCTAAATTGACGACAATTTTTACCCAGGTAACTTTACAAAAATTGAAAAAAAATCAGCCATGTGACGTCATAAAAATGAGGGATTATCCATCTCTTATTAGGGTTTTTCTTACCCACTTCTTCTCTCATCTCCCTCATTTTTATGACGACACATGGCTGATTTTTGAGACACTTTGCAAAGTCACTTCCCTTGTCTTAATATCCATCACTTTTATAAACATGGGAATATTTATATGAATATGGTTTATTCTAACCTTGAACTGTTTAAAGTTTCTAAATAACTGACGGACAGTTCCAACTTTTGAAAGCATCTTTTATCTAAAATTGGCAAATAAAACAAGAGGCCTTTTGGCACACTATTCCAAAAAGCAGAATAAGCTAAAGATTATTTTTTTTGCCAGTTCTGGGGAAGTATTTCCTGTAGATAATAGTCTGGCGGTTGATTCAAAATTAAAAAGAAATTAAAAAGTACAAAGGGTTAAATATCTTTCGAAAGGCTTTAATTTTGACATACTAGCATAAGCTGTTCTTTTGTGTAAATCTTACCTTCAACCTTTGAAGAAATGTAGCACAGTGTGCCCTCTAGAGCCTTATGTTGGGCGCCCCTGCCAATATGCAATTAATATTTTGGCTTTCACTGTTAGTGCATCGCCTTTCCCTATGCATCATGTCAGTATAAGGAATTCATTTCAGGGAGGAAGGTAACTTAATAGTTATCTATTGCATCGTATTATGGACAGATTTCCGCGGATATTAGATGAAAAATTATGAAATTAAAACCAATTTGTTAGCCTTGAGAGACAGAAGAGTATTGATTTTATGATTTTTATTTTAATATTAGTGGAAAATTGTCTGCTATACATGATTTTTTAGTATGACTAAAGTGAGAACCGGTTCTAATCCAGCGGATATTAATCGGTTTCGAAGACATACTTGAAAACAATAGACAAAAATACTTTTAAAACATGAACATATTTAGTGGACGAAAATGATGGAAAATTCCGCTGAACTCAAACATTTATTACTTTATTTTCTATTGTGCTATCCCTGTATTCCTGAATGCATATATATCCTCAACAATTTTAACACAAAAATTTAGCAATTTCCAACACATGTAAAGTGTTTCTTTAAAAAACCTACCTCTAACCAATAATAATTTGTTACAATTTTGTTTTACTTTTGAAGACGTATGCTGCTATTGAACAATTTGTATTTGACTTTTCTTCCCTCTAAAAATACCCCTTTATAGATTAAAATTAGTGGTTGTTACGTGTGAACACTTAACTTAATTAACCAACCAATCAAAATCTATGAAAGTCTCTAAAGTTGTTAGGCCAACGAATAAGAAAACGTTGTTATAAAACTTTGGGGACTAGAATAATAAACAACTCATTGTCTCCTCTCTCTCTGTTTAACATCACAAATTTAAATTTTTCTTGTGAAACACGTGCTTTAAATCTGGCAATTAGTAAAATCTGAAGAATTTAATCCTAGTTATAAAAAGATAAGTACATAAATATCTTAATAACTTTAATAACTTTAAATATCTAAATATTAAAAAACTGATGGTTAAATCATTAGGGGATACAGGATAGAACATTGAAAGCAAAATTAATCTTACCCCAATTTATGGCAAAGAAAATCTATTTGTATAATATCATTAAAAAAAATTAGAAATGTACTACAAACTAACAATCTACTAATTTTAATCTACACAAGGGGTAATTCTAAAAATTACCAATAGGAGGAGTGGGGGGTTGTAATAGTTATTTCTCGCATCGTATTATAAACAGCTTTCCGCGGATATAGAAAGTACAATTATGAGATTAAAACCTTTTTTTAGCCCCGAATTGCCGAAGGCATCGGCTAAAAAACCTGGTTTTGATCTTATGATTGTACATTTTTATATTCATAGAAAGCTTGGATATCATATGATGCTTGACATAGTTTTTTTGTATGCATGAGAACCGGCTCTTATCCACCGGATTCGAATGAATACGAGGAAACAAATTATTGTCTATTGTTATATCCCTGCCATTGTACTATAGTCTATTTGGTACTTTTCTCCCGACTTTTACGAAATGAAAAGCGGATCATTAATAGGACATTATCAATGTAAATTGCTGAAAATTTCATTTTAACCCCTTTCTTTCTATTGAACCTCTTTCTTGCAAAAACTTTTCCTTTTGCTCCCTAAAATTTTCCTTGAATGCTGATAATGTAAAAATAATATTCGATGAAAAACAATTTTTTTGTTGAGATAATGATATAATGAGTTTTAAAAATGTTATGTATCGTACTTCTACTTATTCTATTCATGATATTTGAAGAAAAATTGATTTCCATTTTTTTTAAATTGCCAAAATTCATAACTTACCCCTGAATCGATATATAATTACTACGACATTGCACCAGATTTTCGCCTACTCTAACAAAAGTATGTTTCTAGCTGGCTAATATAACGATGACACCCCCTTACCTCCCCTCCGACTGAAGGAACGTACTGATCAATAAATGCGGACTATAGTAGCAACCTAAATTGACCCCAAGTTTAAGAATATACGTGGATAATATGACAGGGGGAAAATGTCATCTCTTTAAATTGCTATATCCGCTGTCATTTACTGGTCAGTTCGTTCATACAGTAGCAGGGGATGGTATACGGTAACAGGACAGGCTGGGGAGGATCGTTGCCCACTACAAGTTTCACTTTATTAGAGTACATGACAATCTTGTATAAGATCTAAATAATGATAAATCCATTGGAATACCTAAGTCTTTTGTAAACTAATCATATATTGTTTTATTTTCAGTGTTGCTATACTGGTGACAAGAGTCTATCCAATTCAGTATGAAAAGGAAATACATCTCAAATTATTGTAAAAAAAGGAACACAGTAATAGTGTCTGACTGATTATGACGTAACAAAAAAAAATTAGCCAATGAGAGGCCGTTATTAACCAATGGTAAAATTTATAGTGGCCTCTCATTGGCTAATTTTTTTGTTACGTCATAATCAGTCAGAAACTATTACTGTGTTCTAAAAAAAGATAATCAGGTGGTTTCGAGATCAAAACAACTGAATAGCATGATAATCAAATATGTTAAAAGTGATACTTACTGCCTCTATATTTGCAGATTTGGGTTATGCTTTGGCTAATCAAAAAGATACAACCCTTGTATCGTACTTGGTGTCTCTATTATAATCCTATTATGTAAAGAAGTTAGGTTTTTTTTGTCTGAAGCTTAAGATTTTAATAAGTTCTAAACTGATTCACTTTCCCTTTTTAGAGAAGCTTCACATACGTCCCGGGAAGGTTTTAGGGTATCTTCTTTTTAGATTTAAGACTTAGGGTTGTGTTGGGGTTTTTTCTACCCCCTTTTACCCTTTTAAATGTAAGAAGATATAGATGTACCTACATTGTCGTATCAGGGATCTAAAGGGATAAGACAAGGACTGATAAATTGTTATACATCCCCAATTATGATAGACAAAATGACCCCTTTTGTAGCGTAAAATTAGTGGTTAAAACATTTGAACACTCAACTAAATAAATCAACCAATCAAAAAGTCCCTAAAGTTAAACTAACAAATAAGAAAATGTTATTATACTTTGGGGACTAGTGTAATAAACAGCCTAATATCCCTCTCTCTCCTATTTGCCATATACATTTAAAATATTCTATAGGTTAAAATAGATTTAATTAAATATCTCCATGTATCAAGACCCTAGAACCCAGAGAATCAATCTTCTGTATAACAGATCTAATTTTCATTTGATAAATGGAAAAGGCCCAGAACCTTGCATAACATCCATACATTACAAAATTATAATTTGTCAGTGTCCGCTTTAGCTTGGATGTTGTTATAATATTAACAAAAAATATAATATTACTATGAGAGAAGTGTAAATAACAAGGAAATTAGTAAATATGTTAAAATATTTTTAGCCTTGAACTCCTTTAATTGCCAAATATTTGATGTTAGCATAGTACTTCCAAGTTTAACAAGGTAGGAATAGACATAGTTAGATAGATTATGTAGTTAGAAGAGTGATGAATCATATCTTTAAAAGTAAAAATAGGAAAGAACCCTGAGACCTTTCAATTAGATTTAAGGACTGACAAGCTGATCAACTAAAAACCTTTGAATTATAAAGAAACAATAACAAAGAAAAACTCCTTTACATACACCTTGAAAGTACTCAAGATTAAGGAAACCAAAGTTTTATTGAACATTTTACCTTGAATCATTAAGTAAATGTGATGGTATAACATCTAAAGATGCATATCTTTTGGGATACATGAACAGGACAATAAATTGATTCAGACCTGATCCTTTTTAAAAAAATATTTTTGGATTGAGGAGGGAGGTTGATTAGTATATCCTTCCTTATATTATGCCACAGAAATCTATCTATGCTAATGTGATTGGTTTTCTGTGTCTCTAGTTGTTACAGAACTTTTCCCAGTTCAAAAAAAACAATAACCACAGTATAATTACATGAAAGCTAGGGTATTAATTACACTGTAATTTTGTACTTATGATAAAGCTAAGAAATCAATTGTCTATAATCATTAGACCTGTTCACTTTTTTTTTAATGTCATTACTTAACAAAAAGAGATAAAACCTTGATTAAGGAAACTAAACTTTATTTTTGGTAGTAATGGGCTACACTAAAATAAATATTTCTTAATTGTTCACCTCCATGTTAAAAATAGGAAAAAAAATGACAACACTTATCTTTTTCTCCAAAAAATAATATATTAATGACACCTTGACATAAACAAAACATTTGACAATTACCATACCCAGTAATTTTTTTTATCAAAATCGCTCAGTAAGAGTACAATTTCTTGTATGTTGAATAGTAAGAGAACCTAAAGGTTTTATATCACTAGAGTCATGAAAAAGAAGAGTTTAGTGGAGTTTCTACACCCTCCTTAGAGTAGAAACTAGAGTGGCCTACCTTACACCATGAAGGTTTTCAATTTTCACACCAACCTGACAAAACTTTTTACATGATCACATATCATTAACAAATTTAATAACGGTAAATCTTCCAAAACTCGGGCATTAATTTTTCAGAAAAAAATGTACAGTTCTAGTATACATCTCAGACAATTTAGGTTATGAACAATCAAGACAAAAACTTTACATACAATTATAGAAGAGATTAGAGGTTACAAAACAGAAATATATCTTTTAGATATAGAATGTGATTAAGTATATTAATCTTGACTTTACAACAGCTTTTTGTTATTTTAATGAAACAAGCTTATGCATTACAATTTAAAAGTCATATATTCAAATTAATTTGATTACATTTCTCTTAAGAAAAATCAATCCCTGTACCACTCAACTAGAGAAAAATCTCTGCATGTCTCTTGTACATAATATACATAATGCATTATATTGCCTATTATCTAATAATGGAAAAGAACTTTTACCCAAAGATTTCTTTAAAGGCAAATGGAAGGAATATATTGGGAAGAAATAATCACGTCTAATGCAAGGACACAAACATAAAAAGGGACTAGACATCAGTTGGGAGCACTAATCAAGGTCTTACAGGATAGGTAATTAAAGATTAACTCACAAAAAAACTTGATTATTTAAACAAAACAATGAATCATATACATTTATTACAATCTTTAATTTGTGTAACAAAGTTTTTTTTTATATTTAATAATCACTATAAAACTAGGTCTAAATATTAAATAAAAATTAAGAGGGAGGAAATAATAATCATAATTTTTATGTTTCTGTACAGTTTGTGTTTTTGTCTTAACTGTTGTATATGGGCGAAAAAATCTCTGAGGTGACATTCATTAGATTGATGGCCCTCCAATGAACAATATACAAAAAGAGAGAATATGTAAAACTTGGAAGTTATCTGTGCACATTTCAGTATATGGGCTGAAAATTACTAAGAATATTGAATGTGGTATCTACAAATCTTCTCTCTCTTTTCATATGCTACTATGGTAGTCAGATGACAATACATGCATTAATGTAAAGTAAATGTCTTAGCTAATACATAATTTATTCTCTTTTGCATACTACAGCTAACAAGTATGAATTCCTAATTCATTCAAATGTCACTATGGCAATCATTATACTTATCGCTAACCTTAATTTAAATATAGTTTATTTAAATAACATCATTAAGTGTCTTTTGAGAAATACCATGTCAAAATGATGTCAGCCATTGTCAAATTTATTTTATGCTAAATTAAACAGATAGTTTTAAAATACACGATGATAGAATTATAGAATTTCCAGAAAAATGTCATGTTATTAAAGCACTTATGAAAACATAAAAGGTAACATGTTTAAATAATCTCATAATAGAAATTCCTTTAAAATATGTACATATAAAAATATATTATATTAGGTAAAGAAAGTTAAGAAGACACAATGTTAGCATATTTATGGAAGGAAATTAATCTTTATTCTTCTCACACAGATATTTGATACAAGATAACATTATAAAACTCACATGTTGTAAACTTTGGTTTCTTTTTTTTGTAAACAAAAATAATTCATTGCTTCAATTTTACAATATTCATTACAACTTAAAGATTTAATAAAAACTTATTTTGAGTAGGAGAGTGCATATCTTTTAACATTTTAAAAGACAAGGCACTATGTCTATGAATATAGTTCAATTAAGATACCCAAACTACAAATAAGTTGCCAAATCAGTAACTTTATATTCAAATAATTCACATGTAAACTAAATGACAAAATATATTTATCCACAAAATATTAATATAATAAATATCATGACCTAGAATATCAATCTAAGTTTATTTACATTGCCCAAAACATAAACCCTCCTGAATTCCCCATGACCTTTCTGACCTTGAATGTAAGTTTGTTTGATATTGGGCACCATTAGTCAGATCAAAGTTGTGATAAATGTTTGCCTGGTTGGAAACTAAGTGCTAACATTTTTTCCTTTTCTACCAAGTACAGATTATACTTTCTTACGTCATGGCCCAATCTTCATATTTTGGTTTTCTAGACCAAACTCTCTTCTACTGTCATTGTTTTGTTTAGAAAAAAATACCCTTAAACTTTAAAGGACAAAATAAGAGCATATCTGAATTATGAAAGCCTGTCAGTCTAGTCTTTTCATTAATGTTAACATGCAAAGCTTTGTCAAATAATACATTATAATATTGAATATTATTGTAAAAAGTATTAAATACTATACTCAAGTCTAAATAAAAAAAGATCACTATTAAATATTAATTACTTAATTTTGATTCTTTTAGTGTGAATGTTATATCTACACAGGCACATTGAAACACAAATTCAATAAAGTTCTATAGAATCATAATAACAAAATTCTGAGAAAAAATATCAAGAATTTCTAACTTGACATTTTTATATGAAAATTGTAACAATATCACATTTTTTACATAACTTTATGTTTAATAGCAAAGTTCCTCTGATATTTATTTATCCTATCTTAATAAATATTGGGTGAATAACATTGTCTTGGTAGCTTGTTCAGTTACTGTTATTGTGGATTTAAATTTTCTTGTGTTTAAAGGTAAAGCAATGCTACAACTTTCTGTTTTTTTTTTGGGGGGAATTGGTGCTTAAAGATCTGAACTTACTCGTAGAAGGTCTGTTAATAATTTGGAATACCAAAAATTTAAGCAGTTTCTAGATATCTTATGTTTTAAACCTTGTGCTTTTATTCTTTTCATTGCTGTCATCCTTATGTATCATAAACTCAACATAATAATGAGATTCTTGGAAACGGTTTGAAGTTTTTCATATATATAGATAATTTCATTGACAAAATACAACATAAAAAGTGTTCATATTTGTCTGTACTGATCTCAAATAGAAATGATGGAAATGTTCAGTTTTGACCTTTAAATGTCAATGTTGAAAAATCTATTTTAAACAATATTGTATTTACAGGGTTTTTCATATGATAAACATTGAATTGGTAAATTGAAATAATGTCTGATAAAGGCATAAGATCTCAACAACATGTGGATTATTATCTAGTTTTCATGGTATTTTCTTACTGCCACTATCAAGGTTTTAGTTTTTTAATAGGGGTGTAATGAATCCTCCTATCTTACAACCAGCCAAACTAATTTTTAGAGTAAATGACACATAAATAAAATTATCCCCATACCCGACAAGGAATCCATTGATAGGAAAGATTTAAATTACTGTTCCAATATTTCTCTTAAACTTATGTTTATCTAATAAGACCCTGTAAACAGAAATATTTACTTTCAAATATTTATGAGCAAATGGACTGGATGTAAAATTACATTCTTTACATTAAATATATCTTGATTCATACAGTCTTTAACATCAAGGAAATAGGGAATGCAAATACATTAAACTATCAGTATTAGGGCCTCTAAAAATATTATAAAATATGGGTTTAACATATTCTACAACTAAAACATTAAGTTTTATTTTCCCTTTTTTAATGTCTTTACTTTCATATAAAGCTGAGTTTCATATTATAAATTCACTGCAGTCAAAAATTCTAATTCTTCATTATCATTTATTTGAAATATATTTAGGTGAACATGGCACCCTCTTCATTCTAAATGAAATAAATCATATTAATTTAACTTATACATGAAAAGATAAGTACAAATAAAGAAATTTGTAAAAATATACAGGCAGAAATGGAGGGGAATTTTTTAGAAAGAGACAAAAAACACATTTGAAGAAATGGCAGCAAAATCTACATTAAATTAAATTTTTTATATGAATGCAGTAAACATAAGAAACATAATAGGAAAGTAGTTCAATCTCACATATATTTAAACCCCCCGAAAAAAATTATTCCTCTCAAAATTATGTACTATCTTATCTGTAAATAAAAAATGTATATTCTTTCAAAAAGATAGGACAATATAAATCTATAAATAAATATTTGTTTCTTTTTACTTCTTACACATGAAAGATTTATGGCTAAGATTCTCAGGGACAAGGGAAGCATAAAAATTCCTCTTTACAAAGTAAAGAGGTGACAGACCCATAGATTGAATTAAAACTTTTAAATAAAAATGTTTATAAACATATTATATCATCTTTATAAGGTTTGTTCATTCCCTTCCTATATGGTGGCCCGATGACAAAATTAATTTCTTATGGGTGACAATTTTTTCCTTATTAACAAGACACGCTAAACTAAACCATTCTAGTTTTTGTGTCTTTAATGTAAAGATAGTGCATCCTCTAAGTACTCAAAATTTCATTGGCAAAAGCCAAAACGATGTTGGGGGGATTATTTAATTCTCAGCAATAGCCTAAAACTATAAAAATAGTATAGGATAAATATACAAAATGTTGGCTAATTATAACATGATTGTTCTTCAACGTTATATAATAGAACGTTCTTAGAGACTAAAAACTAATCTTCTGCCTCCCTTATCCCTGATTACAGATGGATAAGGACGTCTGAAGCAAATGATTTATGAATGATATAAAACAATCACAAAAACTGATAGAAAGTAAAGTACAAACAGTATCAATTAAAACCTAGAAGCAAAGCTTTTCTATAATTGGATTTAGCCCGTCAATCCGTAACAGATAACTCCTATCGTTGATTTGGGCAATGGCATGTTATAATTGTCCTATCAATTTCAATTGGATAAAATAAACAATAAAACATAAAGATTGGAGTAAGTATAATATGACAAAAAATCTTTTAACAGGAATAATCACTCTCTTTATGAGGATGTTTAATGTTTAGTACAATGTTGCCCTTCCCCACTCTTGCTAAATTCGTGTGCTCACCCTTGTGTATGAATAATGCATCCAGCTAAAATATTTTTTTTATTCTGACAAGTATTCTTTCTAGATTCACACTACAAAAGAATATGGGAAGTGCATACAAAGATTTTTAGTAGCAAATCTACTCTACAAATTGAGGACGTCCAAGCTTTATATTTTTGGGGGAGGGGTAAAATTAGGGGTTTCAAAGTTTTGAGATGGGATAACTGAGGAACCCCAACTTTTCTTTTGGAGTGTGGTGTAAACATCTCTTTACCCCCCCCCCCCCTGGATATATCTTACAAGTAAATTTTCATATACAATAGCCTAAAACCATATAGTGACCTATGTCGAGCTCACCTAAAATAGAGAACTCAATTGGTATTTATTAAATCTTAAGCTTAGATAAAAAAATATCACAACTTTATAGATAAGTTATAGGATATATTGTTATCAAGGATCGAACACAGTAATAGTGTCTGACTGATTATGACGTAACAAAAAAAATTAGCCAATGAGAGGCCACTATAAATTTTACCATTGGTCAATAACGGCCTCTCATTGGCTAATTTTTTTTGTTACGTCATAATCAGTCTGACACTATTACTGTGTTCTCAAGGATCAATAGTTATAATTTAATTTTAAACAATTTTTTGCAGCTTTTGCATATTATTTCCTCCTTGTTTTTACATAATCTACATCTAGCTAAAAATCTTTTATTATAATCAGGAAAATGCATTCATAGAAATTATCATTTCTGTCATAGATAGATAATTTGATAGAAAGATAGAGAACAAATTGCAACAAACTTTTTGGTCATTTAATTGGATATGTTTTCAAATTCAAGTAATTTCAAATCTTAATTCGATTGGACAAACAGACAATACGACGAACATATCTTTGAAACTTCCTAACCGATATTTTTCTCTGCAGAAAAGTTTTTAGATGCTATTAGGCTATTTAAAAAAAGATGCCCTGAAATGCATAGTTCCTGGAAGATAGCGGCAAAACCACTATAAAGGGTCTTTATGTGTTTTTGTTTGTATCGAAAAATCAAATAACACTTTACAAATTAGGTTATCTGTTACAGTGAAGCTTCCTTTAGATCACGTAAAGGTATATATTTATATTATGAGGGAGTAGCTTCACCTATTTGTTTTGTATTTTAATCTATTCAAGAATAGATTGATACAGTGCTGAATAAATAATATAAGCAATATAAGAGATTTAGTATCAGGAAAAGAGGTAAATTGGTACTCAAAGTTTTGGAAACATGTTCTATCAATCGTTGCCTTAAAAACATTGGGGGACTTTTCTTACATATTGATTGGGTTGTAAAAACTATCAGTGTCGACACTCTTCAACCAATAATTTTAATCTAATGTAGAGCTGATTTTCTTCTCATCATTCGGATGTACATCTTTCTATTACCAATTGTCTTATCCCTTAAGATCCCTGTATAATATGCATTTAGTAAAGTGCTCTTTTAGTATTTTCAGATTTAAAAATTTGCATAACCCTGTAAAGAGCATAAAAGCTTTGTGTTGACAAGATATTCAAATGTTTTTTTCAACAATAAAAGAGGTGACAGCTGACATTCTATTGACAAAGTGTTATTTTTATAATGCCTGCATTGGGTTGATATAAGCTCTTTATAGTGCCTAAAAAAGGGGATAAATTTAGAAACTTTTGGCCAATGTATCCTGAATAATATCATGTTAGAATAATAGACAATTTTAAAATGACGTCATTCGGTATACATTGGCCAACAGTATTTAAATTTATCCCCTTTTCCATAGGCACTATAACGAGCATCGGGTTAATATTACACTAATTAATTACATTATGATTATAATTTCATGTTGATATGATAACAGCATAAAAATGATTGATTATTTAACATGGAGGGGGGGGGGGGGGTAATAGAAGATTAGTTATTTATCGCATCGTATTATAAACAGCTTTCCGCGGATATAAAAATGTACAATAACAAGATTAAAACCAATTTTTTGGCCCATTTTTATATATTTAAATAATTGGATATGATAAGTTGCTATACATAATTTTTCAGTATGGCTTAGAACCAATTATATTCCACCGTATGTTAATCGGCTTCGAACTCCTATAATATCTTAGACGACGTGTTGTTAGACTTTCTCAAAATTTGAATTTAAGGAGAAGAATCATTGTTTATCACTTCAATCATTTGATATGAAATTTGAGATGTATGTGATGATCAGGCTGTCGTGTTGTGTATACCTAATCTTCCAAGAGGTAACCATAGATAGATATATAGATAGATAGATAGATATATAGGAAAATATTACTATATTTCTATATGATATTAACCATTAGAATACAAAAAAAACATAATTTATAACCATTAATGCTCAAAAATCTTTTTTTTGCCCTTATACATTTTATGCATTATTCATAAGTATATTTTTTTTGTATATTTATACTATATATAGTCTATTCTATACTTATATCTATACTATCTAATGTATATTAGTAAAGCTGTTTTGTATCAAACCAAATACATATTTATCATTTAATTTTCAAAAAGATTACAAAATTAAAAATTATCACGTGTTAATTGGTAATTTGTTCTTGGATTGGGCTATCAAGGATTTGGTACTTTCTAGATGATACTTAAAAGTTTTCGAAAGGGTTTGTGGTAGAGAGAATAAGTAAGACATCCTTCTGAATATGCTGTGATGGGAAATTATTACTCTTATTTCCTGATTTAAACAAAATTATGATAGAAATATAGTATTTTAACAATGTTGCTGATCATGAGAAAAACTAAATAATAATTTTGAAAAATTTATTTTAGTTAATCCTAATGATAAAGATAAAAGTAATGATAAAAAATGAAAAGCTTGTTGCTGGTAGACAGAATCCAAAATTAATGACATTTGGTTTTTTCACAATCTTTTCTTTTTTGTTCTTTGCACATCCTGTTTTTCGGTTTCCAACCATGTCTAACTTTCAAGTGTGCTTTATTGCAACTGACATCACCATTTCTTACACATATACTGAAATGAGCAAGGTATTAAAATCTATTCATTAAAATAAATTTAAAGAAAATAAAAATGTGTGTGCAATACTGAAAAAAACTAAAATAAGGTAAGTGGCGTATGCAATTTTAAGATATCAATATCTACGTTTTCTTTATGTGCAACTTTATATCCTAACAATTTAACAATATTTGAAATACATTTTTGTCTTATTTGGATAATCAATTAAGTGTAACATAGTAATAGTATCGGGTTGTGAGCCTTATTAGAGTGTAAGACAGACATTCAGAAGTAAAACAATATAATAGCCAATAAGCTAACTATAAAAAATCCTAAACATATTATAAGGTGCTTTCATTATAGTATTTTTTTTAGACAGACATAAATATTTAGATACATTGTAATACAAAGCACTTTTCAAAAATACATCAAATTTAGTTCAGTTGTTATAATATAATAGTTCATTTACCATTATATAATAAAATGATTTTTAGGCATGTATTTCATAAGGTGGTGGCAAAAGGCAAATCTAGCCCAACAATAAAAAAAAGGAGTACTTTAGAGCCTATTTTGATTGTTAAAATTAAATGGGCTTGTTTCTACTTAATCTCTAAAATAAAAACATCAGAAATAAAAATGTGATTACTTACTTATAACCTTCTTGGTCTTTGCATTTCCGTCTATTACACCCATCAGCCAAGGAGATCAAAAATTTTAAATAAATAAAAATAGATAAATCAATAAATAATATGTTTAAGAAAGTTATGTATACTGATTGTAAAGGATTTGAACCCTTCTTAGTTTTTTTTACAGTTGCTTATTAAAACTCTGGTTATATAGCTTTATTATTACCTAGGATGACAATACAGGCAAAAAGGTTCAACAGTTTCATTGTTCAAAGTTGATGTTAGACTGATACATTCATAATTCAAATAGTCTGCTTAAATAAGCAGTACACGGTTGGACCCTCAGATGTCAAAACTTTATTTTAGTGTTTGGCCAAAATGACTTAGCAATTGTATCTGTAAGTACGTCTAATAACACCCTTTGCTATTTTTAAAATCCTAGAAAATTTTTTTTGCAAGAAAATTGCATAAATTCGCAACCTTTTTTAGAACCACTACATAACTCGAGTTTTAAAACTTTTTATATAAAATCCTTTTTACAAAAAATATCAATAATTACTTAAAATTAAACCTGAAAGAAAAAAATTCTCATTACACGTGTTAATTTTCATGTTTTAGGTCTTTTTTTGAGGAAAACATAACTTCTCCTTTTTTGACAATAATATATTTTTTTAACAATTCAAAGTAAAATATAATAAAACTTAAACGATTTTTCTTGAATTATCAGTTGAAAATTTCATCAAACATGCAATTTAAGTGATGAAAATTTAATAAAATCATTTTTTGAATGTTTAGAATTACCAATTTTCTACATTTAAAACAAAATGTTAACAAAATTTAAAAACATTCTAACATATAACTTCAAAAATCAATAACATTTTATAAAAAGATGTTTCAAAAAATAAATCATTAAAAGGTATTAAAATGCATTTGAAATTACTTAAAATTAAAACGAGAACATCTTTTTACACTGTATTCTGTGAAATAGAGTTTAAATGACATGATTAGTGAATGAAATATTTCCTAAACTCATTAAGCCTTTTTGTGACTATATCAAAAATAATTTATTTTGTTTAATATTGTTTTTTTATTCAAATATTTGACAAAATTTTCCCTACGTCAATAAAATAAAGTCAGTTATTTACTGTTTCCAGGTTTTTCTTTATAATTTTAAGAATTAAATATAATATAAATCTTCATTATCTTTTATTTGAATTATCATACACATTAAAATGTGAAGTATAAGCTAGAATAGCACTTTTTTCAACGAATATTTTAATGACATTATATCAAAATAATTCCTCTTAAATATCACACAACATATGATTGGGAAGTATAGCCATTTCTTGGAGGTATAATATTTACAAAAATACCATTAATTCTGTTTTTATCAGAAGTTAAAAAAATTGAACAATTCTAAAACAATGGTTGGCTGTCTAGATATTGAGAACACTAAGACTACGGCTCTGTTCTATTGAAATAACGTTGCAAAAAGAGGGGTTCTGAAAGTAATCTACCTAATTTTATTAAAAGAACCAACAAGTACTGTCAGTATCTTTTTTCTTGTAATCTAGCAGACAATCAAATCATAACACAATTTTCATGATAAAATATTCAGGTTTCTACTTCACATTTTAAAAAATATACTGATCAATAAAATGTTCAAAATTTTACGTTGTACTAATTGAAAAAATATGTTGTAATTCTTATTTTAAAGTTACATTTTTATCCCTGACAAAATCATAGACGACTTTTAAAGGCATCTTATCTAAACTTTTTGAAGAAAAACTTAAAAACGTTAATTAAGTATGAAAACTATTTTCTTCGATTTTTCTGAAGTTATTATCGCATTCTATGGGTTTTTTATTATCATTTACTTATATCGAAAGTGCCAAACATTGTACCCCAACTTATTCATTTAATAAAAAACGAAGCGTGAGTATTAAAACAAGTGTTTATACCAAATCCCATTCTAATACTACGTTTCAAATGATGACTCATACCCCAATCCTACAATTTTCCATTAATCATGAAACAATGGGCAATCCTCATCTCAATCCTTAAATAAAAGTAGCAGGATGATTATCTGTCTGTCTGTACCAAATTATCTTGCTAAACGCTTTACCAATATGTTTTTTCTTAAGAAATTGCCCCTAAATAAGAGCACCCCCCCCCCCTCCAAAGAAATTGATTATTGCTTGGTTGGTGTCGACTCCTCCCCCCCTCCCCCCCGTAACGTGTAAACAAGACTTAAACAAGGATGACAACATCCATAAAAGCGAAACTCAAAATAATAACGTAGCACAAATGAACAGAATAGGCAGAATATTAACTTATAAGTCTTAATGAAATCGTATATAAATATATTGCAAAATTGGTTAATTACCGATTACTGTTCAAGGGCATACTTACATTTTTAGGACTTTACTTTAATGTTGTTTCAATATTGTACCATAATCTCCTAGGAATCATTATTCCAAAAATCAAATCAATAGAATTGTATCATATAAAAATGTTGTCAAAAGTTAAATATCAGCATGTTTTAAATGCACGTACGAACTTTCTTGTAATGATTAAAGAGTTGCTACGCTTTCTAAATTGTACTTAATCATAGTGCATAGTTTGAATTTTTAAAGATAATTCTAATAAATAATAAGAACAATCCGTCACGTACGTACGGACCGACCTTAAATAGAGAAAGCTTCGTTTTTAAAAACTTTTATCGAGATAATTAAGCAAAGAAGCTATTATTAGGAAGTAAATTTATAATTTTATCTGATTCTAAATTCTTTTAGCTTAGGTAATAACTTTGCACTTTTGTTTTTTTTCAAAAAAATCTCATTGAATCTTTTGATCTATCTTCTTTGTTTTGATTCTGTATTAAATAACAGACAGGCAAACCAACGGATAATTTGATTTAAAAATTTAGTTCAAAAATGTCTACAAACCAGCAAAATGACAAACCCCAAACTGTCCAGTTTTGAGCAAGACGATTCCTGTGACGTATTATAAAAAGGGCAGGGGGGAAAAATATATCTTCCCTTTTCTCCCATCTCTTTTATAGAGATTTTCTTCCCCCCTTCCCTTTTTCTTTCCCGAAACGTATATGACGTAACTGGAATCGTCTTGCTCAAACTGGGACAGTTTGGGGTTTGTCAGCAAAATCATAGAAAATAGTCATCAAACTAAAATAAAGCGAAATAAATAATTACAAGTACAGACCGATGGATGAAGTAAGTTATATACTGTAAGCTCATCGGAATATTGAATCTCCGTTATTATGAATAAAGCTGCTTAGGTTTTGACTAAGCAATTTTGGATTCAAATACACAAAGGTATTTTTTTTCTTTTTGATTTTTTTCCTTCCCGAAAAATTCAAAATCAATTTTTAAAATTCTTTTTAATAGTGTGTATGACCCCGTGAACCCACAACACAATAATTTGAGTGTGTGTGTCCCTATCTTGTGAATTTGACATACATATTTATATTTTTTTTTTCTGAAATCAATTAAAAATAGTTTCTAGATGTTCTATAGAGTAACTGGATAGGATTTCTTTGCCTGTAAGGTATTTCTTATTACTTATATAAAGAGAAAACTGTAGCTGGATATAATAACGATTCCCCCCATCCCCTCCCCTCCTACTGGATCAACAGCATGACCGATAAAAGACGGGGAAATAGCAAGCTAAATTGAAGGAAATTTTTCTCCTGTCATAATATCTACAAATAATCTACATCAATTTTGCCTTTACACGAAATGATATTCATTAAAATTCGATTGAACACATCAAATATTAAATAAATACGAAGTTATACCATTACTAATTGAAATAAATTTTTGGAGAAATTTTTAATATTAAATAAATCAAAATTATTAAATGATAAATGTATGATAGAAATATTGATAAGAACCACTTGTTTTAAACAAAAAGTCCCTTATTATTTTGCAATCGGATTGAGATCACAAAGGCTCTAGCTACTTATAAAAGCGGGAAGTTTGTAAATATTTTACTCAACACACTAAATCGTTACAATTTTCATGAGAAATACGCATTTTATAAGGCATACAAAACGCTCTAATTTTCGTTCTATTTAACGTAATTTTATTTTTTTTGCTGGTTATTTCATTTTACATATACTTTTATCATTTTATCAAAAAAAAATTTATCTTTTTTCATCATTTTTTGGAGAAATTAATGCTTAAACTAAGGGTATCTTTAAACGCAAAATTGACGCACTTAGAATTAATAATGCGTATTGGGTACAACGGGGGGGATAATTTCAAGACATGCATGTTCCAAAGATATCTTTTTTTCCATAAAATTTTAATGTTTAGTCCACCGGAGATTACCCTGAAAATCATACATCAATTTAGGAAGATAATTTTTGTAGAATAGTTACTGAATTTACAACTTTATGTACTTTAAAAGTATAGTTAAGATCAAAGGCGTGCAAAAGGTTGGTATAGGGGTTGTTTACACCACCCTTGTAAAATTAGGGGGGATGGATACACCTCCCTAGGTGTCCACCCATGTCCACCCTCTTGAGAAGAGCCTACACCCTCAGATACACCCCTCTATAAATTCCAAGGGGGTATAAAGGAAATAAATTTACACCCCTTAAAATAAAGTGGGGTTGGGGGTGTTTAAGGAGGGTATATTTAAGCAAGTCACTGATTCAGATAATTCTATGCTATCTATTTTTAGGTAAATTAATTACCAGACTTTACTAAAAAAATCTTGCAATATTCTGTACAACTGTACTGTACAACTTTTAATTAGTAAATTGAGACATGAGGAAACTCTCATACATATGTAGGGGGGGGGGGGAGTTAATGCAACCATCCCATAATCAATTAATCCAAATTTTGTTATGAAAATTGGCATGTGTAATCCTTAGTAGGTCTGTTTTTCAAAATTTAACAAAAAGTTAAGCTTAAGGGGGGGGGGGGGGTTAAGGCAACCATCATGTAATCAATGCACAAATGGCACCAAAAATTCGAATTTCATTACAAAACTTGGCATGAGTAATCCTTGGTAGATCTTTTTTCCCAAAATGGAACAAAAATTTGGAAAAGTAATGGCTAAGGGCTGTTTGCTCAGCTGTTTAGCCAGTTTTGGGCTATTTTCAGGGCAAATCCAGCAATAATTACGTAGGAATCATCCATTAGGGATAGGTTTTAAGGGGTGTTGAGCTGAAAAATACTACCAAAAATAGTGGCAGCTGGGTAATGGCTTATAAGGATATAAAAAATTGAATATTTCCATTGAATTAAACTTTTCTTAATTAACATTATAACTTTATGTCATGGACAAGGACATATTACAAAAAACACTTTTTTAATTTCTAGATTTCGCTGCCAAAAATGGCTGAGAACAGCTGTCAACAGCCAAAAGTATATATTGTAGATTAAATCATCCCACCATGAAAAAATTTTTGCCCCCAGTAAAAATGTGGTTGATTTAACCAAAAAAATGACCCATGCTAAATATTTTTTTCTGTGATGCAATAATTGTGACCTCACGAGCACTTCAAAGTTTTGAAATCTGCAAAAAGAATGTTTTTTTAGTTCTTTTGTGTGATCTCAATTTTAAAGATTTTTACAAAATTTCAATTCTAGTATGTCAATATAAACCTGAATTTACCAAAAAATGGAGCAGTCTCAATAATAACATATGAAGGTGTAGCAAGAAATCTGCAAATTCAAATTCCATTTTTGCAGTTTTTCTTACCTAACTTAAAAAAAAATTTTAATTTTGTTTTTCTTTTAGATGCAGTAACTACTGGACCAGGTAGTTTAAAAATTTTAGCTCAATATATATCAATTGTGCCCACCCTCCAGCACCAAACCCCCTCTTTATTGATAAGAAGACCATTAATTTTATTTTATTAACTTTTAAAATACCACAAAAAAATTCATTTGGCAGCTTGCTAATGGCCGCAGCACAGCTGGGAGCGGCCAAGAGTAGAATGAGTAGATAGGGCTTGTGACGTATCTCTAGGTAGGTTTTTAACAGTCTGTGTAACAGCCCCAGCTGCCAAATGGATGGACCCCCACTATTTATAGTAGTATTTTTGAGCTCAGTAACAATAAAAACCTACCCCTAGACATGTCACAAGCCCTATATACTCTTCATACTCTTAGCTGCTCCCAGCCAGTTTCAGCCAGTTCTAGCAGCTGGTACAAGAAATTTTAAAAATGGATATTTAAAGCAAAAATATGTTTCAAAAAGTTGATTCCTATGCAATTAATGATAGTTTCGCCCTGAATATAGCCCAAAAACGGCTAAATGACTGAGCCGCCAGCTGTTAGCCGTCACTTTTGCAACTTTTTGTTCCATTTTGGGAAAATAGATGTACCAAGGATTACTCATGCCAAGTTTTGTAACAAAATTCGAATTGCAATTTGTGCATTGATTACGAGATGGTTGCATTAAGCCCCCCCCCCCCTCAAACTTGAGTTAATTCCTTTAATGATCTTGATAGATATATGTTTATAACTTTTAATATATTTTACAATAGTTTTTAAAGTTAATGTTGGGAGGAAGATATATCCCAATCCTCTTTTTATAAAAAAAAATTTTAAAATGTAATAAATTTCTTATGTAAAGTAGGTTTGGTAAAATCTTAATAAAATCACCCTTGATTTTAGTTAAAGGGGGCTGTTAAAAGTCATAAGTGGGGTGTCAAAAAATTTAGTTGTTAATAAATTAATGGAATATAACCTGATATTATAAATTTGAAACATATTTTTGATGTACAAAGAGAATAAAGTAACATGTATTACACTTTTTTTCATAGAAGAAATTGAATCATTTTTTATTTGTTTTTTTTCAACACAAGGTTATTTGTGTATCTCTTGGTACAAGATACCACCATATTATTAGTTAAATCTAATTTTTTATAAATTAAGTGAATAAGTCTGTTAGACCAAGGGTAGAAACTCAGTAGATAGACAGACAGACGGGCAAGAAGAATTATCAAAATTTTACTAAAATAGACAATTAATTAGATAAAATCCAATAGAGAACCTGTGAATGATCAGACAGACAGAGGGACAGACAGACAGACAGAGGGACAGGTAAATAGTAACAGAGAGTCTTTGAGGCATTAACAAATTACAATTAGGCTATGCTAGATGATTCATTGAAATCCAAAAGAGAGGCAGTTAGACAGATAGACAGACAAGTGGTGGGACAGACAGACAAAAGGACAGACAGACAGAGGGACAGACAGACAAATGGGTATTGCCTAAAACAGTTTGGCTGCTATATGAATCATTAAAACCGACCGTAGAAAAGAAATTTACATTAGTTTCTTATTTCGATACTCAACGCCCCCCCCCCTCCCCCACTCAAAGGGGTTTATTATTTCTTAATATCAATAAGTGACTTTTCAGCTTAATAAAATTGAATGTACTTTTTATTTCATAAATTTATCTTAAATAGAACGAAAGTTATAATCATTTTATTGTCTACAAGATATATGCTTTGAGTAAAAATCAACATAATTGTCAGTAAAAACGTCATATTTATGCATATTTACACAGTAAATAAATTTTAAAATTGTAGTTTACTGTAATGAATAACTTAAGGGGGTTGTATGAAATATCAAAAACCTAAAAAAAACCTAATTTGGTTAAATTAGTCCAAGTAATGATTGATTTAGTACAGTACGTATGAATAAGTTGTCTATTTCCTACCAGAGTCCTTGTGAGATCTAATGACAAATTTAACAAAAAACTTTCAAAAGTAATAAAAAGTGGAGATAATTGATAAAAATATAATAAATACATATTATATCATGGCTTCGAAACCTTTTAATATCCGCTGGATTAGAACCGGTTTTCAGACATACTGAAAGATCGTGTATAGCATCGTATTACAAACAATTTTCTACGAATATTAAAATAAAAATTATAAAATTCATACCAGTTTTGTCAGTCAAGGCCTTCGGCTACTCGGGTTTAACAAAACTGGTTTTAATTTTACAATTTTTATTTTAATATTCGTAGAAAATTGTTTGTAATACGATGCTATACACGATCTTTCAGTATGTCTGAAAACCGGTTCTAATCCAGCGGATATTAAAAGGTTTCGAAGCCATGATATAATATGTATTTATTATATTTTTATCAATTATCTCCACTTTTTATTACTGATACTTGATAGCTTTTGCATTATCTATTCTTTTCTATCAGTTCTTTGTTCATTTATTCCTTTGGAAAAAGAATCAATTAATACATACACACAGGGTTAAGGACATGGTTACTTAAAAATACTCAGGGATCTTAAGGGATACGACAACGAAACATAAATTTACATATATCCCCAATGATGATAGACACAATTTCTCGATATTTAGATTAAAATTATAGGTTGAAAAGTTTTGACAATACCAAATTAGAACAATTTAATGAAAATTAAATTAAAGAATCTAAAGTTTTTAAATCAACGAATAGGATAACATGGTAATTAAACTTTGGGTACCTGTATAATTGGTGTCCATATCTCCTCCCTTCCCTGGGTAAAGAAAAACATTCTAGTTGTTCTTTATTTTCCACTTTTGTAAATAATAAAAAAACCTATAAAAAAAATATGGATGCTTTTATGATAATTGTATTTAAATAAAAGAGTATAATTCATAATTTGAATAAATTTAAAATATTATTATATTATCTACTTTGTCTGACTGTCTGTCCGTTTATCAGTCCAACTGTAAGTTCGTGACTGTTTGGGGAAATATGATTTCAAGGCTGCATTTTTTAGGGTTGATTTAGATCAGTCTCATGTTAAAGCACTATCCCCACAGAGCCTAGGTGCCTAAACGGTTAGCGAGATCTTTAAGGACAAGCAAATATAAGAACAGACAGACAAACAAACTTAACTCTACTCTATATCCTTATATAAAAGTAACAGGACGTTTGTGTGTTTGTACCAAAGGGTCTCTCTGACCGCAAAACCGATATAGTTTTCCTTTACTATGTAGCTTTTCATAGGTCCAGGGAAGGTTTTACTTCTTACCCCCCCCCCCTCCTCTGCCTCAACTCAAGTGCCCCCTAGAGGCCTCTAGGGGCGTAACCGATAGTTAGAAATAAACTGTTACTATATATTTACTAAAATTACTTTATAAAAACCAATATTATGTAAAATAAAATATGATACATACACAAAAAATACAAATTATACATTGTTAAAATAAGAATATTTTTAATTAAAATTATTGTTATATTTTTTTGAAGTTTCTCATAGATTCTGGGAAGGTTTATAGCTATTTTAGTGGAGGTTACCACTACCCTATCAAAAGAAATCACCCTTGTAAAATGACCCCCCATTAAAAAAAATTTTTCTTTTTATAACTAAAATTAAAATTTATATACATATATTATATTAAATGTATCCTACATTAAATCTGAATAAGAAAGAAAGAAAGTAGATCAGTCAGTCAGTGAGGGAAAATGTTACTTATACAGATATAACTGATACTATAATGATTTATGTTACTCAATACCTGATATACAATATTGCTTAATAATAAAACAAAATTATCAACAAAAGTATCTTTTTTTGTAGCAACATGTAATTGTGGTATCCGCCTCGGTTAAATGGCAGACACCCAAGTTCAAATGATTACGGCAGTGCGAACAGACGTGGACACCTATATTATAGAGAAGCTGGGCTTCTCTAGCAATCACTAAATAATAAACAGAGTCTATTCAGATGTTACTTTATTCTGTCAAAATCTATCATTAATTTTAAAGCATAGGGAGGGGTCAGGCTGACCCCTTCCCCGGTACTCGGGGGAGGGCCCTTGGCCCTTCTCCGAACCCAGGTCAGGGTTGCCATAGAACATGGCTTAAGGTTGCCGAATACCACAACTCTCCCCTCGGAAGGCTGGGAGGGGGTTTCCCTACCAGACTTCCGACAGTGGTTGAGGCCTTCGGCCCGCTCATTATGGGACTATTATTTACAAGAGGTAACGATTCAATGGAATCCTAGTGGTGATTTTCAGAGCTGATGGGCCCCCAACGTGGGGTAGAAGGTAGAGGCTGGCTTTTGTTGGGCACGTAGCTCGGCACCAGCGGGTGTCAGGTTGGCATGGGGCGCAGCCGCTGCTGGACCGGTCAGCAACGGGGCATTCTGGTTGGCGTTGGCAGCGGCTGGAGCACTGGCTACCAGGTTGACTGTCTGGGCGACAGCCTGGCCTCCCGAGGGGCCGCGGGGCTTTCCAGAGTGCGGCCCAGGCTTGCCTGGGCGGTCATTTCCACTATCGGCTGATTTCATGGACACCATTTCCTCGGCTGCTTCCCGACCAATAGGAATGGCATCCCAGTCCATTGAAAAGTCCCGGGACTTGGCATGGGTGATCCTGGCCCTGGCCAAGGCCTTACGATACAAGGTTGGGTGATACAGAAATACTTGTGACATCGCGTTCAGGGCGGCCCGTACACCTCCTTGTGCAGCTGCCAGGGAGATGATGGTTAAGTCTCCCAGCAGCTTTAGAATCAACAGCAACAGACACAGTATGGCTGCGCCATCTCCCCACTCGTGAATAGCCTGTCTGAATCCAGCCCAGACATCCAGGGTTTCCTCCCCTTCCTCCGCCAGTCGGTCAATATTGTAGGACACGATCCCATGGTCTCCGGTGGCTGAACAGCTGCCTTGCTGGACGCATGAGCCATACGACAGGCCGGTCAGCATGGCAGCCTTATACGCCGGGAACGCTAGTAGCTGCTGCCAGTCATTCAGCTCGGCCTGGGAATACAATCCTCCCGAGCTAAAGTCATCCAAGGGCTCGGTCAGCAGTTGCTTGGGTGTATCCAGCGGGGGCGGCCTCTTCTTAGGTGCGGGAGTTAGCTCTATCCACCCTTCCTCGGCGTGTACAGTTAGGGGGTAGGTGGAGGAGCAGGGAATCTTGGTGGCGTGACCGCTATGCACCTTTGTCACGGCATCTACAAATCCTGTGGGCTCCACCGGCACCTTGTCCCAACATTCATTGCTCTCCCTTACCACGTACTTATTACGTTGGCAGGTAAGCTGGAGCAATACATCTCCCCTCAAAATAGAGAACGTGCTCCCCTGGACACGCACCGGATGGGCCGGGTCTAGCTGCTAAAGCTTCCAGCAATTGGCCGCTACTTCTTCTTCTGCTGCGCTTCGCATTCGAGTTTCCAGGCTAAATCCAATGTAACCCGCGTGTATCTGAGCCTGGAGGGGGACATCCACGTCCCTGGCCGATACTCTGGGCAACGCTGCCGCGGCCGGGTCGGCTGCCACAAACAATGCTGGGTGGTTGGTGGCATGGGCCTCAAAGTCGCAGTTCACTATCGAGGTGGGGGTAGTCATGTTGATAAAGAATTGTGCCTGATGGTCAACCAGGAACGCATCCATCACCAGGCTGGGCTGGAGTCTGCGGATCAGCCTCAAGGGGCAATCTCTCCCCAGGTGGTCCCACACGTGCGTGGCCTCTCCAGTGACACAGGACAGCTCGGACTGGGGACACGCTAGGGTCAGGTGGTCGGACTGGGACTCCACCCGTCCGTTCTCAACTACGTAGGTCTCCTCCTTGACCAGCAGCCGTCGCTCCTGGAGCACTAACTCATTTCGGTACAGCTGGCCTTCAAAATGGACGTCCTCCCCTTCACAACCCACCCCCTTGGGGCTGTTGACCAGTGCGCCTATCATGTCGAGGGTAAAGAACAGGGGGTGGTTCAGCTGGAACGTCAATGGCTTGGTCTTGCCTGGCAGGGTGTAGACTCGGCTCCGGGCCAGGTCCCGGCACGTCTCTGGGTCAATCTTGGTTGGCCGCATGAGGGTGGGGACCGAGGTCACCTTCAGGTGGCCCCAGACTCCACACCTAAATGTCCACTGGGACACTGTGAGTTGACAGCTATATCCCATGGTCTCCCGGATCTTAACTTGCTGCAGGATATGTACCTCATGGCCCAGAGGCACCTCCTGGTGTAGCGGCTCCTTGCTACACATCTGCTCTTTGTTGAAGGCGGTGACATGGGTGGGGTTGGCACAGTCCCACCCTACTAAGACATAACTAGTTGTAGGCCACACAGCTGCTAGCAATAGGCCCCACAGAACCATCCACCAATGGGAGAATCTGCCAGACAGCCACCATCCTCGTGCGCGCATCTGGGGATTCTCGGCTCTGGCCACAACTGCTTCCTGGGGCTGGATACTGCTGGACTGCTCCTGGCTAGATATAAATTTCCATTGAGTGTTATCTTTAGACGCCCGGGGCGTCCCGATACCCTCCCCAATGACGGACTGACAGGCGACTGGCGCCTGTCTGGGCGTCGGCTCCCCTAGCCTCAAGGTGGCCCTTCCCTCGTCCATGGCATGCCCAGTGGCATGGGGCTGTAGTGCGTGTGGCACAGGCTCGCCCTGTATTACATCCCTCCCCTGCCCTAGGAACTCAGGTGCATGTGGCACAGGCAAGTCCTGATAACCCCAAATCTCAATCTCCCCAGCCTCTGGTGCGGGAGGCACAGGCAAGGCTGGAGGGTCCAGGTCTCTCGGTGGCGGCGACGGTTGTCGCCCCAGGCACCAGTGTGGGGGCGCTGGATAGCACCCCCCAGTCTTCACAGGTGGCGGCGGCGGTTGCCGCCCTAGACATCAGCTTGGGGGTGCGGGACCGCACCTCTCATCCTTCCCAGGTGGCGACGCCGGATGGCGCCCCATACATCGACTCAGACGCGCTGGCTAGCGCCTCTCGCCTCTCCCGCTCGGCGGCCGCCAGGGCCTCCCCGTACACCGTCCCGGTGGCGCTGGGTAGCGCCCCTCCGCTCTTGCTGGGGGTGACAGGGGTTACCTTCTCCTTCAGGGACTCGGTCTGGCAGGCACCATCCTGTTGAGGCTGAATGGCAGAGGCCGCATGACTTCTGGCTCCGCAATGTTGGTTGGCTGCACGAACTCCGGTCCCATGTGGTTGAGGCTGAAGCCCAGGCCAACCTGGTTGGGTTCAGCCGCTCCTCCCAGCACGTTGATCCTGGCTTGGATAGTCCCAAACTGCGGCATTCCTTCTGAGTGGCCCACAGCGCTGGGGGCGGCTGCTTGCTGGAGTGTTGCTGGGGGCGCGCTCCCTTCCATGTTGGCTACCTGGCTGGGCTTCCCTGAGTGAGCGCCCTTGCCGGCTACATGTCTCCTGCCGGCTACCTGGTCCCAGTCAGCCTTGCACTCGGCTGCCATATGGCCTGAGTAATGGCAACGTTCACATCTGGCAGAACGGTCACAGCGGGGCTGGGTGCGTCGCTCTTCTAGGCTGACCTCCATAGGCGTAGGACAGTCTCTGACTCGGTGGCCCTTCCCATGGCAGCGGTAGCAGCGGCCTGGAATCTTGGAGGCGTCGTCTGGTGCAACCTTCCCCATCTGGTGGAGACCCGTGAGCCCGTCGGTGGCGTCCACTAGGCACACACCTTACTTCAGCTGCTTGGTGATCATGGTCACGGTGAACATGGCTCGCCTCGTGTACTCAGGTACCGAGGCGATCTCATGTCCCATCATCTCGCGTTTCGCATTGGCGTTGCAGATGCCGCGGTTAAGCTCATTGATGAGCAATTCCAGGTCTTCGTGGCTGTAGGCCTCCCTGTACAGCGCGCACTTGGTGGATATGTAGGCTTGGATGGGCTCCGTCGAGTGTTGCCTGTAGTCCCTGAAGGCTTGCTTCAGGGTCTGGGACTCATAGGCTGGACGAAATAACATTTCACACTCGGCCTTGACTTGTTCGTAGGTCAAGGCTTGGCCTGCTTCTCCCAAACAGGTGGGAGGCCATCTCCGCTGCTTGCCCCGCCAGGGATAGTAAAAGGTCGTTGCGGCGGTTCAGTGTGTCATGGGGGGGTACGCGGTAAGCCGCCCATGACATTTCCAGCCTCCGGATGTGGGAGTTCCAGGACTGCTTGGGCGGTCCTCGGTACTCCGGCAGGTTACTCAACATCAGCTTGCGGTACTCGGCTGGAGCCGGCTGGGGATCGTCCTGGAGCCATCCTTGGAGCTGGTCGCCTCCTTGCGCTTGTTGCTGCTCCATCGGGTCAAAGGTTCAGCGACGGGACACTAAGTCTAAGTCAATACTATAGGCAGCTTACACTTATGGTTACTATCCTAGCAGCCACTACCGTTTATCACTTGGTTGGTAGTTGGAACTACAAAGATCTAAAATAGGTGTACACTAGGGTACTTTTCACTAGCTTCTAAGCTTTAGGGTAGGCTGGTAGGTGTAGAGAGTTGTTGAGGGTCTGAACTGCTGTCAGGAACTGATTTGGTTTTCCTTATCACACTGTAGATAGGGAGGGAGGAGCTTGCAAGTTTTTTTCTAAAAATATCTCTGTTGTATGCTATAGAGTAGCTCCTCTCCTGTGTGTGTGTGTGTGCGTGAAATCCCCTTTTCTTGCAACGCGCCTACGCGCCGTCAGAGTGCGCACACAGGTAAAACGCGCATCTATCCCTCAATCTGCTCTCTCATTGGTCCGCTTTATCTCCTTTGTCCGTCGAATTTTCGTTGCATCCCGAGCTCCGCTGTGCAACCTGTGAAATGCGCTCCGTTCTCCCGGTCGCTGTCTCCGCACGGTATACGGACTTATCCGAGTGTGGGGAGAAGGGGGAGCGCGTGAGGGGACGGGGTAAAGCCGCCCTTCCCCAGATGGGGAGGGGGGTGCCGCAGGTTTGAGGTGACTGGGTGGTGAGGTAATTGGGCTTCTCCCTTAATCCTTGGCTTATTCTTATGTCACCTCAATTGTATTTGCTTCAATTTATGGTGGGCCCCTCCCCTTCCGTTGGGATAAGGGGGTGTATTTGTCGTGCTGCAGGTTTGGGGGTCAGATTGTTTACCAATGCATTGTTATCTTACATCTAGGTTCTATTTTTGGCTTTATCACAATACACAACAATTATTTACCAAGCCCTGCCCATAAATCTATTGTTTAGCTTTCACACCAGGGTGGTAATCCATAAAATCTGATATAATATCTGTTTTTCTCAATGGATGGCTGCGCTGTAGCCTCTCAGGATACTTGGAAATCTGGTATAATATCTGTCTTTCTCAATGGGTGGCTGCGCTGTAGCCTCTCAGGATACTTGGAGTTAACGTAGTTTTCTTCTGCTTGGTACACTACACTCGTATTTTCGCTCACAGCTCGCACCTATTTTGCTTGTTTCAGCCAGTCGGCGGCAGGGAATGTCCCGTCCTGCAGCGCCGTGGGTCCGAATCCGGGTGGTGGCGGCAGGGAATGTCCCGTCCTGCAGCGCCGTGGGTTCGGATCCTGCTATCTTTTGCAGTAAATGGTGGCCTGTTTTCAGCCGTTTGCAATTATTTGGCCTGTTTCAGCCCGTCCGCAGGCCTGTTTCAGCCTTTGAGCGCCCAATCCTCCGTTAGATTTCATCGCTCTTCGCGGTCCTCCGTCAAGTTTCGCCGCTCTCCGCAGTCTCTTGTCCGATTACGCTGCTCTCCGGAGCTCTGGTTCCGCCACTCTCCATGGTCTTTCGCTAGGTTACGCTTCCACAACTGCCGGATACAGAATTAGACCTTGCTATCCAGGGTGGGTAATTCAGGTTGCTTGTGTCAGTTTTGCCAGTTTCACTGCTGGGAGTACCTTAGCCTCAGCTGCGCGTCTGCTCTACACTTGTGGTTTGCCGTAATCTCACACAGCTGTCACCAATTTGTGGTATCCGCCTCGGTTAAATGGCAGACACCCAAGTTCAAATGATTACGGCAGTGCGAACAGACGTGGACACCTATATTATAGAGAAGCTGCGCTTCTCTAGCAATCACTAAATAATAAACAGAGTCTATTCAGATGTTACTTTATTCAGGGTCTAAGGTTTACTAAAGTTATATACAACAAATAATAAATACACAGATTGGAATAAATAATCCTAAAGCAAAATCAATATATAATACATATACAATAATCAGATTGGGCAATAATGATCCCCCATCCCTGGAAAGGGTGGGGGAACCAAACAATACAGCTTAACCATAATAAGGCTGTCAAAATCTATCATTAATTTTAAAGCATAGGGAGGGGTCAGGCTGACCCCTTCCCCGGTACTCGGGGGAGGGCCCTCGGCCCTTCTCCGAACCCAGGTCAGGGTTGCCATAGAATACCACATAATATGTAACAAGGATGACAACATTCATAAAGGCAAAAAATGCACCAACGGAAAAGTGAAATTTATCACGAAACCATTACATATTGTTAAACAATTGTCTTTTGTTGTATGACCGATGAAGCTTTTTATAGTGCCTATAAAAAATGACGTCATACTGGCCTACCGTTGGTCAATTAAAATGTATACTGGTCTGCCATTGGTTATTTAGATTGTATATCGACCTATCATTGGTCATTTGTATTGAATGGCGTCATTTTTTTAAGGCACTTCAAAGAGCCTCATGACCGATAGACCAAGTAATTTTGATTTTATATGCTTTTTAGAATGGAGTCTCTGTAAAAAAAAAACACTAGTCCATCAGCCGAGAAAATCCCATTTTAGACTTACATACGGACGTACAGACAAAATAAATAGAGGAGCTTGGCTCATAAATTATATATGTGTATTGTATATTATATTTATACTTTTAAATAATGCATATAACGCCAAAGTTAGGTCAAAAAAGAAGCTAATTCAACGAGTTTTAAAATATTTTATTTCGCAGGTTTCTTCATTGCTCTGTTAACTGTGGTCTCATTCGCTCTTGTTGTCATCATTCTTGCTTTCATCATAGCAATTGTTTACCTGAGAAAGGTGAGTTAGTATGTAGTAGCTAAGCTGCGCTACATCTAAGGTCTGTACGTCATTTGTTCTTGCTTTCATCATAGTAATTCTTTACCTGAAGAAGGTGAGTTTTAAATATATAGTAGCTAAGCTGCGCTACATTTAAGGTTACGTCATTTATTCTTGTTTTAATCGTCACAGGGAGGGAGGTGACGCTGGACTATAAGTTTCTTAAACACATTCTCTAATCGGATGGATTCAAAGGTTTAGGTAAGTCTTTGAAATCTTGATTGGTTGGAATAAACTGGCAGTTTCAAAACATTTTAGTTAAGATCCATGAATTGACAGAATGGTGACCCCGAAAAAACTAAATAAGCTAAAAATAAATAATAATGCTGCTTGGCCAAAGGCATGTCTTTGTCTATAAAGTATTTTTTTTATAAAGATCTACCACAAATTTAAAGTTTTTAAACAATGAGAGAAAATTACATTTTTTTAAATTAGAAAGCTTTTTTAGCAAAAATAGACTAATTGATTTGTAATAAGGAATTGCAAAAACTGCAACGTTAAAAATTATCAAAGATTTATACTATTTTTTACAAATTTAAAATGTTTTGACATAGAACGTTTTAAAACTAATACCTACCCTCAAAGATACTCGCCTGCACTTTTAGTTTGTTATCGCCTAGCATAAAATCAACCAACAAACAAAGATTGCTTGTAGAGATTATTCGCAACCCAAAACCAATTTCCTTAAAATGAATTGAATTAAGTTTTTGCTTCTGAAATGATTGGGGTCTATTTTCTGGTGTTAAATCATTTCTGCAATCATATATCACATTATCAAATTATTATAACCGCATATTATTACAACAGAATAGTTATTTTTCGCATCACTTCGTATTATAGACAGCTTTCTGTTGATATTAAAATGAAAAACTGTTTAGATTAAAACCAGTTTTGTTAGGCCAGAGAGGCAGAAGGCCTAGGATAACAAAACTGATATTAATGTTATAATCTTTATTTTAATGTCCGTGAAAAATTGCCTGTAATAAGATGTTATACATAATATTTTAGTAAGGATGATAGCCGGTTCTAATCCACCGGATATTAATCGGTTTCGAAGCCATACTGGGAAAAAAACTTCCTTTAATCTGATCCTGTAACATCCAATCCGGTTTCTTACCTATTGTATTTTTTTTGATGCAAATATAAATCACTATAATGATATTATATGATGCGATAGTGAAGGCACAACCTTTTTCCATCTATTTGCATGCATTACAGACAGATCAGCAAATTTCATTAAAATAGAAATTTTAAAACTTCATGGCATAGAATTGTCGACCAGCGTCCATGTAATAAAAGTGGTCAAAGCTGACGTAGACGTCCAAGGGTGGGGGATGTTGACCCAACTTAATCTGTGAAACCTCAGTCTACCCTCCTAATTTTTTGTTAGAAATGCACTAGATTTTGCCCCTTTTAGAATAAAAAGCTGGAACGTTCCTGAAAGCTGAATATAAGAACTATACAGTAAAAAGAGAAATCATGCCTAGCATATCTACTAGTTGTAATATGACTTTTTTTTATTTTTGGCTATTTAGGCCATCGACTTGACGCTTTAAAAAAGAAATACCTTTAATTACTTTTGCTTTTAAGTTTTAAGTACTAAGTTAAACATTAATTATATAAATTGTCAATATAAAGAACCACTTAATATGACGTTTATTTTAAGCAAGTGCATTTAAATTCTCAAGTTGTACTTTACAACTTTAGTCATATTTTAACTGTGAAGAAGAAACACTTACAAAATAATCAGAAATGCCTTTGAAATGTGCACATGAAACAGATTTCTAGGATCCAGTAATCTTACTTTTATCACAGTACATCTTCATGGTTGGTCACAGCTGTAAGTGTATTGTGATATTATCAATTAAAAGCCATAGAGAAATTGTTTTTAATTGAAGTAAATTGCAGGTTTTAGTAATAGTCGCAAAAGAACCTTTTTTTTACATATTTAATTAGGAAGGCTAAAATGCCCTTTATTTTAACCAACACAATAGAACTTAATCCTAAATAAAACTGGGATTTTGTTTTAGTAGTAGGTTAATTTAGACCAAATTGGAACTTTAAAGAAACGGCGGCGAAACTGCCATTCCTATCTATAAACATTTGAAAACTTAACAACGGACCAACTAAATTATAAAAAAACTAGCGGGTTCGCCCCTAGCCTTTAGGGGCTTTGCCCCAAGAGGTTTGATCAAACCAATTTTTCGTATTTAAAAAAAATTCTTTGGGGGGGGGAAGTCGACCCCACTATTTTAATTTTAGTTTTAAAAAGAAAAAAAAAATTTGGGGGGGGGGAATTTTTTTTTTTTTTTTGGGGGGGGGGATTGGGGGTGTCCCACCCCGCGAGAAAATAGTTATAAACCTTCCCGGGACTTATGAGAAGCTACCCTGTAAAGGAGAACCCGATCGGTTCAGCGGTTAGCGAGATCCTTCGCTACAAACAAACAGACAGACAGACAACAGACAGACAGACATCGTTCTACTTTGTATTATAGATGATGCTCTTTGGTTTTGGGAATTTTCACAAAAAATTCAGCTGTTTATCTGTTTACGTTTCTGCTAAAATGTTTTACACAGACAAACAGATAAATATTTCAAATTATTGAGTAGCTTTGTTAACATTATAAATACGAATATTTGATGTTTATAAATAGAATTTAGAAGTTTTAAGGTTCACTTTTATTTGTAGAATTGAGGCTTCTTTATAAACATGATGTCTGTCTGTTTGTATGTAATGTCCTATATTTTAAAACTTTTTCTTCTTATTTCCCTCAACGTTTCTCATGAGCATTAGATCTTTTCATGAAAATACACTTTTTCGAATTTAATTCTTCTGCTAACCTAAAAATTTTCTTTAGGAGCCTAGAAATACATGTACAAAATTTCAGCTCTCTATCTCTACTGGCGACCTAGCGCCAGGCATGTAAAATTTCAACAGATAACGGTAGCACGGCGGTTTTAACAATATCTCAGCAATGTGCAGGTTTTAAGCTCTTCTGCATATTTCAATTTAAACACATAAGGACAAAGGTATATTATCCCAAAAATCTTTTGTCAAAGTCTACTCTACACCTAGCGCCAGTCAGTTTTCTAAAATCATGCATTTTATACCTGTGAAAATAGAAATCGCCAGCGCTAGGTGTAGAGTAGACTCTGACAAAAGATATTTGGGATATTATATCTTTGGGCTTATATGTTTAAATTGAAATATGCAGAACACCTAAATTCATCTTCCAAGCCATTCTCTAAGCATTTTATTTTTTTTATGAAATAACGGGATTTCAAAACTGCCCTTTAAAAAGGCCTAAAAAATATCTTTTTTTGTCACTTTTTTCACTGCTTATAGTTACAACTTATTAAGATATTATGCTCAGTTAAAAAATTGGCGCCTCCAGCATCAAAACCGGCAAAAACTGGCAGTTAAACTTCTGTGCCCCTACTTGCCCCCCTCTTCGGCCAACAGTAGTTATCTCAAGAAGTAAAAGAGATATCACACAGAAAGAAAACTTTTTAAATAAAACTGAACTAAGTAATCATTACAGATTTCATTTTGGGACTTTCCTTCTAGGGGCTTGTGGAGCAAAAGACCCCCCAAAACACTAAAAATATGAGTTCTGAGCTTATTTTTAAAGATATCAACCTTATTTTTTTAAAACTTTGTTAACATAATGGAAATCAGTAACATTTACAGATTTCATTTTGGGACTTTCCTTCTAGGGGCTTGTTTGGCAAAAGACCCCCAAAAACTAAAAATATTAGTTCTGGACTTATTTTTAAAGATACCAACCTAATTTTTTTTTGAGAAAACTTTTTTCACATAACCAAACTCAGCAACCTATACAGATTTCATTTTGGGACTTTCCTTCCAGGTGCTAGTGGAGCAAAAGACCCCCCAAAACACAAAAAATATGAGTTCTGAGCTTATTTCTAAAGATATCAACCTGATTTTTTTATAGAAAACTTTTTAAATAAAACTGAACTCAGTAATGTTTACACATTTCATTTTTGGACTTTACTTTGATGGGCTTGTGGAGCAAAAGACCCCCAAAAATACAAAAAATATGAGTTCTGAGCTGATATTTAAAGATATCAACATTATTTTTTAAAGAAAACTTTTTTAACATAACCAAACTCAGTAATGTTTATTGATTTCGTTTTAGGATTTTTCTTCTAGGGGCTAGTTGGGCAAAAGACCCCCAAAAACTAAAAATATGAGTTCTGGACTTATTTTTAAAAATACCAACCTAATTTTTTTGAGAAAACTTTTTTCACATAACCGAACTCAGTAACCTTACAGATTTCATTTTTGGACTTTCCTTCTAGGGGCTAGTTGAGCTAAAGACCCCCGAAAACACAAAAAATATGAGTTCTGAGCTTTTTTTAAAGATATCAACCTGATTTTTAAAAAAAAAAACTTTTTAAAATAAAACTGAACTAAGTAACCATTACACATTTCATTTGGACTTTTCTTTGAGGGGCTTGTGGAGCAAAAGACCCCCCCAGACACAAAAAATATGAGTTCTGAGCTTATATTTAAAAATATCAACCTGATTTTTTTAAAGAAAACTTTTTTAATATAACCAAACACAGTAATGTTTACAGATTGTTGTGGAGCAAAAGACCCCCCCCCATATTTTAGTGTTTTGGAGGATCTTTTGCTCCACAAGCCCCTAGATGGAAAGTCCTAAAATTAAATATGTAATGGGTACTTAGTACAGTTATTTTCAAAAAGTTTTCATAAAAAATCAGCTCAATATCTCTAAAAATAAGCTCAAAACTCATATTTTTATTGTTTTGGGGGTCTTTTGTCCCACCTGCCCCTAGAAGGAATAAAAGTGTTTGGAGGGGGGGGGGGTCTTTTGCTCCACAAGCCCCTAGAAGGAGAGTCCCAAAATTAAATCTGTAATGGTTACTGAGTTCAGTTATGTTCAAAAAGTTTTTATTAAAAAATCAGCTCAATATCTCTAAAAATAAACTCAGAACTCATAATTTTATTGTTTTGGGGGTCTTTTGTCCCACTAGCCCCTAGAAGGAAAGTCCCAAAATGAAATCTGTAAATGTTACTGAGGTTGGTTATGTTAACAAAGTTTTCAACAAAAAAATCAGGTTGATATCTTTAAAAATAAGCTCAGAACTCATATTTCTAGTTTTGGGGGTCTTTTGCCCAACAAGCCTCTAGAAGGAAAGTCATAAAATGAAATCTGTAAACTTTACTGAGTTTAGTTATGTTAAAAAAGTTTTCTTTAAAAAAATAATGTTGATATCTTTAAATATCAGCTCAGAACTCATATTTTTTGTTTTTGGGGGGTCTTTTGCTCCACAAGCCCATCAAAGTAAAGTCCCAAAATGAAATCTGTAAACATTACTGAGTTCAGTTTTTTTTAAAAGTTTTCTATAAAAAAATCAGGTTGATATCTTTAAAAATAAGCTCAGAACTTATATTTTTTGTGTTTTGGGGGGTCTTTTGCTCCACTAGCACCTGGAAGGAAAGTCCCAAAATGAAATCTGTATAGGTTGCTGAGTTTGGTTATGTGAAAAAAGTTTTCTAAAAAAAAAATTAGGTTGATATCTTTAAAAATAAGTCCAGAACTAATATTTTTAGTTTTTGGGGGTCTTTTGCCAAACAAGCCCCTAGAAGTAAAGTCCCAAATTGAAATCTGTAAATGTTACTGAGTTCCATCATGTTAACAAAGTTTAAAAAAAACAGGTTGATATCTTTAAAAATAAGCTCAGAACTCATATTTCTGGTGTTTTGGGGGGTCTTTTGCTCCACAAGCCCCTAGAAGGAAAGTCCCAAAATGAAATCTGTAATGGTTACTTAGTTCAGTTTTATTTAAAAAGTTTTCTTTCTGTGTGTTAATATCTCTTTTACTTCTTGAGATAACTACTGTTGGCCGAAGAGGGGGGCAAGTAGGGGCACAGAAGTTTAACTGCCAGTTTTTGCCGGTTTTGATGCTGGAGGCGCCAATTTTTTTTAACTGAGCATAATATCTTAATAAGTTGTAACTATAAGCAGTGAAAAAAGTGACAAAAAAAGATATTTTTTAGGCCTTTTCAAAGGGCAGTTTTGAAATCCCGTTATTTCATAAAAAAAATTAAAATGCTTAGAGAATGGCTTGGAAGATGAATTTAGGTGTTCTGCATATTTCAATTTAAACATATAAGCCCAAAGATATAATATCCCAAAAATCTTTTGTCAGAGTCTACTCTACACCTAGCGCTGGCGATTTCTATTTTCACAGGTATAAAATGCATGATTTTAGAAAACTGACTGGCGCTAGGTGTAGAGTAGACTTTGACAAAAGATTTTTGGGATAATATACCTTTGTCCTTATGTGTTTAAATTGAAATATGCAGAAGAGCTTAAAACCTGCAAATTGCTGAGATATTGTTAAAACCGCCGTGCTACCGTTATCTGTTGAAATTTTACATGCCTGGCGCTAGGTCGCCAGTAGAGATAGAGAGCTGAAATTTTGTACATGTATTTCTAGGCTCCTAAAGTAACTTTTTAGGTTAGCAGAAGACTAAAATTCGAAAAAGTGTATTTTCATGAAAAGATCTAATGAGCATAAAACCTCAGTCCTTATTTTTGTAAGCCCTTTGGGGTTAGGAACCCACCCCTTATTGGTTTGGTAAAGTAAAAAATATTTCCTCTCCTCTTATTTTCAATTTATTTATGAAAAGCTCATTTAACACATATTTTTTAAGGGCTCTTCTTTTAATGGACAAATAACTCCTTGTTTTCTTCTATATTAAGGAAACAATTTATACACATAAATCTTCATAGAAAGAAAAAGTACCGGTAAAAAGATATTCACAGTATGGTACATTCAATCTGAAAATAAAAATTATAGTTAAGAAACGAGTAAATAACATTAAACCTGACTGAGAATGTTCTAATTGTCACAGGCCTAAGCAGTCATTATCGAGATCTTAATCAACTGACTTGAGACTGACAAACATAATTTATTAAAACTTCTAAAATATGTGTCCCTGCTGTTTTGATATCTTCCATGGGCACATACCTGACTTTTGGTTGGGTGTCTAAAGCTTGGTTGCCAGGGGGTGCAGTTATTTTTTTTAAATTAAGGAAGATGGGGAGGGGGGATCATTTAATTTATTTCAAGCGAACCTTTTAGATTTGTCATCCTTGTTTAATTTTTTAAATCCGCATAATTTTTAAGAAAAAAATTATTGACGAATATTTCTTAAAGTTCTTGTTTTATCTAGAAAAAGAAAGGGGATTACTCCCTTAACCCTCCTTTTTTACTCCATCGAATATTATATATTTATCATTTCAGCTCTACTGAATTTCATATTGAGCATTAGATAGTGTGCATTCATTCCCGTAAATTGTTGTTTTCGTATGTTGTATATATTTGCAACTAAATAAAAGTTTCTAAAATATGAGATGTTTTAAGAAATAAAGTGATAGATTGAACAGAGTAGCTTTTCTTCTATTTTTAGCCCCTACAGGGGTCTCTAACCCTTCATTTTGTTTCCTTGTTCCGTTTTTGGTGTTGTTATGATATGGGGATTTGAAGATTTGACAAAGTGATACTTTTGCAGGAGTTAACGCACACCCTAAGGTATATATATCAACATAAAGAAGGCAAAAACGTTATTCAAATATATAAAAAGCAAAGGGTATATTTTATTTAAGAAAAAATATTTTTTTTTTATGATCATAAAAGTCACATGATTACTTAAATATAAAATTACCAGGCAGTTGAATATACTATGAGAAATATTAGATAAAAGTGGTCATTACTGATGAAATATCGAGACGTTAAAGGTTCAAAATTAATCATATAATAATCAGAAATGTGCAGTGGCGTTTTCCCTCAAAGTTGCCTACAAAGCACTGATCCCCCCCTTTATATTGAAATAAATAAGTTAAAAATATAGAGGAGGGTAGATTATTTTAAAACCTGCGGGGGGCCCTAACTCAGTACCCAATATAACCTAACCTAACCTTAAGTTATAAATAAACAAAGGATAACTACCCCCTTCCCCCCCTTTTTTTAAAATTTGAAAACAAAATTAGGGGAAGGTTCTAAACCCGACAAGGCTCTTACCTAAATGATGATTTTTTTCAGAAACAGGCGCAAGTTCATTCTCTGAATACGGTTACAACTCTTAATTATAAGGTAATACTTAAATAGGTAGATTGGTAGCTAATAAATAGTTCACTGAATTAATTGCTAATTAGTACAGATAGATGGATAAGTTGATGACAAATAAATAATGTTAATATTAGATAGATAAATGAATAGTTATAACTCATTTATAGAGAGGGATACACAGATTGATAAATAGATAGAGATGGATTGATAAAAATATAGATAGATAGATTAGTGGACCTATAATAGATATAAAGATGAATGAATATTCAGAAAAAAGGATAAGTTACAGGTTACACCCTAGGTTATCTCTTTGATTAAAAATATTATTAGGTGATTCCAGGAAACCCCTAGCTTTGGAGATAGCACATATAATACCCTATGTAATGGTGGTATCTACTAAAAATTTAGGGTTTACATTATAAATTTAATCTTATACAAATTAAAATAAAGTAAGGTATAATAACTCGTAGGATATACTCAGTTAGGACTTAAATATACAACAAATTAAGGAAAAAAAACACCAAGAGCTTTTGGAGTACTATCTTGACCTAAATGGATTGATTTTACATTTAATATCTGATTCCTGGATATATATACAAGAGGATGGAAAGTTTCTAATGACAAAATGACTACCTAGCTAACCTCGCTAATTAAAAAGACTTTTAAGTCAAAAGAGAGAGAGAGTACTAACACAGAATATTAAGTAAAACCAGGAATCTTAAGGGATAAGGCAATGAACGATAAAGTGATATTTGTTCACAATGATGATTAACAAAATTCAGTAAATTTTCTTTTAGTTTAAGCCAGTAAGTAAGAAACTTGTAGTGTCCCGTAGTGTAGTGGTTAGCGCACTACGCTGTGGTTGGGAGAAACCGAGTTCATGTCCCCACATAGACTTTGCACTTGGTTGACAAATGCTGTCGCATTTTGTCAGATTATGATCACGCAACCTCCCCTAAGATGCCCTAGGGTTGTAAGGGGGGAGATTTGTAGGAAGTTAGGATTCTACAAATCAAGCAGCTCTAACCATGCTTTCCCTCATCCATGCTCCTCGTATGAGAGTGCCATTAATTAGGGTGGCTTAATATGGAACACCTGCCAAAACTCTAGGCCAGGGTGATGTAATAATTGAGTAGCTTCCACGAGAAATGCGGGCCAGCTTGTAATGTAACATAGAATACAATCAGCTGTGCACGAATCTTACCAATCTAAGATTGGCCAAAGGATTCTCACTTCCAGTCTCCGTGTGCGTCTGAGTCCTAACTTCAGAGAATCATGGCTACAACAACAACAATAACAACTTGTAAAACTTTGGGTGCCAGTGTACTTTACAGTTCAATGTCTTCTTACTCCCTCAGTAAAACAGGGATAATATGGGGTGAAATGCAAAATATTTTTAAAATTAAAGATACTTTAAAATCCAGATCAGTACGTCACTAGGGGAAGGACACTTAGATCTTTCTTTTAGCATTAAAAGAATCATTTAAATAGTTATGGTACTTTGAATGATTAATTGGATAATACAAAGAATTTCTTAAACTGTAATGATATCATAATCAAATGTTTATGTAGATAATCCTTTGATGCTTATCTCGTTTGAAATACCTCTCTTTTGCTTGAAACATGATTCTATTTTTAACATTCTGTTCAGTGTTCATTACCTCTATAACAACCAAACCTTTGATTGCAGGACTTTTAATTATAATACCTATGGTTCTAATGTGTAATGTTTTCTCATTACACATTCTACCAAAATTATAGATTTATTACCATTAATAGTCAAGTAGGGCCTATAATCCAATTTTAAAAACTTTTATACTAAAATGTTGTCGGATTGTTCCTACAGAGTGTTTCTATTGGTCTAATAAATGGATCGAACATCTAGACTTTTTACTTCTATTGCCTATTTTCTTGACTTTGTACTTAAAAGCAATAAATGTATATGTGTGTGAGGCGATAAGTTTTTCAATTTGAAGAAACCAGGACAAACTAATTCAAACAAATTTTAGCTAAACTTTCAACATTGAACCATTTTTCCAGACAGATACGGTGTGCAATCACTGTCGGATAGTGCTTAATATTTGAAAAAATTCTTGTTATCTGTGAGTCTTACATGAAGTCAGGAGACTGTTGTCTGTAGTTTTCAATTTATCCAAAGTTTTTTTTTAAACACATAATATTCGGCCTTTTTTATTGAAGTTGATTGGTTGGTTCAAAACTAGTGTAGAATTTAAACTTTTCATTTAATCTACTGAAATGGTAATTATATTTATTATCGTTGGTGGGGATCTATATCAATTTACCTTCATATTATCTACAGTTTTATGATTCTGCATATGAATTGATGAGAAAATATAATTTTTATTTTTTAATATTTAACGATTACTTTTAGATATTCCTATTAAATTAGTTGTTGCTGTGCTACTGACAAAGAGTGTTATGTTGTTACTGCGCTACTGACAAAGAGTGTTATGTTGTTACTGCGCTACTGACAAAGAATGTTATGTTGTTACTGCGATTCTGACAAAGCATGTTATGTTGTTACTGCGCTACTGACAAAGAATGTTATGTTGTTACTGCGCTACTGACAGAATGTTATGTTGTTACTGCGCTACTGACAAAGAATGTGATGTTGTTACTGCGCTACTGACAAAAAATGTTATGTTGTTACTGCGCTACTGACAAAGAATGTTATGCTGTTACTGCGCTACTTACATTTGTCCTTCAACGAATAATGATATACATGAAATAAACATACTAGACATAGATAGAAAGATAGATAAAAAAAATCCGCATTATGATTCTCATTTATATTGCATAAGGCCAGAATTTGTAGATAAACTAATAGATAGTTAGAAAGATAGATAGATAAATACAAAATCTAAACTGTCCGTCCGTCCGTCTGTCATTATGATTAATGATTGTCTTATTCAGGCATTGGAGAAATCAGCGCTGGCAAATTTTTCTGTCACAGTGTCACATATTCTGTAAGTATTCAATATTTGTCCTTAAAATAAAGTAACAGGATGTTTATCTGTACCGAAGGATTTCGCTGAACCGATATGGTTCTCCTTCACAGGGTAGCTTCCTATAGGTTCTTGGAAGGTTTATTTTGGGTGAGGTTACCATGCACCTTCTAAAAATATCCCCCGCTAAAATTTTATTTTATTTTTTAAAACAAAAATAAAAAATAGCGAGGGGGGGAGATGGTTGGCCCCCCCCCCACCATAAAAAATCCCTACCCTCAATATTTCTTTTTAAATCTGAAATAAAAAATTGGGTTATCGAATGGACGATTCATAAAGTTTTACCCTTATACTATTAGCGTCTAAAAGAAGATTTAAAGTGGCCAATTCAATATTAACCGATTAAAACCTTGTATCAAAATTTTTAGATGAAACAATTAAATATCAACCAATAAGAAACTTGTATTTAGAATGTATATACAAACAATGCTTGTGATTAGACGATACAGATTGACCCATAATATATCAACCAATAAGAAATCTTTATTTAGAATGTATATACCAACAATGCTTGTGATTGGTCTACATGGTTGGATCTTGCCGCCAATAGGAATCATTATCTGTGATTTCATTGTTTATTCAGGTAAATTTTCACATATTTTTACTTTAATAGGCACTTGAGGTTGGGAACTTGAGGTGGTGGATGGAGACCGGCTTCCCACCCCCCCCCCCACCAATTTTCAAATTTAATTTTTCAGAGTATTTTTAAATCTTCCCTTAAACGCTTCACTGTTAAAGAAAACCATATCGGTACAGCAGTTAGTGAGATCCTTTGGTACACAGACATCCTGTTACGTTTGATTTGATAAGCTTCGCTTTCTTGTAGTTGTCATCCTTGTTATATCTACTGAAAAGACATAAAAATTCTAACAAAGAGATAAGTTATAATAATGGATTTATTATTACGTGGATCTTACACCAGATTATCATGTACTCTAATAAAGTGATTCTTGTAGCGGACTGAAATAACGATTACTCCATCCCTTCCCTTTACCTCATCCCCTCCCCTCTTACTTGATGAATGGCCTGACCAATAAACGAGTTCCATTGGGCATGTTAGTTGACGAAAATTTTCCCCCTGTCATGATATCCATGTATATTCTACATCCATTGTTAAAATGTACTACGAAAAAGATAAAGTTTACCAACTTTAAAAAAAAAAAGTATAGTTCTAAGGTAAAAGGTACACAATTTCTTTTATGCGTTTTGATTCACAAAAATCGGAGTAATGTCAGAGATCCGGGATAAGGAAATTTTTTCCCTTATGATAATATTTAGAAATATGATATTGTTCCTACTTTGACTCATAGATAGCAGGGATCTAAAAGGAAGACAAATGGCCGGTAAATTGATGAACATCCCAAATGATTATCCACAAAATTACCCCATCTATAGATTACAATTAGTGGTTGAAGCGTTTAAAACACTCAACTTAATGAACCAACTTTCAAATTTAATAATAGCTCCAGAGTTGTTAAGCCAACGAATAAGAAAATGTTATTTCAAAACTTTTGTCACTATGGTAATAAACATCTCAATGTCTCCCCCCCTCCCTGCAAAGAAAGATTGTGATTTATTTATGTTCATTTTAACGGTTCGCTACTTTTTAGACATAATCGTTCTAGTTTTTCCCTCGGATATGTTGTTGATTTTTGAATACCTATATTTTGTGAAAATATTTTTAGTGCATTTTTCTTGGCAATATTATGGAAAAATAGCAACGCATTATTGATTGAGTTAATAAATATAGATAGACAATTTAATATTTTTTTTCTAGGCAATATCATAGAATAATAGCAACACATTTGTATTGAGTTATTAACAAAAATAATACCTAAAACAATTAATTTTGTCAGCAGATTTTAAGTATTAGGGTTGTTTTTTTTTGTCTATACCTATATTTCGTCATAAGGCCAAATCCTGTTAAATTGGTATAGCTAAGAAGTTAAGGTTTCCTAAGTCGTAAATATTACTGCAAGGCTAAGGAAAACCCTGACTCCTAGGCTACGTTTTTTTATAGTATATGGCTCATAGAAAATATAACAAAAACAAAATAAGACCGTTTTTTCACTGTTCATAATCTTTATTGTTTTCGACCATTACTGCAAAAAAAATTGATAATCACTCACAACCAACTTACAATGGAATAAGGACATATTTTGTCATAAATAAATCAACTTGTAATATCTTATTGAAGTAATAAATATATACTAGCGGCTACGCCCCTAGAGGCCTCTAGATTCACTTGAAATGAGGAGAGGTGGATTGAAGGTGAAGTTGTCTCTTCCCTTTAAATTTCTGGTTTTTTAAAGAAAAAGTAAAAAAAAAGATCATTAACCTTCCGGGGACTACCTTTAACAAGCTGTACTGTAAAGGAGAACCATATCGGTTCAGTGGTAAGGAGATCCTTTTATTATAAAGAATTCAATAATTAGTAAGGATATAACATAATAGTGACGGAAGTCATACATTTTGCTCCAATAATGATTATTTTGTTTTTCTTAAAATATTGTGTTCATTACGCAAGTTCTAATATCAAAAGTACAATCATAACTGAAACTAATTCAATTAATTAATGTTTACTTAAATACTATAACTCAATTTTAAAAAGTTGACTTGTCCCTGTCAAGGTCAGGGCAATTTTTGCTACTGCGTATTCCACAGGGATATAGGGAATGGACAATTGGAAATTTATTAAATTTTGTAGGTCTTGATCTTTAAGGCTAAATTCAAAAAAATCCTAAACATTTTAGTATTACTAAAGAGCAATTTTTAATGAATATTTTTTTATATACTATTATATAAACTTGTAATGATTTTTTTGTCTGTAGCTTAAGATTTCGATAACAGTTGAACCAATTGAGTTCTCCTTTTTGGGAAGCTTTACAAAGGTTCTAGTGTGTTTTAGGCTATTTTTTTAGATTTATGTCTTTTGTGAGGCTTCTCTTTACTCCTTCTAATTCATTGGCACCAGATGGTAGGGCCACAGTCGCTAGTTTTTAAATACAATATTAAATCCTCCAAACAATCGCAAACTCTATAAACAAGTAATCAAACTCTTATAGCACAAAAAATATTTAATATTGGATCCATTGTTTCATCCCTATATCCCTGGTATTTTAGCATAAAAATATATTGTTAAATCAGTGCATTTCCGTGGTTTTACAGTTCCTACTGCTGCAATGTCAGATTCAAATCGTAGCGATACACAATTTTGTTTAAGCGTTAGATGTTTTTTTTAGACACTAAAAACTAGCGATTTTAATTTCTAGTTTAAATCTTAAGAAAATTGTTTCATGCGGAGTAGGAATAATTTGTTGTATAATGATTATACAACAAGAATATGGTAAAATCCTTTATTTTGTCACTGAGAACATAATACCCAACCTCCTTATTATTAATCCTTTAAAGTCTAGGCTGTAAGCTAGAAACTTTAATAAAGGTAATTTGAACTGAGATTAAGTGTCTTAAGGGAACTTAATTGATAAAATGGGCGATTAATTAGCTGAAGTACGCCATTAATGATGATAAACAAAATTACCCATTCTGTAGATTGAAATTATTTATTGAAAAGTTGGAATTATAACAGTGATAAACAACAAGAATTTATAAAATTACCCAAAATTTTCAGTTAATTTTTAAAACTTTGTACACAGAAACAATTTACAGTCTAATATCCCATCCCTCCCTGATTCTACTGTAAATTTAGAATACTAGTACAATATTTCTTATTGTGAAGCCAAACAAAAACCTGGAATATAATTATTCTTTTTCTTATGTCTATAATTTAACAAGATAATTGTATTCCAAAGTAGAATTGTTGGCTGCCCTTCTAGTCTCTATGAAACGATATGGAGAAAGTGGTTTAAAGTATAACTCGAGTATAGATCAAGGAAGAGGGGACAATGGAATGTCAATTATATTTAACCTTAAAGTTGCATAATTACATTCTTTTATTTGTTTGCTCAAAAACTTTGAGAACTGTCCTCAAATATTTATTAAGTTTTTACCTATATTTTAAGTCTTTAGAGAGGTAATTTTTTGTCTTATTAGACGTGTACAAAAATATCGTTCATTTTCTTATCCCTGAATTATTTAAATTATTTTTTGTCAGTTAGACTTTAACAAAGCATTTAAAATTCAAAAGATTTTCATTACCATAATTGCAGGTTTTACTATGGATGTTAGACTGTTCTTTCTTTTAAATTTTGTCATTGGTAGCCTCTGGAAGAAAGAAAGGGTTGTAGATCAATATAACCACCAATGCCCTCTCTCTTATTAATATTTGCTCATCAGATAGTATTTGCATGCTCAGCTCATTTTCCTGGAACTTGAAATAAAATAAAACTAAAAATATTACATACTTACAAAATACAGTAAGAACCAAAAAAAGTTTGGCAACATTAACGAAAGATAAAGTTATACATCCTTTATTCTAATAAAAGAGTAACATAATGTCTGTCTGTCTGTATGTATAATTCCGCTATAATCTCGTAAATTGCTGCTAACCACCTCCACTCTAACCACCCTTCGGGACCTAAACCCTCGCTCTCTCAACCCTGTGGGGCTACACAGTACACAGAATAACCTAACCTAAAGTAATAATTAAACAAAAATACCCCCTTCTTATTTAAAATTTATTTCAAATAAAAGTTTCTTTGCTCGTCTAGGCACTTTGAGAGAAACACCCTTTTTTATTTGAGAAACCAAAACCTAAAAACAATCGTAATAGACATAGAATTACATGAATCTTTGTTAAATTTTTGCATATGTTTTTTTTTATATCCATACTGTATTGTTTATATAGCTTGAAAGTAGCAAACTTTACTCAGCTTATAATGCAAATTTTGAAATAAGGAATAGAGACAAGTATTTAGAAAATAGAGCTTTAAAAAGATTTCTTTGTATCCTATTATATAAAGTAGTAAGATTTTTTTGTCCTTTAAAATTAATGGATTTCTTTGGTTATTGATAGACTGATTCAAATAAAAATTGTCCAATCTTTTTAGCCATTAATACTTATGTACATAGGTTGTCATAATTGAGTGGTTACATCTATTTATCGTCCATTAGCATTTCCCTGAATATATCAAAGAAATTTCTTAAATTGTTAAACTTTTAATGACTCCTAAAACCCAAACCTTTGGGTTAGCTTATAAGATATGACCCTGTAGAAACAGAAAAATTGTCCCCCTCTATGGTTGAAGATATATATTGAAGATTATTCAAGGCAATATGCGTGTATAGGCATATATTTTAATAATTTCTACAAGGTTTGATTGTGCCCCCCCCCCCTCTCCCACCTTCTATCAAATATAAGCATAACATCTCCCCCCCCCCCTCCCTTAATGATAAAAGAATATTTTTTTGGCTTCTATCTTAACAATATCCATGAAAAATAGATCCTGACATCCCCCTCCACTGTGTAATGTACTAACAGCTGCGCCCATAGCGTCTAGGGGCTCTCTATTCCGCTCAAATCGTTCTAATTCTATTTAATTAAAAAGTGAAATACCATAAAACCATCTTGGAACATATAAACAAATTAAAGGTCTAGGTAAATAGTTTAATTATGTTAGGGAGGATATCGTTCCCTCAAACCCCTAAGATAAATTACCCCTAGAGAATAATCATATTCCCCTAAAAAAATTTTAGTGTTAAAAAAAAGGGGCATATTATTTTGAAATTTTAAACTGCAAGGGAAACTTTTTATATTGTATATTTTAGTTTATATCTAGTTTATTTTAGAATATATAAAGACTTGCGTCACAAACCAAGCAAATGGCCAAGATAATGTATATAGTTATTTATCGTTTTATAGACAGCTTTCTGCCGATAATAAAATTAAAAATTATAAGATAAAAATGGTTTTCATTTCATCACTTTTATTTTGATAGTAGTGGAAAATTTTAGGTAATACGATGCTATACAAGATTTTACAATATGGCTGAGAACTGGTTCTAATCTAGCAGATATTAATCAGTTTTGGAGCCAAACTGTAAATAACTTTTCTTTTCAAATGATACTATTAGCATCATTCATAAAAGTATCGTGGACCTGACATGGCAGCATTATAAACCATTTTTAACATATTAAGCTATGACGCGGTTTTAGGCCGAAATTTAAACCCATCAATATATTAATAATATCTACACATTATTCAAAATGGCATTTCTACAATATAACGCTTTTCAAATAATGATTATAAATAGACATAACATGGAGAAAACTAATAGTTTGGTAGAAAGCCTGACTTTTTCTGCCTAAGTAGTTGTTATTCTGTAAGCAACTATACATTTTTTCGGCTATTTACATGTATGCAAGGAAAAGTATTATGAAAAACAAATGGTACATATTACACAAGAAAAAAATATGTCCTTAAAAGCGCAGAAGGAAAAGTATAATACATATCCTATAATATAAAGCAGTAAGGTTTTGCTTGTTTGTTTGTAGGTTAAGATCTCAATAAACACTGAAGTATTTAAGTTCTTCATTTTTTGGAGGATCCATAAGGTTTGAAGATAGTTTTAGGCTTTTTCTTACTTAAATATAAATAAATCAATTGGGCACTTCAATTAAGATCTGGTAATAACAGTCTCTTTTTCTGTATTTTGTTTATGTATATTGTATATGTACATATACATTCTTGTTAATGTATCCTTTCCTAAAGGAAATGCGGTAGAGTCACTTAAAGTGGCAGTGGGATAACAATATTTAACCCCCCTTCTTAAGATTATTTTAAAGCTTTCAGGAAGCTCTTACAGGGATCTAAAGGGATAAGACAATGGCCGATAAATTCATGTATATACACAATGTTGATACACCAAGTTATCCCTTTAGTAGATTACAATTAGTGGTTGAAACGTTTAGACATTAACTTTATAAACTAACTACTCAAAATTAAATAAAAGTCCACAAAGTTGTTATGCCAACGAATAAGAAAACATTCATATAAAACTTTGGGGAATATATAATAAATATCCCAATGAATCCTTCCTCCCGAGATATCTACACTGAGCCTCTGAAATCAAGTAAAGAAGGAGAAGTAGAGTTACATAAATGATTCCCAAAAAAGTTTTAAAAGTAGCATATGTTCAGTGGTCATAAACATATGATTATTGATTATGGTGTTTCACTTGCATAATAAAGGTTCTTTTCGGAAATGGTTGTTTGTATGTATTTGTATTTAAAATGCAGAAAAATGTTTTATGCATATTGCCTAATGCATGTGTTTTACTCTATTTGTGAGGGGGGTGGGAAGAGGGGAGGGGGGCAGAAAGCATTCCCGCCCCTTTACTCCTTCTAAGGTGTTATGCATAGAGCTTAATGCAAGAGTCTTAACCCTGCATATGCGGGATGAGGGATTCCAATTAAGTTATGTACATATTGCTTAATGTATTAGTCTTAACCCTTCACCTGCGGGGAGGTGAAAAATACACTCCCCTTCTAATGTTATGTTTATATTTCCGTATTATATAAAGTTCAAAATGTATGTTGGGCCCCCTTTAATCCATATTTTATTCTCAGTATTTGCCATTTCTACTCTTAATAAAAATTGATTTCCCAAAAGTTTTTGCATTGGATTTTCAAACTAAAGAAAACAAATATAAACTGCTTTGTACTGTGATAGTTGATACTGCTACTATGTCAAATGAATGACAAAAGAATCAGGCGGTATCCTCTTAGAAATCTTTTTTTCAATTTTTTTCAATTTTTTTTTTGATAACTACCTGAAAATTAATTTTACCTATTTGTCTGAAAAAATATGATTTGCTAAAATCGTAACAAATCAAACATTTTCCGTAATGAAAAACAATAATTTACATGAAAAGCAATTTGTTTTGAAATATTGCAATGAAAATTGCAATGCTACTAGAATTTTGGATTTATATTCAAAAATTTTTATACATTTTGTTTATTGAATATATTGGGGGTTTTCATCCCTTCACCCTTCCAAATTTTGATTAATCCTATTTTTAAAGTATTAAGGTTTTTGTGTGTTGGTTAAGATCTCGCCAACTACATTTAAATTCTCCATTATATAGAAGCTTGACATAGCTCTCTTGATGGTTTTAGGCTATTTTGTATATAATTAAAGTATTGGATAGCTTTAGGAATTTTTTTTTTACTTCCTCTAAAATATATTGGAATTCTTGGTTGATAAAAGATATTTTTCAAACAAACTTTATATATGATTGAAAATTTGTCTCTTGTTTTTTAAATATAAAATTCAGGTTAAAATCAATATTGTGCAATTTCATGCATGTTGTAAACATTTAAAACTAAAATTTTGGTATTTTCCCTTTCCATTAGGAGGAGTAACCATCTATTATCCCATCCCACTCAAAATTTATAAATAAATTGAATATGTTTATTTAAAAAAAAAGTTTAAAATAACCAAAGGTTATCTATCTTTTTATCTATCTATGAATATCTAGAATTCCCAATTCACCCTAATCTGCTAAATATCCTCTCCACAAAGTATCCATGTATCTAACTATCTATCTATTTAGAATTCCTGTTCCACACGACACTCCATCCATCAATCTATCTTTCTATCTATCTATCTATCTATCTATCTATCTATCTATCTATCTATCTATCTATCTATCTATCTATCTATCTATCTATCTATCTATCTATCTATCTATCTATCTATCTATCTATCTATCTATCTATCTATCTATCTATCTATCTATCTATCTATCTATCTATCTATCTATCTATCTATCTATCTATCTATCTATCTATCTATCTATCTATCTATCTATCTATCTATCTTGCTATCTATCTATCTATCTATCTATCTATCTATCTATCTATCTATCTATCTATCTATCTATCTATCTATCTATCTATCTATCTATCTATCTATCTATCTATCTATCTTTCTATCTATCTATTTAACTATCTACATATGTATCTATTTATCATTCCTGTTCCACCCTGCACTGCTGCTAATCTCGCCCACAAATATATCTATCCATCTAACTATCCATTTAATAAACCATTTATTTTTCTAATATCTAACTATCTATCTATTTAGAATTCCTATTTCACCCAGCACTGCTGCTAATCTCGTCCACAAAGTTGAGACTTGAAATTCAGAGTGGAATTAAATTTGTGTTCCAGGTATAGTACCATTCAGGATACAGGGATAGGTAAATGGATGATCAATTGGCTTTTCCCCCAACCTTTCACTTGCATTGCTTCTATAAGATAAATATATTTTCCAATTATAATGTGATAAAATATTTGTCAATTTTGTTCCCTCACTTTCCAATAGTATGCAATACACTAAACGCAACAAATAAATTTATCTTCCATTTGCCTATCTCAATATCTTTGTAAGCAAGTATTTAATAAAATGTACACGGATAATGTTATCCAAATGATGTGGATATTTCATTCTTTCGTTCTAGGGGAAGGGGGGGGGGGGGCCGGGGGGTGATAATAACAAACCTACTTCAGGAAAACCATATTTATAATGTATAAATTCTCTAATTATTTAACATTTTTGGTATAGTTAATAGTCTTTCCATTCCTTATTTCGTGACTTTTCTAGTTAAACTGATTGCGGTTTATAAAGCTGGGATAATCTATTATTATAAATCAGAAAAATAAATGTTTATTAATATAATCTTACATTTAAGCATAATAAAACCTTTTTTTTCATACCATACCAAAGCGAAAGGCTTAAATCCTGCTATGGTTTTTTTTCTATATATCTGTCTATCTATCTAGATACCAAGCATATAGGCAAAACCTAAATATGTATCTAATTTTCTATCCATCTATCTATCTTTATCTATCCATTTATCTAACTATCTAGAAATGTGAAGAACTATTGTTTACCAAGCTACCGGAGCATATCAAGTGCATGACTATCTATCTAACTATCTAGAAATGTGAAGAACTATTGTGTACCAAGCTACCTGAGCATATCAAGTGAATGACTATCTATCTAACTATCTAGAAGTGTGAAGAACTATTGTGTACCAAGCTACCCGAGCATATCAAGTGCATGACTATCTATCTAACTATCTAGAAATGTGGAGAACTATTGTGTACCAAGCTACCTGAGCATATCAAGTGAATGACTATCTATCTAACTATTTAACTATCTAGACATGTGGAGAACTATTGTGTACCAAGCTACCGGAGCATATCATTTGCAGGACTATTTATCTAACTATCTAGAAGTGTGGATAACTATTGTGTACCAAGCTACCCGAGCATATCATGTGCAAGACTATCTAAATATCTATATATCTCTAACTATCTAGCTATTTATCTATCTATCTAGAAATGTGGAGAACTATTGTGTACCAAGCTACCGGAGCATATCATGTGCAAGACTAAAAACCAGGTAGAAATTTAAGCATTGGTTTTACAGTTACTTTATCACTGCACTGCATAAGCTGTTTCTTTTATCAGTCCTTTCATATAAAAGTTTGATCTAGAAATAAAAGAAATGTTACAGGTTTTAGTAAGTTTGCATTATATTCTTTTAGTTATTATCTTAAATATAGGACCTTAAATCTAAAGATTTAATAAGATTTAATATTTATATTTTGTATCATTTGTCATTTGTCTTTTTTGAGGTACTATAAGCTGCTTACTAGCGTTGCGTGCCGAGCATCTAAGGTTTCTGTATTCAAACAGGGAGAAAGGGGCCTAAGAAACTGCTCAAGACTTATATTAAAAAAGTATAGGAAAAAATTCCTGAGACCAATGTTAAGCTTCCCTAATATAGAGAACTTAATCGGTTATTTGGTTAGCGAGATTTTAATATGCAAACACAAAAAAGAAGGAGAACCATATCGGTTTAGTGATTAGCAAGATACTTCAGTACACACAGTTAGACTCAGATCCTGTATATTTTATGTAAGAGTTTATTTATATAGATTTAGATTCAGAAATTATTCATAATATTTAGCTTAGTTTAATATTTCTAACTATAAACTATAGATCTACCTATCTATGTATCCAAATTACTAACTAGTAAGTTTAAATTATTTCTTGACATTATACTGCAGTAATTTAATAAATGTATATGAGATATATATGTTTTATCATTTACAGGGTTAATATAAAAGATGGGGGGAGGGGGTTTTGCATGAGTAATCCTTGGTAGGTCTATTTTCCCTAAATCGAACAAAAAGTTTGAAAAGTAACGGCTAACGGCTGGCGGCTCAGCCGTTTAGCATAATATTCTTTACTGCTCCAAAAGGTTTTAACCGGTTCTAGCCGGTAGTTGCTGGTACTAGAAATCTAAAAATGTTTTTTTTTTGTATCATTTCACATGATTTAAAGCAAAAATATGTTTCAAGAAGTTAATTCCTACGTCATTTATGACAGATTTGCCCTAAAAATAGCCAAAAAACGGCTAAACGGCCGAGCCGTTAGCCGTTACTTTTTCAACTTTTTGTTCGATTTAGGGAAAAGAGACCTACCAAGGATTACTCATGCAAAATTTCAGATCGAAATTCGAATTCTAAGTGCCATTTATACATTAATTACGAGATAGTTGCATTAACCCCCCCCCCCCCCCTATATAATGAGTAATGCATAATGTATAGTAGATTCTTAATTGTAAGTTCAATGGTTACCTAGACAAGAAAATATCCTAATAATTTGTTTTGAACATAAATTTTTTATCCATTGACCTAACTATGTTTCCCCCAAATTAACAAGTTTAATCTAACGAAAGAAATGACCATTGTCCCCTCTCAAATTATTTAGGCGCCCTCTAAATTGTCTTGCTACTTGGTACACACTGTAATAGTTCATTTGACTGAAATCAAGGCCATTCATCTCATTAGAATTAAACTTGGTCTCCTAATTATACTATTTAGTCGAGAGTGTCATTCAGATAGAGATAGATATATATTCAGATAGATAGATAGTGATATAATTATCCCATTAGAATTAAACTTGGTCTTCTAATTCATTATACTATGTAGTATTACGTGTCATTCAGATAGAGATAGAAAGATATACAGATAGCTACAAATTAAATAATTATCCCATTGGAATTAAACTTAGTCTACAAGTTCATTATAATATGCAGTATTAGAGTGTCATTCAGATAGAGATAGTAAGGTATACAGATAGATAGATAGATAATGAAATAATTATCCAATTAGAATTAAACTTGGCCTGCTAATTCATTATACTATGTAGTTTAGAGTGTCATTCAGATATAGATAGATAGATATACAGATAGTTAGATAGATAATGAAATAATTATCCAATTAGAATAAAACTTGGTCTGCTAATTCATTATAATATGTAGTCTTGAGTGTCATACAGATACAGATAGATATACAGATAGATAGATAGATAATGAAATAATTATACCATTAGAATTAAACTTGGTCTACTAATTCATTTTACTATGTAGTCTAGAGTGTCATTCAGATACAGATAGATATACAGATAGATAGATAGATAATGAAATAATTATCCAATTAGAATTAAACTTCATTATTATATGATATGTAGTATTAGAGTGTCATTCAGACATAGATAGATAGATATACAGATAGATAGATAGTGATATAATTATCCCATTAGAATTAAACTTAGTCTACAAGTTCATTATAATATGCAGTATTAGAGTGTCATTCAGATATAGATAGTTAGGTATACAGATAGATAGATAGATAATGGAATAATTATCCCATTATAAATAAACTTGGTCTACTAATTCATTATACTATGTAGTCTAGAGTGTCATAAAGATAAAGATAGATAGATATACAGATAGTTAGATAGATAATGAAATAATTATCCAATTAGAATTAAACTTGGTCTACTAATTCATTATACTGTGTTGTCTTGGGTGTCATACAGATAAAGATAGATAGATAAACAGATAGTTAGATAGATAATGAAATAATCATCCAATTAGAATTAAACTTAGTCTACAAGTTCATTATACTATGTTGTCCTGATTGTCATTCAGATAAAGATAGATATACAGATAGTTAGATAGATAATGAAATAATTATCCAATTAGAATTAAACTTCATTATTATATGATATGTAGTATTAGAGTGTCATTCAGACATAGATAGATAGATATACAGATAGATAGATAGTGATATAATTATCCCATTAGAATTAAACTTAGTCTACAAGTTCATTATAATATGCAGTATTAGAGTGTCATTAAGATAGAGATAGTTAGTTAGGTATACAGATAGATAGATAGATAATGAAATAATCATCCTATAAGAGTTAAACTTGTTCTTCTAGTCTTAGTGCACAATGATCCTTCAGTACAATCAAATCACCCATACAGACAGACAGATAGACATCCTGTTATATATACAAGGATATGTATTTGAAATTTGTAGTTAGATTGATAATGCAATAATTATCTTATTAGAACTAAACTTCAACTATAGATTAAGTACATTATGAAGTGCCATTGTCTTTAGCTATTAGGAGGCGTTATTATATATTTTAAGATAAATTTCTTTAGATTGTTTAAGGCATTTTGACATTATATGCAAGAACAGACGTTTCAGATTTTATTAACATTCTATTTTCAGAATCGACTGGATGGGAAAGAGCATTCAGCTCAAAATGGCGGATTTGACCACTCCTCCACCCTTCCCTCACCGCCATCCGCTACGAAACCGGTTTCCTCCCTCCCCTCCTCCCCCGCGACTCTACCTCCCACCTCTATCGTAGTCAAGGCCCCAGCTTCACCCCCGCGCTCCACTCCCCTCTCTCCCAGCGCTTGTAGTGGAAAAAGTCATTCCCTCGGCTTCCCCCGCTGTTCTAGCTGTTGTCACGCAGCTGACTATGTGGTGCATGACTGCTATGAGACAGCTGTAGTGACAGCTGATGGTGGTAAAGCAGCCGCAGCTGGAGATCAATGCTTGAAGGGCTCCATGTCGCCCTGCATACCTGGCAGGGTCGAAGACAGGTAATATCATAACAAAACTAAAATCATTTATTGACAAACGGTCAACGTGAACTGTAATGTAAATGTTCAATGGTAAAAGAGAGAGAGAGGGACAATATAATAATATATGTAGGTTAATATATATATATATAGATATAATAAGAATGATGGAATATCACAAAACCTATAAGTATATTGGATGCTCTTAGAAATCTTCACAAAAGATCAGCTATCTATCGTATATAGAAGCCAAAAATATCACATTTCTCTCTGAGAGTTACGGACTTGTAGAGGGAGGGACAGCCGGACAATATAAATAAGTAAGAAGCTTCGCTACTAAAAAATTTAAAATCTAATAAAGATTAGCAATACAGTTACATATGTATATGATTACAACTTTAATATTTTATAAAATTTTCACCCTATATATTTGTATTTTTACTTTTCATTGAATTTAATTGGTATTAAAATATAAAATTGAAGACTTCAAAATTTGAATAAAATCTATTCAATTAATTCCTTTTATGATAAATCATATAAATGGTTAAACTATAAATTTAATCTTTTATGAATCTATCTAATTATCTTTGTATATATATACATATTACCGGCTACGCACATACAGAGGATTCTAGGTTTATTTGAGGGGAGGGGGGTGGGGGGTTCGACTCCTTACCGGAAATTAAATTAACGTTTTTTTTTTTTTGGGGGGGGGGTAATTTTTTTAATAATAAACCTTCCCAGGACCTATGAAAAGTTACATTGTAAAGGAGAATCATATCGGTTAACGAGATTCATATATTTTAGTTACATGAAGAAAGGAAGACCTCTGACTCCAGATTTTCAAAGTAGTCAGGTAAAAAGAATTGTTCTATTAAATTAAAACACTTTTATATGAGTAAAAGTAACAAATCTGCAATTTTAATAATTCATTAAATTTTTCAATTGAACGTAAGTCCTAAATACAATTCAGTTATACTCCTTTGTGAAATAGGACCAGTGATTATCGAGGTCTTAACAGACCAACCAAAAACTTTACTACTTTAGGACTTGCGACTATGCCCCTAAAGGCCTCTAGGTGCACTTGGGGAAAGTGTGGGTTTTTATTTTAGTTTTAAAAAGAAATAGTAAAAAAAATGTTTGGGGCGGGGCTATTTTTTCCAATGGATATTTCTCTTTGGAGGGTCATGTACCCATTCCTATAATAGTTAGAAAAAATTAACACAGACATAAAGACATCCTGTTACTTTTATATGAGGATATAATTTTTGTTTAGACATGTTCTCCGCTGCACGCAAACTCAACCCGCCAAAACTCTCCCTCTCACCTCCCCAACTTTCAGCGGTCAGAACCCAACATGCGCGGGGCGTGTTCCGCCTCCTCCACGCCTCTCCGCCGTCCCGCCCACGCGGAAAATTCTTCCAGCCAAAACCGGTTTTCGTTGTTGGAGTGTCCCGGTCATGTGAACCTGTGTCAGGGGACAATTTGTCCCGGGAGTATGGCAACGTGTCCGGGTCATGAATATATTTGTCGCAGGTATGTTCTAAGTAGCGAGGCTACTCTATAATTTACTTTGTCGGTCCGTCCTTCAGTCAATTGATGTTGGTATTTTAGCGCGGTGGGGAGACCAATTTTTCAATCTATGCCTAAAAAATAAACTATCTGCTCTTTGTCAGAAATATATTTCAGTTTCCTAAATTAATCCGTATTCTAAAAAAAGAAATTACCAAAAAAGTCATAATTTTCAATAGAATCATTTGATATGTTTTGTAGGAATTTTAAAAAGTACTTTTATATAATATGTACGCAACTTTAAAAACGAAAAAAATGAAAACTTAAGTCTTTTGTGTAACGTCGTCAAATGCTTCCCTAATGTCAAAGTGCCTCTAATTGTCCATAAACAACATATGAATTATGCAGTGTCTAAAGGACCAAGCAATCTCTTTTGAGGAAGAAAAAAACGGAAGGGAGATTTTGTTGGGAAGTGATATGATGTACGAGTGATGAAAAGCAAAGAGGAAGAGGATATTGGGCTGTTTATTTATACACTATTCCCCAAAGTTTTCTAATACCGTTTCTTATTCGTTGGCCTAACAACTTTGACACTTCTATTAAATTTTGATTGTTTGGTTCAATAATTTGAGTGTCTAAACGTTTCAACCATTAATCATAATCCACAGAAGGGGTTAATTTATGTATCATCATTGGGAATGAACATCAATTTATCGGCCATTATACTATCCCTCTAGATCTCTGGAGAGAAAGTGAATTATCTGAAATTCTATAACATTACCGACAACCATAAGAACAGACAGGCAAACAATTACAGAGTAGCTTCTCCAATAAAATAGTTGTTAGATTATGAAATGTTGTAACTTTTCAAAGTTTCTCAAAAATTAGCCATTTGACTTCATAAAAATTAGGTAGGGATTATCCATTTCTTTTTTAGAGGTTTTTTCCCACTTCTCCCTCATTTTTATGACGTCACTGGCTGATTTTTAAGACAATTTAAGTTAATGAAATGTTAAATTTTAGACATGGTTTGACGTGTCCCACCCAGCTGGAATCCCATCCCGGTCATGGACAACATAATATCGGTCATGGAATTTATGCAAGGTATATCCAAATATAAAAGTAACAGGAAATCTGAGTGTGCCTGTGTTTAGCTAAGGATCTCCCTGCTGAACTGATAGGGTTCTCCTTAACAGTGAACCTATAGGTCCAGAGAAAGTTTATAAATATTCTTGGTTCCAAACTTTTAAAAAAAAAATGATTTAATTTAAAAGCGGGTTATTTTGTGGGGATATTGTCAGGGATCTAAAGGGATAAGACAATGGCCGATAAATTGATATATATCTCCAATAATGATACACAAATTTAAACTTTATGTAAATTATAATAATTGGTTGAAACGTTTGCTAACGAATAAGAAACTTTATTATAATACTCTGGGGACTAGTGTTATACTCAGACCCAAGTCCCCTCCCTCCCTGGAAGAATATATTATCTTTCATTGTTCAATCCCTGCCTTTTTAATGTTTTCCTGCAATCAACTGGAGTATTGTGTTTGTTATTCAATGTTTATTTACCAGACTATCCTATAATTGTTTTAAGAGCAAAGCTACTCAATATTTAATTTTGTAGTATACCTGTAACAGAATCCAAAATAGAATTGAAAATTGGCCAAACGAATTTTCTCTCAGTATAAGTCCATACATGTCTCTTGGAACACTTAAGTTTAGTTGAGACCTTTAAAAAGCTTTACAATAAAGGAGAGTCATTGGTTCAAAGTTTAGTGAGATCCTTTGCTACAGATGAAAGACAGAAAGACATCCTATTACTTTTATTATAGTAAAAAATCTTCATTGGTAATATAGTACTGATTTTTTGTATGTCTACAAATGTCTTGGTTCGATCTTATTTATATCCAAAATATGGTATAAAAAAATGACTAAGGCTGACATATAATAGCCATAAATATATTCTCTATTATGACAACAGAGTAAGGGAACCTTAGCTCTCAATTTTCATTAGAACACACCTTGCGTGCTTTGCTTACATAGTATATAATATAAAAAAATATTTACTTTTTGTTATTTTATTGACATAAATGGTTAAAAACATGTCAATCAACACAACATAACAAGGACATTCATGTCTGTACTTTCACAGCATAGACAAAACCAATAATTATTCTTTTAAAAAGTATAAATATTTTATGTACCAAACTGTTTTAGTGGAGGAATCAATTGATTAAAAATGGACAGTCAGACAGACCATCTTATTGAAAAGATTTGCATGTAATAGTTCAACATTGACATATTCTCATTTTCTATGTTATGAATTTAAAGTAAAATGTAAACAAACATAATGTAAATTATATTGAAAATTATTCCCCCTCTCTTCCCCTATAACAAATTTACCCTAAACAATTTTAAAGGGGTCTGGTTGGTCCTTACCACCGCCCCCCCCCCCTCCCGTCTCTTCGCAAAACAAAATAAATTTAGGGGATTAAATACCCTCCAACATGTTAATTTGAAACTGGGGTTAAAAATAATTTTTAATCAAGTTGAATTAATTTTGGACACCCTTGAAAGAGTCTAGTGTAATACCAAGATAGATAGATAGATGAGTTGTTGAATTTTAAGACTGAAAATATACAATTTTGAATGATTTAAATAAAAGGTTGTACAAGATCTAAGATTTGATTTACTAATGTAAGGCTATATGTAAAATGTCAAAATCTGCCAAGACGGTGCCAGATAAAAATTAATAAGAAATATCTAAGAAAGTTTTAATTTAATTTTGGTTAGAAGGTTATTTAATTGGAAGTAGTGAAAAAATACCAAGCACACAAAAATCAAATAGATCATTTAAAAAAATTATTTTACAAGATTTATTAAATCAAAATATTTCATAAAAAATGCCAATTTCAAACAGCTACTTTTTCCATAGGACACATTGGCATTTATTGAAAAAAAAGTACTTTGATGCCAATAGTTATGTATTTGATTGGTATTTAGATTATTATAACTTACTGTGACATTACTATATATACTATGCCTCTAAAACCCGGCGTACATCTGTTTCAAAATTTTTGACATATTTGACAGTTATTAAATTTATCCACTTACAGATAGAGAAAGTAAGATACATAGATAGATTGCTAATTTATAGATAAGAATGAAACCTATCTATCTATCTACATCTACCTATCTAATTTGGCTGCTAATGCCACCTGATACTGCCGTTTCAAGACAGTTTGTTTAAAATTATTTGTTATTTAAATTTTTTAAAATCCTCTAAATTTTATGGAAAAATCTGTAAATACTATTGTTATTTTTAGAATTAAAAAGATAATTGTAACTAATGATTGTTATAATGCATGAAACATGATGTTTTAGAAATAATCTTTTTTTATTCATTCTATCTCAACTATCTATATATCCAGACGGCAAGTGATGTCAGAACCGCTGCCTGCGCTGATTGGCTCCATCTGTAATTCTCCGTGGAGCATTGATAAAGACTTAGAAGAATTAGAGGTAAATCAATTATTACAATATCCAATATGAAGGTTTTTTAAAGAATATTAGTTGCAAGATTTCTCTAGTATCGAAATGTCTGCTATTTAAGAGCGACAGCTGATTTTTAAATGAATATTCCTTGTACCAAATGAGTATTCAGTATAAAGTTTACTTTGTCCGTCGGTTTTTTAGCTTGTCATAATATCTTCTAATTATTTAAACTATCTCAGCAATGTATTTCTATTGCTAAAGTGTATTTTTTTTTCATAAGGATAAAATTTACATTTAGGAGGATTAAAATATCCCAGTGATAATTTCAAGAAAGTCAAAAAGCTTTTGAAGAAGTACTTATAAATAATCTCTATAACCATTTCTAATAAATATTAGGAGACTTCATCTAAGCTGAACATGAATATAGACGAAAATGATGATTATGTCCACTTACAAAATTTGCAGGTACAATTTACACATTGAAAAAAATGCCGATTTAATTGATTTACAACCCTTCTTTCCCCACGAATTATATATTAACATTTCCCTTTAGAAAAGCGAAACTGCTTTATAGTTATGGTATTTCATATTGATCTTACGGGATAATGGACAATTGACGATACATTAATGTAAATCCCCAATGATGAAAAAAATAACAAATAATAAGAGAGAAACTTTGGGTACCAGTGTAATTTACAGTCCAATGTCCCCTTTCTACCTGAATATATCAGCATAATCATTAATCAAGAAAATTTTCACGATATGGCTTCGAAACCGATCAAAATTCGCTGGATAAGAATCCAAGTTTAGCCATACTAAAACGCATGTACTGTATCGTACAAAACAAAACTGTAATTATTACAATATTTTTTTGTTTTACTATCCGTGGAAACCTGTCTATAATACGATGAGATAAAAATTATTTTTCTTTCTTAGAAATGCAGCTACTCTATAGTCAAACTTAATGTTAAGCCAACAAGCAAAATAAATCTAAAATAATATTTGGGTGGCAAATAAAAAGGTCGTCAATTCCACTATATGTTGCCCCTAACAACAGCTGAAAATAACGTATAGGTTTCGTGATTTTTTTCCCGAATTAATTTCGTTGTTGTTATGTTTCTGCCTAATTATAGGAGCACGAATCGCTGAGATCTTCCCTGCAGGACAACACAGACACAATAATACAATCTGTCATATTTGATCCTAATGATTCTACCAATGACGATTACGCTGATGATACACAGGACACACATGAAGAGGATACTAAAGAGGAGTTTACTGTCAAAGTTGTGGATGAAATTAAAGGAGATTCTGCTGCTGCACTGCATTCTCAAAATATTAAAGGAATTGTTTAGATTAATTTTAGAAAAGGATGACACTTTTAGTTAAAAAAAACAACTTTTTGGTGTATTTTTTCTAGGATTGGTATCACATAGGAGGTATTGAAGGTACCTTCTACCAATTTAGTAATAAACCCTTCTTGGAACTTCAATGTATTGAGAACCATATTGGTTCAGTGTTATGCTACACATCGTGTTAGTTTCATAAAAGGATTATTTTGAAGCTTTATAGAGTGCCATAAAGAAACTTCGCCCTGCAATACAAATGACCAATGATATGCCAATACACAAACTAAATTACCAATGGTATACATTTTAATTGACCAATGGTATGACGTCATTTCTATAGGCAATATAAAAACTGACCTTTCTGGCAGAGTATCTGTCACGGCGGCGCTGTCCGCAGACGGGGCAGGTATCTGCCAGATAGAGGTTTTTGACGGAGCACCTCCAAATCTCAAGCGTAGTCTAAAACAGCTTCATTATTTTTTCTAAAGTTGAATTATCCCAAAACAACCACATGAAGTTCTTGCTTTTTCAATTGCAAATATGATTACCCAATTTAATACAGAAAGATGCAATGTAAATTTTTTTTTACAGAAAGGAATATGTATTTCATATGAAGGATGACAACATCCATAAGTAGCGAAGCACAAAACAATTATTGACAAACGGAAAAAGTCAGCAAAATAAGAACAAATGTTCAGTGTCATAGATTAAATACACAGAAAGTAACCCTAACTTACAAAATATGTGTTTGTCTTTTTTAGCATGGCTGATAGACCGACGGACCAATTATATTATATTCAGGATAATCATTTAAGAATTTTTCTTTTGAGGAATTATATCTTTTTAATTTTCTCTTCATTTTGGCAAAAAAAATTGCGAATTGCAAAAAATATCTATATGGGTTCAATTACAAAAAAGATTGAGCTTGGCTTGGCAAACTAAGCAATTTTTGGCATCATTTTGTAGTTGATGGTTTTTGAAAAGCAAAGCTTTTCTACAAAATGGATCAGCACGTCTTTGTGTTCGTACTTAATAGCTGTGATTGTTAATGTTATAATTGTCCAATCAACTTAAAACTTTGTATAATGATTCCTTTAAATTTTAGGTACAATTAAGAAAGTGCAGCACTTATATAATTTTTTTGCAAAACGATTTTATGTCTATTTTTAACATGTTAACATATTTTTTTTCTTTTTATTAGAAATATTGATTCTCAGGACAATTAGGCGTTATATTATAGGCGTATGAAATCTATGAACAAGTCTAGAAACGCTAATAAGTCGATTTATCAATATTCTTTTTTCTCTCTTATTTATGGAGTTCACTTTGTGGATGTTGTCATCCTTTTAAGTGGTGTTACGATGTATATGATTTATATTAATTCTTCAATTCCCATTTTATTTTTGTCATTGACATATCACAGTATCCCACAATAAATAACAGGGTTCTTAAGGAATAAGTAATGGATGATTTATTATCTATAATTTACATGCCCAAACATGAAATAATTCAACCTCTTCTGTCACAGTGCGTTCGAAGGTGCTTTGACTTTTGTCTCAGAACCTAAATTAGGACATAGTGCATTACATTACCCTAGGTTAGGTAACTTCATTTCACTTTTCAATAAAATCTAAAATGCAGCCGTTTTTGAGAAAATTAGATTTGAAAAATTTTAGTTCAATTTTCATCCGCTAGGAGATACCGCAGAATCATGACAAGAAAAGCAAAGATTTTTTATTTAAAATTCTGAACAAGTTTGCTTTTATGAAGTCTTTCATAAAACCTCTATATATATGATTTATTTAAGACTGAATTTTTGTGACCTTAGCAAAGCAACTGATAAAAATGGCCATTAATTAACTCCCTTCAGGTGTGGTTTTATGAAGAACTTTATGAAAGCAAACTTGTTAAAAATTTTAAATAAATAATATTTGCTTTTCTTGTCATGATTATGCGGTAACTCCTAGGAGATGAAAATTAAACTTGAAATTTTCAAATTTAATTTTTTTTTAAAACGGCTGCATTTTAGATTTTATTGAAAAGTGAAATGAAGTTACCTTACCTAGGGTAATGAAATGCACTATGTCCCAATTTAGGTTCCGACACAAAAGTCAAAACACCTTCATAAGCATTGTGTCTGTAGCTTAATTGGTGAAAAGTATAGACAATGCTTGTTTTAACCAATAATTCGTGATTTGATATAATTACCCAAAGTTTTTAAGGCAACGAACGAGAGAACTTGTGTATAAAACTTTGGACACTATTGCATTTTAGCGTCCAATGGTTTCTCCCACCCTGATAAATATAGAATATAAATATTGAATTTAAAGTGAACTAAATTTGTAAATGGAATCGTGTATATATATGAGGTAAATAGAATTATCTATTGTTCCAGATCTAGATACCTATTTATAGATATTTATATCAACAAATACAAAATAAGGTTTAGAACTACATACCTTATTTTTTATATCTATATATCAAGTATGTATTATACTAGTTTAATGTAGCTGGAAGGAAAGATACATTAAGCTTTAATTCCTCAGGTGCCAAAAGATTTATAACGATGTTATCTATTTCATTGGCTCAAACACATTTGGTTCTTTTATTGAATTTTAATTGGTTTGTTCCAAGCTGGTAGTGTAAAATTTTTTCAAGCTATAATTTTAATCTACAGAAGATTAATTTTGATTATCATTATTGGGGATTTGTATCAATTAATCGTCTATTGCATTATCCCTTTAGATTCCTGACATAAGAGAGCAAATTTAGATTTAAGACTTGAAGCTTTTCTGCTACATATTTTTTCACAATATGTAATAATTTTTCAATTTTAGGCTCTGAATGTCTAAATACAAAAAAAAGATTTGTGTAAAAATGAACTTATTTTGTTTTGTGAAATTGTAAAAAAAAACATCATCTGTATACCTATCCTTGGTATTGAAACCAGGGATCCTAAGGGATAAGACAATGGAATTGATAGTACACCCCATATTATGCTAAACAAACTTACGCTTTTTGTAAATTAGATTTAATGGTAAAACATTTTGGACATGAAAGTTTATATCAATCAATTAAGATTTGATAAAAGTGCCAAAATTTTTAAGCTAACGAATAAGATAAATTTGGGGACCGTTTTAATTTACAGTCCAATGTCCCCTCCCCTCCATCCCTGGTATTGAAACAACAGATCTATAGTATAAATGTATAATACAGACAACTACCTCCCGTCAATTTTCAAAGACCTCTTTCGTCTGCTTCTAAATAATTTTCTGCTTCTTGACTGTGTTAATATAAGCGACACCATTGGTTGATTTTCAATGACCCAATAGAAAGGTTGCACAAGATGGTTGCAATGGAGAGATACAGTTGTTTAACCCTTTCTCCCTCTAGTGTTTTACTCTAATATTGAAACCAAACCTAGCTTTGTAAAGTTGACTCATCTAAATCAAAACTTTCCAATACAACATCCAAACTGATGGTATTGTATTCAGGGATCAAGGGATGGGGGAATGGAGCCAATGTCTTACATATGAAATAACATTATATATGTATATGTGTCTGTCTGTCTGTAGCTTAAGATCTTGCTAACTACTGGACCAATAAGGTTTTCCTTCACAGTGACGCTTCTTTTAGGTCCAGGAAAGGCGTATAACTATTTTGACAGAGGTTAGACAAACCCCAAACTGTCCCAGTTTTGAGGAAGACGATTCCAGTTACGTCATATACGTTTCGGGAAAGAAAAAGATAAGGGGGGAAGAAAATCTCTTCAAAAGAGATGGGAGAAAAGGGAAGAGATTTTCTTCCCCTCTTTCCTTTTTATGTGACGTCACAGGAATCGTCTTGCTCAAAACTGGGACAGTTTGGGGTTGTCAGTGGTTAGATACGCCATTCTATAAGTAATCGCACCGGGAAAATATTTTTTTGCCTTTCTTATTTCAGTTCGACTCACCCACCTCCCCAATTACCTCTGGTGCTCTTAGATCCTGCTAGGGGCGTAGTCGCAAGTAACTAAAATAGAATTAAACTAGTACTTTTTTACTACATATATCTGTCCCTGTATCCATGGTTAAAATCTCAGCATTGTAGGCTATGTGTGTGTGAGTGTGTGTGTGTGCGTGCGTGTGTTATTTTCCAGAGGCATTATTTTTTATTTGAACAAATTGTACCTTGAAATAAGATAGGAGTCTTAATTGCAAAAACAAGGAAAAGATAATCCACAAAATTCCTATTAATTTAACGAAGTATGATGTGTGTATACTATATAATATCTCAGAAACGGTATGAAGGATAAGTGTTAGATCTACAATTAAAGAAAGTCCCCCTTTTGATTAAAAAGACATAAAGATGACTAAATACATAAATAGCTGACAAACGGAAATTTGGAATTATAGTGTAGCTTCTCAACTAAAAATGTAAGATTGGTACACTTTTTAGTGATCTCTTTAAATTAGGCAATATAAACGAATAAAATCTTCATTTCAAAATTAAATGATGATAAACAAAATTATCATTTCTGTAGATTAAATTATTTTCGGAAAGTTTGGACACTGCTGCATGGCTACTACTATTTAAGATTTAATAATAGTACCCAACATTTTTAAGCCTCTGAATGAGAGAGAAAAAGTGTTTTTAAAACTTTGGGTACCAGTATAATTTACAGTCCAATGTCCACTCCTTCCATGCCAAAACTTAAGTAGAAACTAATATAATCTGGTTGCCCAACTTTCTGCCAGCTAATCTTGCAGAGAGGGAGGGGACATTGGACTGATAAATTATATTGAGGCCACAGTAAAAGTGTCTGACTATGACGTCAGAAAAAATTAACAATAACCAATGAGAAGCCAGTATTCACAATGGTAAAATATATAGCGACCTCTCATTGGATAGTTGCTAATTTTCTCTGACGTCATAGTCAGACACTTTTACTGTTTTCCTATATTGATATCAAAAGTTTTATAAATTCTTTCTCTCATTCAATGACTTGGAACTTGGGTTGGTTAAACTAGCAGTGTCCAAACATTTCAACCAACAATCTTTCTACAAATACCCTAAATTTATTGTTATATCTAATTCAAGACAAAAACTATTAATGGAAAAATTTTTAACATTGAAAGTTGTACAAACCAATCATGATTTTAAAAAGTACCCAAAGTCTTTAAGCCAACGAATAATGGGAGAACGTTTTTATAAAACATTGGGTACTATAAAAATTGAGAGTTCAATGGCCCCTCCTTCCCTGCTTAAAGTGGAATGAGATGAAATTAATTTACAAGGTAAACAAAAGTTTCTTGGCTAATTCATGATTACACCTTCAAAACCAAAGTCACAAAACCTGTAGGAAACATTACCCCACCTTTACCTTGTTGATCTTGGAGACATTGTGTTGACATCCAATTGTATTATATAAAGTGTTTAAGACTGACTTTTTATTAACAAGCTTTTATTAGAGCAAATCGCCTACTACATTAAAATACTAAATATAGAGAGAATAAATAAATCTATTGGATCTGTTTTTTTTTATGAATTATATTGTATACAACGTTTATAACAAGATCTATCTATACTATTTTTAATATTTTATATCGTAGTAATACCATTATTAATTAATTAATCAAAACGTTAATACTAATATAATTGATTGAGGGAAGGATGGGCCATTGGACTGTGAATTACACTGGTTCTCTCGGTTTTAAAAAGAATATACTTTCTCAATCGTTGGCTTAAAAAACTTTGGGTACTTTATTGAAATCTTGATTGATTTAAAGTTGCATTGAATAAACTCTTCTACCATTACTATTAATCTACAACAGGGGTAATATTGTTTGTCTTCGTTGGAAATGTAGATTTTTCATTTTCTTATCCCTTAAGATCCATAGCTATTTTTTTATGAACCTACAGCGCCACAGAAAACGCTGGAGTATATAATTGAATGCATAATTGAAAATTAATTATAATACTGTAAGTGCATACTAATACAATATTTATAAGTGTGTCCATTCACTCCCACACATGTAGATCAAATTAGCAAATATCCAGAACCAGATATTAATAAATGTCACAGACAAATGTTTGTCAATAGATTTTCTTACATCATTAAATTCCCTAGTTTTACTATTATGTATTTTTGCCATTATGAAAATTAAACAAAAATATATGATGTATTAGCAGAAGTCAAAAACACCATTTATAAGTGTATATTAGAATGGGTAGGGATATTACTTCTGAAGAAACTATAGTTTACATTTTAGAGGATAGAAATAAGCAAGACTAACTAGTTCACCCCATAGGACCTTCCCATGACCCATGTAAAGCTTCACAGAAAAGAAATAAATTTTGCAAATGTAAACGAGCTTATATCAAGGAGGGGGCATTTGAAAGAAGCTAGTAAAAGTGGCTGACTCAGATTATAACGTCAAAAAAGAGGCCAATGAGAGGCCACTATTAATTTTACCATTGGACAATTACAATGTATACTGGCCTCTCATTGGTTAATTTTTTTTTGACGTCATAATCTGAGTCAGCCACTTTTACTAGCTTCATTTGAAATTGTAAATTATGTTTGCATTCTATAATTCGTTGAAGTAATAACTTTGGTGATTTCAATTATGTCATGATTTTACTCTATGTTTTAATGTTATTCCTTGTATTTAGCTTATTTTAAAGCAGTTTCGCTTCTATTAGCCGTAATCGTCCTTGTTTAATGAAAAATTATATACTTGTGTTTTTAAGTGTATGGTTTTACAATTGCATTTATATGAGTGTTTGTTGTTTACCAGGAATGCACAAGGATACGACAATGACAGATAAATCTACTATTCAAATTTCATTTATTTAGTCATAATAAGATAAAACAGCAATTATTTTATATGCCTTTTAGTCAACATAGTTTATTTCATTTCAAAATAGGATGTTTAATCGTTGATAATATGTGAGTCATGGCCACTTTTATTTTATACCTTAATGTCAAAACTAATAATGCCAATAACTTTATATGAAAAACAGTAAATACAAAGTACACAAAGTTTAAAATGTACTAATTGTTTAGAAAGTTGGGAGTATGATAAATTTATTTTCTGTTGTCCAATCCCTGTGTTACTAGTTGTTTATTGGAATGTATGGACTTCATTGCTTTGTAAATCAGAAATTGCTGTGTATTGTTCTATTTTTAACAGGGATCTTAAGGGATAAGACAATGGACGAAAAATGTTATGTAAATCCCTAATGCTGATTAACAAAATTATCCCTTGTGTATGAGGAACTAGCTTTTCAAAATACCTCTAAATTTTTGCACTTTCTCCTTTTCTTTAAGACTAATGACATATTTTTTTTAATCATCTTTTTTAGTTCATCTTTGGCTCTGCCCCCATTAGACTTAATTGTCCTTGTTAACCTAATTATTTCCCATATATTGTTGGCTCTGCTCTAATTTATCCTAATTGTCCTTGTTAACATTTCCATTTCTGTATTTGATTGTTTTCTGGAGTCAGAGAAAAATGTAATAAAGAATTAATAACTATGAAAAATTAAAGCATACTTTGAATAGAAAAATACCATTGGCTCATAAAGACTTGTACCATATGACTTATCTTCCATAACACACATCCCCCCTTTCTTTTATATATATTGAAAATAAGAGCTAGGGGGTAGTTTTTGGGTCATTGTTTTACCCTAGATTATGTTAGGATAGGTTAGGTTAACAGGCCCTGCAGTGTTAGGGACCCTAGCATTGGAAAGAAATAAAGAGAAAAACTACCTTATATTACCAATAAAAGGGGAAGTGGGTTTTGTGGTTGCTAGGTATTTTAAGGGAAAGCATTAAATACTAAACTTAACCCCTTACAGTCGGGCCCCTTGCCGCACCTTAATCAGTCGGGGGGGGGGGGGGCGTTCAACGCCCCCCCCCTAATTATCTCAGTTCCTATTAGAGCTAGAGGGCTAAATTTTTTTGTGCAAGTCCATGGTTTGATAATGAATTTCCGACCTTTTATAGGTCTAAGTCAATTTTCGCTTCCTTCACCCTTTTATTTAATAACCTTTGTTTTTAGGTCTTTTTTTACTTAAAAATTTCAAACGGCTGTAACTTTCCTAATTTTGAAGCTAGAAGAAAATTTTTTTCCAGAAAATGTTTATTTTTATGTTAATTTTACATTATAAATATCAAATATAAGTTTCAGCGGCCGCAGCTCTACTTGGCAGCTGCCAGCCGCCGCAGTCGGCGGTCGGCGGGAAAACGGCGGCGGATCATTCATGAAATTTTAATACGTTATGTAGACATGTAAGAAAAGCTTAAGTTTAAAATTTGAAGTCTCTAAATCAAAAATTACGGCCACAGGAGCCTTTTAAAGATTTCTGGAGACCTGGAGGATCAGGACCTGCAGGATCATACCTGGAACCTGAAAGTGACTTGAACACCTGTATTTTATATAAGGATGTACTACTAGAGGATTTTTTAGTATTTTGGTATGATAAAATGCTTTGTTTTAGTCAAAAAAATAGTTTTGCTCTTTACCTGGATGACCCTGCCAGGTTTGCTGACATCCTGTGCCCGCCAGGATGGAGATATTCAAAAAATTCCAACTCTCAGTTATGTGTCATACCCATACTTAAAAAGTCAAGCAGTTTGGGCTCTTTATCTTTCACACACAGAAAATGAGATAGAAAAAACCGGATGGGGGGGCGTTCAAGGCCCCCCCCCCCCCTCCGACCGTTAAGGGTTAAATGTGTTATGTTCAGTGCTGGAAATCTTAGAAATTCTTTTTATATTTTTAGATTGTTTTATATTATATTTATCTGTTTTCCTGATTACTTTCACTTGTGGTTGGGCAAATCACATGCCAAAACAATTTCCTATAATTAATCAACAAAACTCAAGGTTACTAATGTACAAAAAATACTAAATAATATTTATGATTTTACTTTAACAAAAAATAATAATCTCTAATAAATCAAGAGAAGTTTCCTGAACGAACCTGAAAGAAGTCGGAACATATTATTTTTGAAAAGACAATTACTATTAACTGGTTAAATTAAAATTTAAACAAAGGGCCCCAATTTGAGAAATTCAATAATTTTATTTTGTTTTCAAAAGAATTCAATTTGTAAAGAACATTTAAAGTCTGTTTATGTAACTCTCAAAAATTTGCAAGGTTCAGGGGCTGTTATTCAGCAAATTAATTCCATTTAAAATTGCTGAAAATTTGGATATTTTGTGGTACACCACTTGTCTAAAAATTGTTTTGTGCAGTAACTAAAGAATGGGTAAGAAGGGGGTGGGGGGTTGTAGTAGCTTTATCTCTCTACACCCAGAATTTAAGAAAGAAAAGTATATACATTAATCTATAATCATGAAAAGAAAATATCATATTCATAAGATGCAGACCTGTACAGATTAAATATACATAAGCTTCCCTAAACAAAACAAAATCTAAACAATTTATAAAATTAGGTTTAACAACAAATGAGCTATCACAGAATGAAATGACAATTTTACATAACAAGGAAACAGAAACAGCATTAAAAGATGACCATGCAGAGACAAAAAATGATGACCAGAACACCGAAGGAGATAACTTTGTCCTTTCAAATCCAAAAGATGTACAAAATATCCAAATGACAGATATTTCCAATTTGCAAAATGGCAATTCAGCAGAAGTCTCTAGTGTACAAAATGATTACCACACAGATGTAAAATTTGTTCAAAATGGCCACCCATTGGAGACAACAAATGTAGAAAATGGCCATGCCACAGATGTACCATATTTACAAAATAGTAATGCAACAGAGGTTCCCAGTGTACATAATGGCACTATTCCCAAAGTACAAAAAAGACAGGATTTAGATGTTGCAAGTGTACTAAATAGCCATCCAACAGAGGTACCAAATAAACAAAATGTTCTCAATACAGCTGAACATATTTACCAAAATGGACATGGTCATTCTTCAGAAGATTTGAACAGCCATACATCTGAATATTGTGGAGAAGATGTGGGTGGAATACCTTTTAATCAGGAATGAAGACATTGTTTTATTTTCTTCTGTTTATTTTTTTATATTCTTTTTCATTAGAATCGAAAATAGGTAAGGTAAACCGTTAGCCAGCAATATTTTATTACCTTTCATGGGTTTGTTTGGAATGATTTGGAAAAATTCTTTATTGGTAGGAAAAGCAAAGTACTCAAAAAATCTTCCTATTGCAATTCAATAAAAACAAAACAATGACCTCATACTTTCACAGGATGTAATGAGAAAAGATCCAAAATTAAATAGCACAAAAATGATAAATGACGATATAAATGATGAAATTGATAATGCATGCAGTGCCAAAAAATCCTACAGTCGTTTCAGAACATTCCCTTCATACAGGGCCCGTTTACGAGATCTTAAATTCCCCAATTCAATTGATATTTTCTTGCCCATACCCTCGCATGATATTGAAGACCCACAAGGAAACAGCGACAACGAGTACTCAACTCCTTTCAAAACAAAGTTTTTAAAACAACGCAGTCAGTCGTACGCTAACTTGAATCCCAAATATTTGCTTGAGAATTTGTTAAAAGAGAAAAATGTTACATAGTGCTTATTTAATTAAATATTGTTATTTAGTGATATAATTTTAAAACTTTTATTAATACCTTAGATTAGTTAAAATTTTGTCAATATAGTTAATTAAAACATAAAATATTGATGTAATTAAAAACAGATTACATTTTTTTAAAACCTGTTTTTAAAATTTTATTTATTTTTTTTTTATTTTTTAAAATGTTAATAATCTATTCACTCCAGACCATTATTGATCTAATACAGATTTTTTTACTAAAACGGAAAAAATTATTTGATGTTGTAGGTACATGCATCATACTCATAGGTTCTTAACTTGAAGGGAATTATTTATGAAACATAATTGATATGTTTATCATATACTCATCTAAATATCATTACCATAGTTTTGTTAAACCTAAATATTTTAATACACACTTATTTAGTTAATTAGTCATTATCATTTGGAGATAAAATATTGTAGAAGGTGATTATTTCCTATGAACTATAAACATTATTGTAATTCTTAGAACTGAACAGGAAAATAATCAAGAACACTATTCTTGGAATCCTCCCTTTCTCTTGAATCCTATAATTGAATATGAAGATCTGATATGAGCTTGGAATAAGGAAAGGAACCAGGGTTTTGTAATCACATTCATTCGGTATATAATCTATATTTTGAGTATGGTATTATAAACAATTGTCTGCAGATGGGACAATGAATAAAATATGTGATTGGTTAGGTGCACAACTGTACCTACATTAATTCTCATTAGCTTTGTATATGTGGGCTAGATTTGGCTGGTGATAGCTGGTAAAAGAAATAATGAAAATTTTTTTTTAGTTGGTATTTTTGTTGTTCATTTTTTCTATTCAAAGTATCTATCCTTGTTTGTAAGATGTTTTGATATGATATTTGTTGGAGGAAATGAAAATTGGCAGAAAATTGTCAAGTTTTCTCTTCAGTTCTGAATTCTAATCAGTTCTAAGAATTTCAAGAATGATATATCTAGATTATAACAAGAATATGATAGTCCAAAAAATGAATTTATACAATCATCTTTATTTGGAAATATTTTTTTTCATATAATCCAAACAACATCAATAGAGAATAAATTGCCAACATTAGACATATCTTTTTTATATGTAAATAATGTTATACATATGATTATATATAAAATGATGTGTATAAAATAGTCAACTACATATAGTGGTTCCTTCTGCTAATGATTTAAGAAAAAATATCTTTTTCCAAGGCCCAACAGCTACCACCAATCAAAACTTTTTATATCAATCTTTCATTCCCCACTTTTATCATTTTTTAATCCTTCACTTTCACAAAAAAATATTGTCAAATTATTCGTCCAAAATGGATAAATTTTTGATATAAAATTTTCAGTATGCCCTGTAGCGTAGAATCTTACTAAAGGATTTTGTTTACGGTGAAGCTTTTTGTAGGTACTTCATCCTCCCAGGAAAAATTAATTGTAATAAATACTCCCTTAGCAAAAAACATGAATTAATTTTTTTTTTAAATGAAAGTGGAGGGTCAATTATTTTGCCAACCTTCCCTTAGGTGCTTCTAGGAGCCTCTTGGGGCATTGCTACAATTAGTTAAACATAGTGGTCCTTATTACAGTTCATGGTAGCAATAGAATGTTGGATGTTGGTGGCAGCTGAGCCCTGCTTATAATCTCAAAACTTTTTATTCTAGGAACAAAATTTTAGCTTGAATAATTCTTTGCTAGTCAATAGTTCAATATCGAGGTTGTGAAATAATGTCAGATATGACACATTTTATTTAAAAAATGTTTATCCCAATATTATTAAAAAATGTTTATGATTAGGGAGTTCATTTTTTCTGATAGTGCTGAACTAAAATTTTTTTAATTTGGAAACCTGCTTTGTACATAAGAAGCCAGCAGAAGTACAACCAACCAAAATGCATCTATTGTAAAAATGTCTTTTGTGTGCTATATATAGAACAAAATTATTGACATGACTAAATCCTTGATATTCAAACTGGAGGGCATGTCTTTGGTGGTTGTACTTTTGCCAAAGTTTAAAAACTCATTTCATCAGAAAATTTTAGAAAAACTATAAGCACATACGAATTCAGATTTTGTCATTAGGAAAGTACATTTGATCTTTTTGATTTTAAAGCCTGTGAAATGTAAATTCATAATTTTAATTGAGCTTATTTAGATATTGCGTTTTGTTCATATCTAACACTACAATATAAAGATTTATATTTCTTTTCCACACAAAAAAAATTATTGGGTTGAATATAAGAACTAGAATAAATGGTTGAAATATGGATGAAATAAAGAATTTTGGCAGGCTCAGACTACAAACAAATGGGCCGCATTGTCTACAAATCGGCAATATTCCATATAATGACAGTGACCATGATAACCACCTCCCAACCATTATACTTTTAAAACAATATCATGTAATAAGTTTTTTTTTGTGATAAATCTTTACAAATGAATAAAAAAACGGTATTATAAAACTTTGGGAACTGGTTCAACAAACTGCCCAATGTCACCTCCCCCCCGCAATTTTTCCCTGATTTTTAAATATTTTATGGAAGGGGGAAGGGAAGTTAGGTCAAGGTTACCCTGTCCATTTGAAACATTTGGATAATTCCTTGCAATCTTTGTCACACTTGTCAAATTCACTGCATAATTCAACAATTTTATTCTATTTTTTTGTGATTTTTACCTAATTTAAGAAAAAACTCTTTTTTTATATTAGCTCTAGGGGAAGTGAGTGATAAATAAAGGAACTTTTCCCCCACCTCCTTGCCCCACACACCCCTTACAAATACCTGTGCTCTAAAATGTATTTGGTGTGTAAAAAAACAATTGTCTTCATTTCATTTATCAACTTTAAAATGAAAATTAACTAGCTAACTAATATAAATTGTATTAATTACAAAAATCTCTTTCCAACCCTTTCCTAATATATAAAATAATATCAAATAGTGATATAGAATTATTTTAGACTTTTAGATAAATAATTAGAATACTTTTATAAAAATAGTTTAGATTAAAATTAATATTAAATATTGTAAATATCAAATAATATGTAAAATATGTGCATAATAATATTTTCTTGGACCTATTAGATTTGTTAAAAACCGGTGAAGCTTATGTGATTAATTTTTTTTTTAATATTAAAAATTAATTTAGAATATAGTAGGGAACATTTAAAGTGTGATGAAAATTTATGAAAATTGTGATTTTTAATCAATTTAATTAGTTACATTTACCATTTATTTAGAAATTTAGAAAAAAATACTTATTTCAATTTGTTGATAAAATGAAGCTTAAAAATTTAGACTTGATAAAAAATTTGCCAAAAAATCTATTTTAAAATGTGGTTATAATTGTGAGTTAAAACTTGCTCAGAAAAATTTATATGGCATTTAGATTTTTAAGATATTCAAACATCATTATCATTATTCAAATGAGAACAAATTAAGTTTAAAATTAAACCTTATTCTTATGTATTAATTGTTTAATATTCAATATAAAATTTACCCCTGCCAACAGATTTCATGGGGAGTAATTACCCCCCCAAGCAAATTTTACCCCCGGGGTAAAAATTTTCAGGGGATAAAAAAAATTTTACCACCCCCCCAAAAAAAAAGCTTGGACGCTCCTGTCCCCCACCCCATACCTGCCTTGTGCTACATAAAAAAAACTTCCATAGAAACCATGATTTTAAAAAAGACATAGTTTCATAAAGATGATGTTTGATTAGCTTAAATTAAAATGTTTGATTAAAATTGTGCCATGTGATACAAATCATTGATAAATAATTATAAATTAATCATGTAGAATAAATACATTTTTGTAAAAAAAAGTGTTTTTGTTGTTGCTGCAAAGGTACTCTACAAGTTTGGGGTGTTGGCTGGATTGTATGACCTGTTAGTTTTATAATTTTTATGTTTTTGTCAAAAAGTTAAGCCTCTCTACATTTAGTGTTAGCTTGTCCGTCCATGTGTAACGGATAGCCCTTGTCGTTATTTAAATCGTTTTCAATGGCATGATGTATCTTGTATTATACAAGCAAAACTTATAATTGAAATGATTGAATTATACAATATTGATTTCTAGGACGAAACGGTACAATGTTGTAAGTGAAACATCTGGATCAAAATTTTATTTTTATCTTTAATAATTATATGATGTCTGTCTGTCCATAAAAAGATTATGATCTTCGTTACCACTAAAAAGAATATGCTGTTATAGAAAAAACATTGGTTCGACGCAGTTATAAGGTATAACCTACAAGCAAAATAAATCTAATAAATATTTGGGGGGGCAGATGGAAAAGTCGTCAATTTTGCTATGTGTTGCCCCCCAACGACAGCTGAAAATAATGTATAGGTTTCGTGATTTTTTTCTCAATAAATTTAATTATTCGTTTAATCTGGGTCCTTCGATGTTTTAATCCATTTTCCTTCTGTCTTCCTTGGTTTATAAATTACACAAAGACATTTCTCTTTAAAAAACACAAATGCTCCTAGATTTTTTGGCGTCTACAAATACAGGAAAAATAAAATGTTTAACATTTTAGTTAATACGTAAGATGAAAAAATGTTCTTGTGAAATAAATTGCACCGATTATATAAAATCTACCTCTAAGAAGAAGAAAGCAATAAATATAAAAGGTATAGATAATCAAACACATTATTGTAACAATAGGAAAAGTATTATTATCATAACATATTATTGGTTAGTAAATGTATCTGTTTTAGTTGTATTTTAAGAATTTCTTTCATTCGACTATGGAATATTGTAACTGAATGGCCATCTAGTGTAATAAATCTATTCAGAAAGCTCACGGTTGCATCGATTGTGATATGATTTATTGTTTTTCTCTTGGGAGGTTTCCAAAGATATGTTTCTATCTGGTTGTAAAAAAAAATTCAACAAGCTGTAGCAGGGCTTTCACTTATACCTATAGATGGTTAACCGTCCCCCTTCCCCTTAATTTTGGTTAATTAAAGGAAACATGTCGATTATAAACAAATGGGGTGTGACAAGTTGTTGATAGGGTCTCTAGAATCCAACTAGGATAATTGAAGTGCACTTATTTCCAGAGATTTTCATCTTATATGGTGTCATAAGTTTAAAAATCATAGTTTCTTAAAGGTAAAAGCTCTCCAATAGGGAAATCATCCTCTTATAGAATTTTAAATCTTGTCATTTTCATTTTTTCATTACACAGAGAGAAAAAAAGGTTCCTAGGACAAACGCAGGAGTCCCGAACGTCAGAGTGGGAACTTCACCTAACCTGACCTATTTTAAACCACCTATAGTTTTTTATTAAATGCCTAACCCCCGTCGGGGGTTTTATTTGTATATCAATATCTTGATCTAACCTAATCTGTCTAGAAATACTTAATTAAATTTTAACACTCCTGCTTTGTCCACTCCGACGTGTGGGACTCCTACGTTTGTCCTGGAACCAAAACAAGATTGAATTGGATAAAATATAATCACAAAAGGAACATTATAAGACGTTTTAGCAGGTATTATCAACAAATTATTTATTTATGATTTAAAATAGTATAAATCGGATTATTCATTAACAAAAAACCAAAAATTATGTACTATGTATATTTAAAAGCATCCGGATGTATAGGAGTAGTCTTAGTAGTTCTGACAGTGTAATGATAAAATGTTAGTATTGTTTTTCTTGAATTTCACTTAAAATTTGGCTATTCTATAATTGAATTTTTGTCTTGGAATTTATATTCTAGGTTATATTTGACTTCCTCCATATTTCTTCAAATGCAAAGCCCCTTAACACTTACCGTGATCTACATGGTTTTGCAATTCAAACAAAAAAAACATTCTTTATACTTTATTAACCTCATTTAATATTTTTAAATACATTAAATTTATATGTTTTATGTATGATAAAAAGAATATTTTATAATTGATATTAGCAATTTCTGGGACAAATAAGTATTCTTCCTCTCCTTACCCTTCTACAACACTTTGTTCTACCATCAACAAAGACCTAATAATAAACAGGAAAACTGTAAACAATCATTTTCCCATTGATTTGTTTTGGATTTGCATATCTTTTTGGTTCACCAGTATTTCCAAAAAATGCATCTATATTTTGAATTTATGATAAAATCATCCTAAATAAATAATACTTTAATTCTGAAAATTCGGATTTGCCTATTAAATTGTAAATTAGCACAATAGCAAATAGTATTGCGATTTGATTCAAGTGAAAGAATAGAGGGGGCAGGAACTTAATTTAACTCCGCCAACAGGATAGGAACCCTGTCCCAATTTTGCATTGGGTCTTGAAAATCAGCTAATAGCGTCAGATATATAACCACAGCCAAGTATTAGTTAGCAGACAAAAAGGGTCTTTGCCACTTGGGCCAGTTAGTTATCTGAATTATACATCTATTATACATCTTATACATCTTATACATTTATTGTTATTGAATGCAATTAAATACAAAATTTCGAATCTATAATTGAAAAATTACCCTGCACTCTGAAGGGGGACAACCATCTGTTAAAAAAGAACTGAGCCCTTAATAAAAAATATGGTTTCAATAAGAGATATGTTCCAGGGAGAAAGAGGACATTGACATCCAAAGTTTTAAAATCATGTTATCTTATTTGTTAGCTTAAAAACTTTAGTTACTCTATATCCCCGGGTATATTCTCTTCTTACATAAAATATCTGCTTAAATATACAGGTTAATGTTTATGAACATTTTTAAGACATGATTATAGAGATGCTTCGCTTATAGCTTTATACTTTGTTGTCCCAGGAATCAGTATTCCAAAAATCAGATCAATCGGACAAATATATTATTAAAAAAATTATTGTTAATAGAGTTAAAAATCAACAAGTTTAAAATGGACATATGGACATTCTGGTGACGATTTTAGAGTGGTTACACTTTCAAAATTGTATCTTACTGTTAAAGGAATCATCATGCAAAGTATGAAATCAATAAGACAATTCAAACATGTCTAAATTAACAAAAAGAGCTAACAGTTTAGAGTTAAAAATCAACAAGTTTAAAATGGACATACGGACATTCTGGTGACGATTTTAGAGTGGTTACACTTTCAAAATTGTATCTTACTGTTAAAGGAATCATCATGCAAAGTATGAAATCAATAAGACAATTCAAACATGTCTAAATTAACAAAAAGAGCTAAAAGTTTCAGACAGACTGACAGACGTACGGACCGATGCTAATTATAGAAAAGCTTCGCTTTTAAAAAATAGACAGAAATTATTTGAAACTGTAAGAAGCTTACCTGAAAATCCTTGGGTTAATGAGTTACCAGCAATTGAATTACCAAATGTTATAAAACCTGAGAAAAAATAAATAAAATTCAACTCACCTTTCTAAATGACTAGTTTGGCAGTCACAGATAAATTGAAATTATATCTATTTTTTTCAAGCTAAACTAATTGATATTTAATCATTAAATAATATAAAATTTAAAAATTAAGTTTTTAAACCAATATTTTTCATGATAAATAATTTCTGGATTCAAAAACAAATACCCAAAAAAAGATTTTTTATTTAGACCTACCTCCACCAAAATTATTGGCTAGTAATGAAAAAAAGTTGGTAACAGCGGGTAAAACGGTATTTGTTATCAGAATAAGGCCTAAACAGTCAAACGCTTAAATGAGGTATAAGAATGATTAGTTGAATTGAAATTAACATAAATTCTAAACTTTTTTTCAATAACTTTATCAAGCATTTGATATTGATAAATGGATTGGAAAGAATAATAAAGGGAAAACATATTTAGATATAAACATGATACTGGGTAGCTGTCTATAGTGCCCTAGCAAAATGGGGATAGATGTCACTGCTTTTGTTCTACCTATTCTATTGATAGGAAATACCATTTAACTCATTTCTTTTCTAGGGGGTTTCTTTCCCCCTTCCCTTTCTCTTTCCCTCTACTATGACGTCCATAGAATAGGTATGCAAAAGCGATGACATCTATTCCCATTTTTCTAGGGTACTAAATACATTTACGATAATAGTGAGAAAATGAAGCACTGAATGATGTCTTTATAACAGATAGTCTAACAAAGAATTGTGTATACATAAATAGGGAGCTTCACTCTTAGATCTAAAGCTTTTCTTTGGGGAATTAAATATACCTGTACTTAAGGAAGCTACTCCAACAGCATTGCTAACAGTCTCAACCACAACCTCAGCTACAGTAGGGGCTTCTGTTGTTGTTGTAGACTCAGCTTTACTTGATTAGAATAACTTTTTATTTCTGTTAAAATTCACACCTCTATATAAAATTTTTGGATTTAGTAGAAATCTAAGTAAAATGTTAGTGGTAAGGATCATCTTCAAAAACTTTAAAGACTGCCAAAAACAGCCAAACGGTGGAACATATAGTTAGATTATGATCGCACAAAACAGGTCTACAACTAATCTGGAATAGTCATTACTCAATAATGCTGCACAGTTATCTCACTGTGCACATAAACTCGCGAAAAAAATCTATATTAACGTTTTTCTTCAGTGAAGCTTTCACTGTTCATTATTGGATCTTGACTTTTCCAGATAATTAAAAAGCCTTCTGATGCCACATAACACGGTGTGCGGGCATGCCATATATATTCAGTTCTTTGATTTTTGGAGATATCGTTACAATGAATTGCACTAGATCAAAGTTAATAATATCAAATATTGGTTTGTATGATTATTTCATGAAATGATTTAATAGTTATTTCTCGCATCGTATTATACAAATCTTTCAGTGGATATAAAAATGTACAATTCTAAGATTAACACCAGTTTTTTAGCCCCAAGATGCCGAAGGCAAGGGTTAAAAAACTGGTTTTAAACTTATGATTGTACATTTTTATATTTGTAGAAAACTGGATATAATACGACATAACTTTTCCGTGTGGATGAGAACTGGTTCTAATCGACCGGATATTAATCGGTTTCTAATAAATACGTGAATAGTTATTTCTCGCATCGTATTATAAACGGCTTTCCGTGGATATAGAATGTACAATTATAAGATTAAAACTAGTTTTTTTTAGCCCCGAGGTGCCGAAAGCTGGATATAATACGATGCTAGACATAGTTTTTTCGTAAGGATGCGAACCGGTTTCTATCCACCGGATTCGAATGAATACGAGAAAAGATATTAAAACTTACTTGTAGCTGACTATTCTACTATTTAATGGTTGAGTAGATTTAAAATTTTCAGTTATGGGATCACCAATACTGTACGAAGCCAGAGACCTAAATTAGAAATATCATACATGCATGTTACATATACATATTTATATTTTTAAATAGTAACATAGAAATGTATAAATGGCTAAAACAAATTAATCAACTAAAATGGTTTTCCCCAGAAATTTATATCATTAAGTAATATAATGCTCTAAATCAAAATGATGTAAAAAGACAAACATATCTAACATTTCTTATTATAGAGTAGCTTCAGAGCAATAGAAATTAGGATTTGCTGTATAAAATTTGTTCTTTAAACCACTGGAGACAAGGGGAGAAAACGCTATCTATAATACAAAGTAGCTTGAAGTCTGTTCGTCTGCCTGTCCACCTGAAGCTTAAAATCTCGATAACCGCTGAATCGATTGGCTAGTCTTCAGGGAATATATGCGCTGATCCTTTGATGGTTTTAAGCTATTTTTTGGGGTATAGAACATACTCACCCCCCCCCCCAAAAGGAAAGAATATCCTCCCCTCCATTTTTTTGTAAGCAAAAAGTAATTATTAAAGAGTGTAAGAAAACAAGAACGGAATTGTATGAATCTTTTATATATTGTTAAACCATTGATTTACTAATAATTTTTGGGTATCGTCGTTTTCGTGACAACGTCGTATGTATTATCACAGTAACTTTTGATAGGTTATTTTAGGTTAGGTTAGGTGATTGCCTCGCAGGGTCAGGCAATTGGCCCTCTAAGGGTTAGAGCCCCCCGCAGGAACTAGAAATACAAGAAAAGCTACTGTGAAAATACCAAGAAACGCCCTTTAAGAGGCGTTGTCACGATAGGGACTATACCCTAATTTTTAATGATACCCACCTTAAAATATCCAGTTGATTTTCAGAGATTGTCAAAGGGCTCTCAAAAACTATCATTTTATTTAAACAATCTCCTGTGTAATGATAATAATTTCCATACAATTTTTCTATTGGAATCCAAGTATTCAAATTTAATCTAAAAATAAATCAAAGTTATTATCTTTAAACGCAATAATTTTTTATTTATTTAGGATTAGTCCGAACTTTTGTAAACTAAAGATTTTATTGTTAATTTAGGCATTTATGGAGTGTCTGTTTAGGAATAGGTTTAAACGGCTCAGTAATTTTTGTCATAAATACACTTGTCGGCAATATCTTCTTAGAATTTTTTTTTCAATTTTGAAAATTTGAGTACCCCCCCCCCCCCCCCCCACACACAACTATGAACTCTGGCCGCAGCGCTCGGCTCCCTAGCCTGCCTAGCCACAGCGCTCGGCCCCCTTTTCTGCCTAGACGCAGCGCTTGGCCCCCTTGCCTGCCTTGCCGAAGCGCTCGGCCCCCTTGCCTATAACCTAACCTAACCTAAAATAGTTATTCTCTGTATGAAATTGAAAAAAAATTTCTAAGATGATAACGCCCACTTGTAATAAATATATTTGTCATAATTACTTTTGTCATAAAGGTACGATTGTCATAAATTACTGGTACATTTGTATAAAAATATTTGTCATAAAACCATTTGTCATAAAGGTACGTTTGTCATAAAGATACATTTGTCATAAAGGTACATTTATCATAAATTTCATTTGTCATAAAGTTACATTTGTCATAAAATACATTTGTCATAAAGGTACGATACGAATAAAACTTTGGGTACCAGTATAAAACTTTGGGTACCAGTATAAAACTTTGGGTACCAGAGTAAAACTTTGGGTACCAGTATAAAACTTTGGGTACCAGAGTAAAACTTTGGGTACCTGTATAAAACTTTGGGTACCAGTATAAAACTTTGGGTACCAGTATAAAACTTTGGGTACCAGAGTAAAACTTTGGGTACCAGTATAAAACTTTGGGTACCAGAGTAAAACTTTGGGTACCAGTATAAAACTTTGGGTACCAGTATAAAACTTTGGGTAGCAGTATAAAACTTTGGGTACCAGTATAAAACTTTGGGTACCACTATAAAACTTTGGGTACCAGTATAAAACATTGGGTACCAGTATTAAACTTTAGGTACCAGTAATTTATGACAAACGTACCTTTATGACAAATGTTTTTATGACAAACGTACCTTTATGACAATTTTTTTATGACAAACGTACCTTTATGACAAATGTTTTTATGACAAACATACCTTTATGACAAATATTTTTATGACAAATGTTTTTATGACAAACGTACCTTTATGACAAATGTTTTATGACAAGTGTACTTTTATGACAAATATATTTATGACAAGTGAATTTATAACAAAAATTACTGAGCCGGTTTAAACACCAGCTGAATTTAAAGTAATAATATAACGATTTTACTAAGGCCTACACGCAGCTTCTGTGCCCTGTTTTTTATATGAAATGATTATCCTATGGACTATATGTTTAAAATGTAGATTCTTCAAACAATAAGGCCCAATGTGATAGGCATATTCATAACATCTTAGTCTTAAAATGTAAGTTTGACGATATGTCCTGTTTTTAAGTAGCTTGGTTCGCGAAAAATTTCTTATTAAATGCTTCAGGGGCGTCAAAGCTTTTTATTTTGGGGGGGGTAAAATTTTTTTAAGGGGGGGGTAATTCGGTTTTTTTTGGGGGGGGGGGTAAAATGGCGCGCGAAGCTCGCCGCAAATTTTTTTTACCCCCCCCCCAAAATTTTTACCCCGGGAATAAAATTTTCTTGGGGGGGGGGGGTAATTACCCCCCCTGAAATCTGTTGGCAGGGGTAAAATTTTTTTTGTTCGAGATTTTCTATTTTGGGGGGAGTATTTACACCCCCAAAATTGTTTGGGGGAGGGAAATACCCCCTCCTAAATGGTTGGGGGTGCCTACGGCACCCCCAGGGTAGGGGTAAATTTTAAATGGGGGGGGGGGTAATATGGAAAAAAAATTTGGGGGGGGGGGTAACCGCCCCATTACCCCCCCCCCCTTGGACGCCTATGAAATGCTTGGATATACAAAAATGTAGAGATATAGATGTTTCTTACCTTCCAGGAACAGAAAAGATGTTTTCTACTGAGGTTGCTAACTTATTAAAAAAAGATATTTTAATGAATAATAAAATTATTCAAAAAATAAAACAATAAATTAGTATTCTAGAATGCCAACTATTATACTTTTACATTTTGAAAATTCATAAAGAATAAGTTTGATCATTGTTAAAAATCATCATTAAAGATTGAATACTTACTATTTCTACAAGATCCAAAAAGGGCTCAAGATTGGCATTATCTAGGGAACTAACCTAAATAAAAAAAATCTTGAAATAAAGATTAACAAGGCAAGGACATCTCAGGGCATAATACACACTAAAAAAAATTCTGAAAGATAATTAAAACTTTAGAATCTAATTCTTAATAATAAAAATATCTAAAAAGATATTATTATTCAATCTATTTCTTTTTCAAAGCAAAGCTTTTCTATAATTAGGGTTTCTTCTTCCTTCCGTTCGTACGTCTATCAGATAATTTATACATGTAAGAATTGTCGTATTGATTTAAAACTTTGCATGATGAATTTAAAACATGTTACTTTTAAAACTTTTTAACAACAGTTTTTTATGTAATATAATTATCCGATCCACCTGTTTTTTGAAATACTGATACCTATTACAACAAGGTACAATGTTATAAGTGAAGTATCTCCAAATTCTAGTCCTAAAATTGTACTATGTTCTTTAACAATAATTATGCTTAGACTTGTGGTTTTATAATCGGCTTTTCAGTTCTGCCACTCTAAAAGTGTTAATGATCGTTTGTCCTACCATTTCAGAGCATCGCTTTGGTGTTTTTATTATCCTTACTTCAAATAAGAAGGCTAAGATAGCTCCGCAGTCTTCTGCAGAACATATTTTCATAACATCATATTTCGTATTAAACAAAGCAACATGGACTTCAGCGGCATATTTTTTCCCGTCTATAGTATGCTCCGATCCTTGGGTACTGACAGTTCCCCAGTGCCAATCAAATCCAATAAACTCATAACTAAAAAATATATAAAAAAAACAGTATAGTTTTTTTTACTTCAAATACTAGCGTCTGTGCCTTTAGCATCTAGAGGATCTGTATTCAAAGGGGGTAAGAAATGGATATTCATGTAACCAATAACCCCCCCAAAGCTGAAAACTAAACATAAAATTTCCTAAAACCAGCCCAGATGTGAAGCTCCCCTAAAATGAAAAACTCATTCAGTCTAGTGGTTATTTAAATTTTAATTATCATACAAAAAATCCAACTACTACTTTATATAATAGGATGTAACACACTTAAATATATGCATTGCAATTAAAAGATTAAAGACATAATATTTAAAAATTGAAAAAAATTTAAAATCTTACGTATCTGTCCCCAATATGCCACCAGTTATTGTCGGAGCTGTGTCTTGGAACGGAGATGATGGGTATCTTGAAAAAAATGAAAAAACTAAGCCAGTAGTTCCCAACCCCAAGTCTAAAGCTCCATAGATAGGCAAGGCATATCCTAAATTTTAACCTTATCAAAAAAAATTTAATCAATTCTGATGTTAAAATGAATGGTTATATTATTACTTGGATGTTCTACCATATTTTCATGTTCTCTACAAAAGTGAAACTCACAGCTGGCTAAAATAACCCCTTTTTACCCCTTTACTCCACCACCTACCCTCCTACTGGATAAACTAGCTGACCAATTTATGAGTTCCATGTTAGCAACCTAAATGACGACAATTTTTCCCATGTCATAATATTCGCGTATATTCTATATCCATTTTGAATTGTAACGTTTAAGATCAATTATTAGATTGTTTTTAGTTGATATATTTATAAACCAAACAAGGATGACAACATCCATAAGTATCGAAGATCAAAAATTATGAATGGACATCCAGCAAAATGAACAATAGAGTAGTGTCATAAAAAATAAACATTAAACTTGATAAAATAATTCACGAAACCTTTTAATTTATAACAATATAAAAATCTAGGAATCGATTTAGCAACCCAACCAATAAGCAAATCTTTGTTAAACTTGGGGGAAGTATGTAGAATGTGAATTCATTTAATCTAGGAATCGATCTAGCACCCCAACCCATAAGTAACTCTCAATGAATTTTGGTACAATATTAATTTATTCAATCCCTGAAAATCTTGAAAAGAAGCCGAAAAAATCTGGACAGACGTACATTTCAAATTATAGAGTAGCTTCGCTACTAACAATAATAAATTTATACTTGTTAATGTAAAGTTACTGAGTTGATTAGTAACCGTGGAACTGGATACTATATCTATTGGAAATTCATTTGCAGAATTGCATGTAGATTCTTGTCTGAAGGAAGGGCCTTAAATTAAGAATAATTAGTTAGTTAGGTATAATTGACCTTAATTGTATATTTTGCATTGGCAGCTACGCCTCTAGGGGCAATTGAGGTTGGGGAGGGAAAGACGCCCCCCCCCTCTAACTTTCAATTTTAGTTTTAAAAGAAAAGGTAATTTTTTTTCTAGATGCGGTTGTTCTTTAAACAATGCGTTCCCCAAAATAGTTTTAAACCTTCCAAGGCTCTATGAGAAGCTACCCTGTAAAGGAGAAACATATCGGTACATCAGTTAGCGAGATCCTTCGCTACAGACAAAAAAAGCTTACAACTATATATTTAGGATAACACAAGCCTTTCTTTTTAATGATATAAAATTCTTTAAGAGTTTTTAAAAAACTATGAAGGTCACCTTCTTGATTTTCATTAAGAACAATGTTGAATCCAAAGCTCATAGGTAGACAAACTAAATAGATTTTAACACATTGAATAAAAATTAATAGTTATTTCTTTCATCGTATTATAAACCGCTTTCCGCAGATATAGAATGTACAATTATAAGATTAAAACCAGTTTTTTAGCCCCGAGGTGCCGAAGGCACCGGCTAAAAAAACTGGTTTTAATCTTATGATTGTACATTTTTATATTCGTAGAGCTGGATATAGTACGATGCTAGACATGGTTTTTTCGTATGGATGAGAACCGGTTCCTATCCACCGGATTTGAAATAATACGAGAAAACATTTTAAAATGCCCAAAATTCCTTATTTACTTTGATTATACTAGGAAGGGAAAGTTTTGAAAGCACAGCACAAAAATTAAAATTGAAACTTTTAAGCTATTATGTATTACGTTGATTGAAAGTATACTGAAATTTATCTTGGTATGATTGATGGTTGATATTAATACTTTTGTTATAAGTAGATGTGTTTAGTGCCCCAGCAAAATTAAGGATAGATGCCACTGCTTTTGGCCTACCTATTCTTTTGACGTCAGGAAATACCCTATACCCCATATCTTTTCTATGATTTTTCCCCTTTCCATTTCTCTTTCCCTCTACTATGACGTTAACAGAATAGGTAGGCCAAAAGCAGTGACATCTATCCCCATTAAGAGGGGAACTTTAGACAGCGGCATATCTATAAACACTTTTATAATAAAAAATCCACTCACAAAGTTTAACAAAAAATACGTGTAGCATCTCGTATCTCATTCTAACTTTATATACTGAGAAAAGCGACGCAAGTGCAACTAAATGATGATACTGACTGAGAGAAGCTTTGAGACGTTTATATTAAAAAAAAATTAACATAACACTAGATTTTTAGTCTTTTATAGTGCTGTCATATTGAATTTCAGACTTTTGAAACCCGCATACAAAAGACCACAAGGAAATGGGTAAGCAATAAACGTAGTAAGACAAGAGAGGTAATGTTTTATTGAGCCAATAGGAGAATCGCATCGAAACATACATTAAATCTCATTGGTTGAAATTGTGAACACATTTTGTTACGAATGCATGTTTTTTTTTCATTTAATACATAGATAAAAGTCAGCTGTAAACAGTATATTTTCTTAGTAGAAAGTTTTGCTGAATCAAACTTAATTGCCAAAAATTTCGTCTTAAATTTAAAAGCTTCAAATAGAGGTAGATTCTTAAAAAAAGTTAGTCTGGCTACTCGCTGGTGAGGCAAAATTATTTTTGTGAAAAATCCTCCAAAATCGCAATTAAATAAAATCTTAAAAGGGTCGATAACATATAATTTTGTTAAATTTTTGTAGATTTTTAATGTGCTTTTGGATGATTTTTCACAAAATAATTTTGCCTCAATATCGAGTAGCGAGTATCATTTTTAAAGAAATCACATCAACTTGAGTCGAAAGTAAACAATCTGCTAGAAATGTTCCTTCTTAGATTTGACGAAAAAAAGGGTACAGAATATGCTTCTAGTCTTATATTTCTATTTTGTAAACCAAGGAAAGATATTAAGGGTCATTAAATTGTTTAAAGGTATCTTTATCTTTATATGATTATCAAGCTGTGTAAATTAACTTTAATTATCAAAATATGTATGAAAGGAGGAAAGTTAGAAAAAAAAACTATTTTTCTGATCACAATTGACATAAAATGTGTTAAAGTGTATCAAAATTTGAAAGTATAGAAAGTTGCAGGCATACAAATTACAGAAGGATTGACAGACATACAGACAGACAGAAGAAAAACAGAAGAACTGACAGACAGACAGACAGAAGAAAAACAGAAGGACTGACATACAGACAGACAGACAGAAGAAAAACAGAAGGACTGACATACAGACAGACAGAAGAAAAACAGAAGGACTGACAGACAGACAGACAGACAGAAGAAAAACAGACGGGCTGACAGACATGAACACAGTTATAGAGCAGCTTTGCTACTAAAATTTAATTATTATTTTTATATTGTATTTCCTTGTCCTACCCTACCCAAAATTGCCCTTGCCGCAGGCCCTTAATTATGGATTTGCAATGCATGACAAAAGTGTTTATCTTTTTTTTTAGAAACGAAGCTTTTACATAATTAGGGGAGATGCATCTCTAAAATAAATGCCTAAAAATTTAAGTATGTCCTTAAACAATATCCAGTATTTTCAAAATTTCTTAACAATTTTATATTGTAATTATATACGATAGACTAATAAAACAATGTTCTGTCTATCAAGTTCTGACACTCCACATGTGTTAATGTTCGTCTACCGTCTGATTTTATGGATGTTGTCTTCCTTGTTATTAAATTTTGAAGCTGCGAGACTAAAAAGTTCATTAACAAAGCAAAGCAAGATTTATTGTCAGTAATTTGTGAAATTTTGACCGGCGCAAAAATTATTTCCACAAATAATACCAATCTACTTTAGGTAGAATTTGGAGGGTTAATAAACTGCTTATTTTACTATTCTTGTACCCTTGTTAATGAAGAGTATCTAACATGTAGAATATAATTAAGAAAAAACCTATGCCATATATGTAGGGACCATCCTTCAAGTTTGCTTTGACCCATGTTTAACCTATTATAAATCATCGTACTGTCCAATCATTTCCACAAAAGGTATAGTTTTTAAAAGCGAAGCTTTTCTATAATTAGGGTCGTTCCGTCCGTCTGTAACTGATATCTTTTTTTGTTAATTAAGGCACGTTAGAATTGTCCTATCGATACAAAATTTTGCATGGTGATTATTGTAGTAGTTAGGTACTATTTACAAAGCGTAGCAACATTATAATCGTTACCAGAATATCCGTACGTCCATTTTAAATATGTTGATTTTTAACTTTTTAACAACAAGTTTTTATATCATAAAATTATCCGATTGATCTAACTTTTGGAATATTGAATCCTAGGACAACAAAGTACAATGTTATAAGGTAAGCATCTCTATGATCAAGTCCTAAAATGTAAGTATGTCACTAAACATTCTGTACTAAAGCAGTTTTTTTTAACAAATTTACTTACAATTTAGTTTCGATTTTTAAACAATATTTTGATAATGGAGTTCTGACACTCTTCGAGAGTTAATGTTCGTTTGTTCTACCGTTTCAGAGCTTCGTTTTTATGGATGTTGTCATCCTTGTTCCTTTTCTTTTTAACGTTATTACAAACTATCACAACTGCAAATTATTACTATAACATATAACACAAAATTATATTTATCATAATGTTATTTATTTTTTTTTCAAGAATATATTTTTCTTGTGCGTTAATAAACTTTCACCTACAGGGTGTCCGTCGCAAACTGCTTTTAAAAACAATTATTACTCCATTAATATTTGAGCTATCTTAGTAAGAAAAAAAGGATTTGGCAGCTTTATACGATAGTAATGAAAAATCCGCAAACCTAACACAAACAAATCAGCCAGGTAATACATAACAGGTTATTTTTATTGAATATAAGACTGATCTTCACATCTCAGATTCTTGAATATTAAAAATTTTATGTTTGCAATGTAAAGCCGGTTCTATTGGTGTGCTTTGAAAGTCTGTGCGACCATCCGTTTGGCCCCTTGCTCATTCTAAAGTTTACAAAGCAAATATTTTCTTATAGGTTAGTCTAAATTCAATAAAATCAAACTTTTATGTACTGCCTCGTAGATATTTTCCTGTTTATTTTGTGGGTTTTTTTTATCATTAATCTATAAAATGGTCAGAAGTAGGTTGCCAAATCCTTTTTATTCTACTAACATAGCTAAAATAAGAAATCAATAAAACAGTTTACGACGGACACCCAGTATATCCAAACCAAATTCCAAAAATAAGTAACAATGGCTCTACAAATATGTAACAATGGCTCTACAAATATGTTATGTGTTTAGATAATCTTCACGATAACGATTTTCTAAAAATGAAACTTTTTTATAATTAGGATCGGTCTGTACATACGTCCGTGATTGTTAGCTTTTTTCGTTAGTAGACATGTTATAATTGTCATATCAATTTTAAACTTTGTATGATGATTTCTATATAACTGCTGGCACGATTAAGGAAGTGTAGCAACTCTATAATCATTATCAAAAAGATTGTACGTCCATTTAAAACATGCTGATTTTTAACTTTTAGACAATGATGTGTCTACTACATATTTAAAATATTAAGTATTCCAAACCCTAAACGTATCGTATTTCGAGAAAAATCAAAAGGGAATTTAGAGACATGATAATATTGAAATTGGGGAATATTAATTAACGTCGCCAAGAATTCTATTTCAAGAATATGATATATATTCCCCTCTCCGTTCGTTCACAAATAGCTCCCTATTTATATTTTTCTAAATATTCAAATTTCTTAATATTTATTTACGAAGTGCTTCGTAAATAAATACTAGATTTTGAAAAATAATAAATTTTTACGTTGTATATTTCTATTTCTGAAATAAATCACGCAATCTTAAATGAAGTATTCGTTAAACAATTCCGAAATAAAATTTACTAAATATATTAGACTTTTAGGTTCTTTCTATGAAATTAATGTGATGACATAATTTCCTTACTCCAAAAAGTCTACCTGTTAAGAATACGACATTTTAGACGTCTTACTTTTTTCATTGCTTTTTTTACAGGGTAAAATAAAAATTCTTCCTAATATTAAAAAAGTATAATTTTGCATTACGTAAAAAAAGTATATAACGATAATGAAATATATTAAAGTTAACTTATAATAGTTTGTAATTGTATTTGTAACAATATATTTATAGATTCCCCTACCAATTTACATTTTTACCACCATTTTTACTATTTTTCTTTGTTGTCGGTTTCCAAGAAATTATTAAGATTAATAATATTATAGATATCTTCAAATATGAAGTGTTGGGATGTGTGAAATATTTTTAACAAGGATGACAATATCCATTAAAGCATAACATTAACATAAATGCATAAGTATAATCAAAATTATAAGTAAGTATTCTGTCTATAAATTATATAAAATACTAACATATTAATGATGAACAGACTGACGTCTATAACCAACACAAATTATAGAAAAGCTTCGCTAATTCCTAGTATTTTCCATAAGTTTTGTTTTGTTATTTCTTGGGTGGGGGGGGGGGGAGGGGAGGGGTCAATATCAAGTGTTGGGATGTGTGAAAAATTTTTAACAAGGATGACAATATCCATTAAAGCAAAACATTAACATAAATGCATAAGTATAATCAAAATTATAAGTAAGTATTCTGTCTATAAATTATATAAAATAGTAATACTAACATATTAATGATGAACAGACTGACGTCTATAACCAACACAAATTATAGAAAAGCTTCGCTAATTCCTATTTTCCATATGTTTTGAATTGTTATTTCTTGGGTGGGGGGGGGGGGAGGGGAGGGGTCAATATTTGTATCGTAACGGTCAACCTTCAAACTAGGGGGGGCGAGGTAGGGGTGAATCAATATCATTAGCATATATATATCGACAACATTTCTTAAATAGGGGAGGGGTGAGACTACACTAGTGTAATAAATTATTATCGATTCAGCGTTTTTTTTTTTTTGGGGGGGGGGGGGGGGAAACATTTATGACCTCATAAAGCTAAGGGTCAACTCATCATACAAGAAATATGAGACCTTAGAGAACAAGGACAAAACGTTACAATTTACAAAACTAACTCCAATCCAAATAAAATAAAAATATTTATTTTCATTTTATTTAAGTCAACATAGTTTATTTATTTATTTAGAATATTTATTTCATTAAAGTAAAAAAAGTTATGATTATTGTTTTGTTAGTATGTTAGGTTAAATTAGTACATATTACTTGAGTTAGAATGATTAATACATTATTTAATGGTTATTGGTGGTTTATTTTTTAACTTTTCTTTCACTTTATGATATTAGCAAGTTTGATATATGGTTGAGTTGAAATGTAGAAGACAGTAAGCAGGGTGGAGGGTTGGAGAATGTAGGGTGTTGGAACTTTGGAAGGTGGATTATTATAGAGTAGATACGCTGAAAGCCTGAAACAAAAAATCTTAAGTCTTAACAGCTATGTGAGGGAGAGGGGGGGGATGGTAATTTATCTATCTTGCTTAGCGTTCGGTTAATTCTAAATTAATGAATAAATAAAAGCTATCTATCTTAAACGGACGTACGGAGGGACGGACCGACCGACCCTAATTATAGAAAAGCTTCGCTTTAAAAAAATAAATTTTACTTTTATTTGAGCCAATGTTAGATAAAAAGTTAATAATTTAACCAACCAATTAAAATATCCTTGTATTTATGTTTTGACATGTCCTATAATCAATAGGCATCTATTAAATGTAATCTAAACAAGGATAACAAGATTATCATCCATTGTCTTATCTCCTAAGGTGTACTTTACAACCCTCTCACATACTCACACGACAATACAAATACACATAATAAATACTAGGATATGACAATGAAAGAAAAATCGAGATTTTTGGAATAAAGAAAGGGGAGAATAAATTATTTAAAAGTCTTATCTATTATACAAATTTTATATCTAAGTTTTCATATTTATTGAATTGTTTACAAGTAAAACTGATATGGTTCTGATATCGCAAAAACCAATCAACCAATATTATTTTTTTATAATTCATTCTAAAAAAATAAAAAAAACTCATCAATATTTAATTTTTAAAGTTTTCATATTTATTGAATTGTTTAAAAGTAAAACTGATATGGTTCTGAGTTCTGATATCGCAAAAACCAATCAACCAATATTATTTTTTTTATAATTCATTCTATAAAAATAAAAAACTCATCAATATTTAATTTTTAAAAAAAATTTGTATAAAAAGTAAAAAAAAACACTGAGAAAATATTAGGTGTAGAGGTTTCGTGTTCTTTCTAGACAGCTATATTGGCTATTTTTCCAAATTTTGACGGAACGAAAAAATTTATTGGAAAATATCAGTAAATATTAACTTTCAGGATCGTAAAAATTTAGAAAAGATTTTAATATTTCTGTTTCATGTCCATTTTCAACCCTTTCCCTAATTATTATCAACGACTTTGGACCGTTCGTAGATAGGGGGAATATCTGAGAAATATTGACCCGTGGGTTTCAAATTTCCATCGTCAAAGATATATTGGATTTATTTCAAGTAGACATATGTCTGCTTTTAGACAGCAAAATTTTGTTTAATGTTTAATATAATTATCCTATGCATCTGATCTTTGGAATAATGATTCCTAGAACAATAAGACTCTGCATCCCAGAAGTTCGAAGGTTTGTAAGATGGGCGCATACTGATGTTACTAATCAGAATCTGTATCTATGGGTCAGTTTTTGGTCACTTGGAGGTGAAAGGAAATTTGGGGAAATTTTTGTTCTATTTTTTTGTTGGACACCCTGTTGAGCTGTGGTGTATAATATGTATAATTATATTTTTGGTGGGGGATTTATGGCAAATAATGCACCTACTCCATCCAACATTACCTCTCACGAGATTGTTTAGTCCTTTGACACTGTACATAATCATTATTTGAATGATTTGTCCTTAATTTTTATTCATATTCAATTTTATTGTTTGTATATGAATCGAATATCTAATACTTGTATTATAATACTATTATTATTATTTTTTGTTATGTTTGTCATAAATTAAATATCTAATCTAATCTAAACTTGTTATCTAACTTGGGCTATTTAATTTTCTCGTACGAAAGATAAGAAAAAGAAAGCTAAAGATGTGCTTTCTTTTTCTAAATGTAAACATAAGCAAATTATTTATGTGTATGTATATTGTATAAATGGATTTAGAATATATGTGGATATTATGGCAGGGGAAAATTTAGCTTGCTAACATGGACATCATTAAATTGTCGTTTATTCAGTAGGAGGGGAGGGGATGGATAGGGGGAGGTCGTTATTTAAGCAAGTTACAAGATTTACTTTCTTAGAGTACATAATAATCTGGTGTAAGATCCAACTGATAATAAATCCATTATTCTATAGTGCATATTTGTATAATTCTTTTTAAATTTTGCGCTAGAGCCTAGTTAGTAGTGATAGTAAGCCGGTTAGTGTTATGAGAAAGCAAGAAAATTAGTTTTAATTTCATGTTTTATCCTTATATATAAAAGTACCAGGATTTCTTTCTGTGTGCCGGTCTGTACCGAAAAATCTCGCTGAGCCGATATTGTCTTTACAGTGAAGCTTATATTTCAAGGGAAGGTTTTTAACTATTTTAAACGAAAGTAAAAATTGAAGAGGGGGCGAAATTTACCACCCCCCCCCCCATATTACCTGAAGTGTACCTATATACCTCGCCTCTAGGGGTGTAGCCGCTAATTATATATTTATCTATATATAGTAACTGAAATAGTTTTTAAAAATTTGTCAGTTTATCTATAAGATCTCATAAACAGCTAAGATTTTTGTACATTTACATAAGTTATTAAAAAAAGATTGTATAAAATGAAATTATGTAATGTTTGTGGAGTACCTGCCCCCCGACATTGTGGGGGATGTGGAAATTTCAGGTGATTTATTTTTTGGGCTTTCCCTCATATTGCCTTGTAATCACAGAACTCCTTCCTGATTTGTAAAATGAATGCAAAATAAGGGGGTTGGGTAGTTATTTATCCCTAACCTTACAGTGCACCCTAAAACATTTGGACCCATTCCTTTGTCGATTTAACCCATTTAACCCTGCAGGGCAGCATGTGCCCAGTATAACCGAACCCTTCTTGGCCTAAATTATACCACTACCCCCCCCCCTTATTTATTTTTTCAAAACAAGGAGCAGAGGGAAATCTACCTATATTTTGTATCTGTCTACGATCTGTATTTATACCGTTTGACTATCTATCGTATTGCTGTCCACCTGTCTGATTGTGTGTATTTGTGTCTGACAAGCTGACATATGTAACGTCTTCCTATTTTGCCCATTAAAAGTTTGTTGTATTTAGTACGTATTTCTTCAACTTCTTAACTTCTTCTCTTAAATTTATAATTGTCAAATGAATATTGTGACTGTATAATAATTTATTGATCTTTTTCATTAAAAATCTACAATATTATTAGCTCGTTATAGCTGCGCTATTTGTGGACATAATTGTCCTTGTTATTAATATTTGTATCAACATTGGCAAGATAGGATATAAGAAATGTCATGTTTTTTTCCTTTTATGGATTATTATTGATTTCTTGTTTTGATGGGTAAAAACCAGGGAGGGAGGAGACATTGGGCTGTTTATTACACTGGTCCCCTTAGTTTTATGACAACGTTTTCTTAATCTTTGGCTAACAACTTTGGGGACTTTTATTACATTATGATTGGTTGGTTTATTAAGTTAAGTGTCCTAACGTTTTAACCACTAATTGTAATCTACAGAAGGGGTAATTTTAGTGTATCCTCACTGGGGATGTACATCAATTTATCGACCATTGTCTTAACCCTTTAGGTCCATGGTTAGAAAGTAAGGGCGTGCACACGATTCATGCTGGGAGGGTAAAGTACCTAAAAGTATACCCCCCTCACATATTTTTAACAAGTCGACCCTCCCCTATTTTCAATTTTAGTTTGAAAAAGAAAATTTTATAGTTTTAAGTGCATTTAGGGGTGATTTCTCTCGGGGGAGTAATGGTACCCTCCCAAAATAAACTTTCCCAATGCCTGTGATAAGCTACACTGTAAAGGAGAATCATATTGGTTCAGCTGTTAGCAAAATCCTTCACTGCACACAGACTGAAACACTATTACACAGACGGTCAACATGTTACTTTTATATTAGAATTACAGGATAACCTTTGTTTGATTATCTCAAGGTTTTGTAATACACATTACACACATTAAAATTCAGCAGACAACGCAGTGTGATGGTGGTATTCCTTTATAAGCTTAGTTGATCACATAATCCCTCCTCCTTTATGCAACTCTGCTATTGTAAAAACTTTTTTAGTATGGGTTCGAAACTGATTAATATCCGGTAAATTATAACCGGTTTTCAGCCATACTGAAAAATTGTGTATAGCATTGTATTACAGACAATTTTATACGAATGATAAAATCAAATCATGAAATAGATACCAGTTTTAGTAGTCTTAGGCACTTTGGGGCTAATAAACTGGTTTTAATCTCTTTTTAGTAGCGAAGCTACTCTATAATTCACTTTGTCCGTCAGTCAGTCCGTCAGTCAGTCAGTCCGTAACGCTATGGGGGAAATGGGATTTACTCAGCTCCTATAAAAGATAGAATGCTGAAATTTTTTGACAACATTTCTATTAATAAGGAGCACAATTAACTATAAAACATCAATGGCGATCGGACCGCTTTTTAGCAGGTTTAATGCTATTTTTGTATTTTTCACATTTTTCTCCATATCTTTGGTGTTTATGGTCCGATTTCCAAATTTTTTTCAGTTATAGAAATCAAAATTAAATTTCCTTTTTTTAAAGAAAACAACTATGACGGTCAGACTACCTTTAGACAGGTTTTAGGCTATTTTGTATTTTTCACATTTTTCTCCATATCTTTGGTGTTTATGGTCCGATTTCCAAAAAAATTTCAGTTATAGATATCAAAATTAAATTTCCTGTCGTTTAAAGAAAACAACCATGACAGCCAGACTGCCTTTTTTTGCAGGTTTTTGGCTATTTTTAATTTTTTCCTTATTTTTCCATTTCTCTTATGTATATGTCCGATTTTCCAAATTTTTAAAGTTAAGGATATAAAAATTAAATTTCCTGTTGTTTTAAGAAAACAACTGTATTCACATCCATGAATTTTTGGGCTTCGCTACTTATGGATGTTGTCATCCCTGTTTTTATTATAATATCCGCGAAAAGCTGTCTATAACACAATGCGATAAATAACTATAATCTAATTATCGACAAGCATTATTCAAAAGCATCAATAGCATTTTATGATGTATAATATATGGCATTAAATACGAGTGGCAATGTCTGATACTTTATCTAATCTAACCTAGAAGATCAGAAGGACATCAAAGCTTTTTTGTGTAGGGGGGGGGGGATTATTCTCAGTAGAGGGATAGATCATGATTATCCCATCAAACAACACATTTTTTTCCCCAAAATAAAACCTGGGAAGGGGTTATTGCCCCACTAATGATTGGAGGATTATTGCCAGCAAACCTGTACCTTTCCTCATGATATATCCATTAAAAGATTAAGTGTTTGTGTATCTGTATTCTGTATACTGGGAAATAAAGTTTGACCATTGCATTGGTGGATAAAGTGATGTACATTGTACATTCCCCGAAGGTGATTCACAAAATTAACGCTTCTGTAGATTACAATTAGTGGTTGAAACATTTGGACACTCAACTCAATGAACCAACCAATCAAATTTCAATACAAGTACCCAAAGTTGTTAAGCCAAGAAGACGTCATTATAAAACTTTTGGGACAAGTGTAATATTCAGCCCAATGTCCCCTCTCTCCTTGATTCAGTATGTACAGGGATATAAAGTTAGACCATTTTGGTGGATAAATATATCTTCCACTCTTTGAAACTATCGAGCAGAGGAACCCCTCCACTGTTTATTTTGAATTAAATTGAAAGGTTAGGGGGAGGGGGAAGTTTTTTCTTCCTATAACTAACCCCTGAGGGCCTGAGCTTTCGTGGCTACCCATTACTCAATATAACCTAATCTAAGCTAACCTAAAGCAATAAACAAACAAAAGAAAAACAAACCCTCCTTTATTTTCAATTAGTTTAAAAATGAGTTGGGAAGGGGGTTTCTATGCTCGATAAGGTAATTTAAAGGATATTGGTTAATAACCACCGACGGAAAAGAATGTTAATGTTGCTGATTAGCTTCGCTTTAAAAATGTTCTTAACCTTAATACTACAAAATAAAATCAAAGTACGATTACACAAATGTAACAAACACACACACACACACACACACACACATAACCTTACACACACACACACACACACACTCACACACAAACAAACAAACAAACAGACACACACACACACACACACACACACACACACATACACACACACACACACATACACACACATGGAAAAACAAATTACACAGAAAGTTGAAGGAAAAATAGTTAGCACGGTCAGATTATAAATTGTGTTTTCAGATTGGTTTTCATTATTTCTAATCACTCTTTTTTCTCTTTTTCTCTCTCTGTTTCTTTGAGTATTTCTATCTGCTACGCTCCTCTAGAGAGGCACTAAAAGGGAATTCAAATTCTATTTTTTAGATATTTGTGTGGGGGGGGGGGGAGGGTGTTAATAACCTCCCCCAAAATAGTTTTAAACCTACAAGAAGAAATATTCTAAAGGAGAACCATATCGGTTTAGTGATTAGCCAGATCCACAGCATAAAATAGCCTTACGACAAAAAAAGCTTCTTAAAGAAAATAGCCTCATTTGTAAATAATGATCATGGTTGCAGTGCTCGGCCCCATGGCCTGTCTAGTCGCGGGCGCTCGGTCCCCTAGCTATACAACCTAACATAAAAATTGCAACCTAAAAAATTTGCCAACTTCTTGTAAATTACACGAAAATATAAAAACATAGGTGGGTTACATAGAATTTTTTCTTTCAATTATTAGGATATGTTATGTTTGGTTATATAGCTAGGGGGACGAGTGCCTGCGGCTAGGCAAGCTAGAGGGTCTGAGCGCTGCGGCTAGGCTGGCCAGGGGGCCGAACGTTGTGGCCATGATCATTATTAACAGCTGAGGTTATTTTCCTTAAGTAAGTGTTGTTAGGGTGTTTTATCCTAGAGGCTATTTTGTCCCCGAGAGGGAAATTGGAGTATCAATTTTATAGGTACCAACTTTTAATAACATGCTCCATCTTGAAACTTTTTGTATTTTCATTCATATGGTAGTGTTCAAAATTTACAACCAATAACTTTCATCTACAGAAGAGGTATCATTGGATAGAACTTCAATTGTTTTATCCTAAAGACCCCTGGTTAAAGATGTGGATTTTGCAATGAAACTAAACTTTTAAAAATAATTGTAGTTACTGTTCTGAGAAGCACCAGAAATCAGATTGGAGTGAGCACAAGAAAGTCTGCAGGCCGTTCAGGTATTAAATTTTGCCTGAAGACAGGATTTATCTGCAAGACAGCATTGGCCCACTTCAAGTCACTCCGACCATGACAGGCTTTTGCTTTGAGCAGATGAAATTACATATTTACAAGCCGAGATCAAAAGCACCATACCACATACAACCAGAACAAATTTTTTATTTAATTTTTCTATTTCCCTTGCTGGGGTAGCTAAACCGTCCACAACCTGTCCCTAATCTATTCGCTTCTGCCCTTGCCCTCGCTTCCCCCTGTGGGCATACTCACACATACTACTTACTATCTTTTAGAATAGAATATATGTACCTTTAGTTTTTACTTAGATAATTTTCTTACATAATTTGCAACAGCTAGCATTAATATGTAGTTATGCAACACCCTCAAATTATTTTATCAAGTTTGTGACTTTTAAACTTTTTCAAGCAATAAAATAGGTGTCCTTATTGATATTTGCTTATTTGTATTTGTGATAACAATAACATTATCTACACTCACCTGTAATAAATAGTATAAAAAATAGGGAATAGGAAAACCTGCTTTACCTCTTTTTTTTACCCTTCATGGTTTTACACCACCCTGTAAATCGGCTTACTGTACACGCTTCTAATCTTAGACCTGAAATATTTATATTATTTTGTCTTATGGTCGACCATTAACTGCAGGTGTTCCACAGTAAAACTGTAGCTATATTTGCCATAGAGATTAGTGCGAGGATTAACAAGTAGCGTTTAGTTATCTATCTATCCATTAAACTTTTTAGTAGGTTAATTTTATATTTCTCTGTTGGTTGGTCAGTGATGCATTTCTCTTTCTCCAAAATAACATAGACAACTGTAATTTCCAGGATAACTAGGTCTAATACACTAATGACTTTTCCCATTAGGGTATTCACGCAAAAATGGAGGTGGGGGGAGGGGAATCAGATTCCCGCCTTAACAAAATACCTCAAAATTGTGAAATGATTAGTACAGGCGTTTTAAGAAGTTGGGCTTGAGGGGAGAAAAGTACATCTAGGGGAAAGAAGCATCCATCATTGGACATATTTATAGTGCCTTAAAGTGGAGAACCCAATCGGTTCACTTACAAATAAAAAACAATACTTTTTTTCAAATGATGATTATTGTTTCATATTATGAATTAATTTTTTTTATAGAATAAAACATTCTGCAGAACTGGGCGACTATTTAGTAGCAGATAAAGATCTAAAGGTAAATTCACTATTTCAATAACATTGCTTAAATAACAGTGCTTTTTTATAGAGGTATAGGTTAATTCTGTTTTTAGTTTAGAATATCTGTTGATCCTGGGTTTTATATAATTTCACAGCCAAAGTTTTTAATGTATTTTTATATACAAAAACATTTTTTTTAATCTTTCTTATTCTCCCTTTTCTTAAGGAGGAAGGAAACATTAAACTGTTAACAAAAGATTGTTTAACATCTTCTCTCATTCGTTGGTTTAAAAACACTTAAAATTCTTAATTGGTTGAAGCCAACTTGAACTATCCAAACTTTTCCAATTTTAATTTATTCTACAGAAAGAGTAAATATGTTTATCATAATTGGGGTTGTAGAGCAATCTATCATCAAATATTTTATCCCGTAAGTCTTTTTTTCCTTTTCCTATTTTTAATTCTCTTATGTTTTATCTAAGTATTGATTTTCTTTAGGCAGGAGACCTTGTGCTTTATGAAGAGGCAGCAGTTTTGGGTCCCCTCCTCGGTCCTATGGTAATGCAGGAATTTGTGATCAATTTTATTACTATCTTGTATAATATACTTAACTAAAATAAAAAATTTAAATTTTCATTTGATACTGGACTTAAAAGAAATAAAATTTTCACTAATAAATGCTGCAGAAAGATGGCAATCAGAAGAGTTTATGTCTTGGCTGCTATTTTCCAGCTTTTGATTATCAGTGTTCTAGTTGTCAGGTGCCACTGTGTGGTCCTGCCTGCCAGAATAGTAGTCCACATATCCAGGTACAGATACAAAAGTTAATTTTGATTTACAATGGTATAAACTGGGAAGCTTTTAGCAATAGAAGAAACAAAAGAAGAGGTTTTTAGAAAAACAGTAATTTTAACCCTCATTCGAAAAGAGGGGGTGGGGTTGTTCTGATAAAAGTTCTCATTTGATGATCAGAAAAATTCATATACCTATCCAGGTAGAGATAAAAACTTTAGGTTAAGTTTAGAATGGTTACTAGAAATAATAACTAGAAATATGATTATTTTGATTTTTCTGTTTTCTGTATTCGCTATTCATTTTAAGGGAAACTGTTATTTTGTATTGAAAACTAAATTTTTGGGTGCTGTGACTCGTTAAAGTACAGAAAATTGGCTTTTTTTAAAAGCGAAGCTTTTCTATAATTAGGGTCGGTCCGTCCGTACGTCCGTCCGTCCGTCCGTACGTCCGTACGTCCGTAACGGATAGCTTTTTCCGTTAATTTAGGCATGTTAGAATTGTCCTATCGATTTCAAATTTTGCATGGTGATTCATTTAGTAATTAGGTACGATTTAGAAAGCGTAGCAACTTTATAATCATTACCAAAATGTCCGTACGTCCATTTTAAACATGTTGATTTTTTTTTACTTTTTTAACAACAAATTTTTATGTGATCTAATCATCGGATTGATCTGATTTTTGGTATATTGATTCCTGGGACAACAAAGTATAATGTATTAAGCGAAGCAACTCTATAATCAAGTTCTAAAAATGTAAGTATGTCCATAAAAATTTTCCTGTATCAAGCAGTTTTTCAACAAATTTACTTACAATTTTGCTTTGACTCTTATAAATTTATATTATGATAATCAAGTTCTAACACAATACAAGTGTTAATGTCCGTTTGTCCTACCGTTTCAGTACTTCGCTTTTATGGATGTTGTCATCCTTGTTTATATTGGATGGTCAATACATTATTGGTTGGACATAAATCCCGCTATATGATTTAGGAGTGTGAAATACTAAAGACAAATAATCTTGGAACGAAAATTAAGGAAGACCCTGAATTAATAGGAATTATTACTCCATTAAGGTAATTTTTATACAAAAGCAACAGGATGTTTGTCTTTCTGTCTGTACAGGAAATCTCTCTCTCAACTTTACATACATTTAAGCTCTTGGAAGGTTTTTTTTTATCTTTTTAGGGGAGGGTGCCTCCACTCTCGCATGAGATATCGTCCCCATTTCTCCCCACATTCCTCCAATTGTTTTTGCTTTAATTCAAACTATAATTTTAGGCGGTGGTCGACTATCCCACTCCCCTCTTTAAAGTGGTCCTAAAATGCTAAATATTAATATAAATTTACTACATTTATAAAAAAAACTAAAGGAAATAAATGAAGATAAAAAATTCCTTTGGTATATTTTCCAAGTAAAAATGATTAGAAGAAAAATATACTATAACGCAGGGTTCAAATGAAGAAAATTTGTCGATTTCTCTCAAAGTGCCAAAGCGAGCAGAGAGTAGCGGATCAAAGTGCCTTAAAAATCAGCCATGTGACGTCATAAAAATGAGGGAGATGAGATGGGAAAGAAAACCTCAAAAAAGAGATGGATAATCCCTCATTTTTATGACGTCACATGGCTGATTTTGAGACACTTTACTTTGTAACGCTACGAGCAAAGAACCCCCCTCCCCTTATTTTTAATTAAGAAAGGTTTTTCGCCCAGTGGCGTCATGTCACCGCAAGTTTAGGCTATGCACGGTTAGGGCCCTCAGTAGGGATAAGGCATAGGAGGAAATAACTAACACCCGCCCCCCTCCACCACCCCTGAATGTAAAAAATAAAGCATTGGTTCAGTGCTTCATAAACACTTTTTGAAGGAGATCAAGCGAGTATTTAAATATGGTGTGTGTTTGCATCACAGACCTATATAAACTACTTGCTGAGTAGCTTTGCTACTACAAGTACAAAATTAGATTTTCAAAGAAGGTGTATCAACTTTTTCACTTTTTATTTAAGATAGCTAGCCGGTTCTTTTAGTAAGTAGTAGATGTAAATTTTTTCATAGAATTCAGATATGCAATCGGTTTTTTTGTAGACCTCTTATTTTTTAAGTAATTTAAGTTTTTTAAAAAAATAATTAAGTCGGTTTTAAGGTACTAAAACGCAACAAAATAAAAGAAGAAAATGGCCAGTATGAACAAAAATAGTAAGATCTTTAATTTGACACCTTACTTTTAAAATTCTGTTGAGTAATTATTGAAAAAATCAATTTTTTTAACCTCGGTTTAATCAAAACTTTGAAGTAAAATATAATCTTCCACAGGCATAAAAAATATGGGTTCATATATAACTTTAGAATCAGAAAAATATTATGAATCCATTGTAAGCTAAATTGAAAAAGTTTTATAAAACTATAATAAAAAATATAAGTTTATTTTAAGAATTATAATTTTCGGCTTTAAAGGGTTGAACAACTTGAAAACTTGAAACTTGAAATAAACCTAAATAAATATACATACAATGTAACAGATATTTTTTAAACACAAGAAACAATAAAGCATTTTTAACTGCATTGTTTTGAAGTTTATAAACAGATTGAAGCATATTTGTTCATAATTTTTCGTTCTTTACATGTTATGTAAGTATCACTATTTTCATTGTAGTATCTATTGTATATATTCTATGAACATTATCCTTTTTTTTTGTCAAATCTATTGGTTGAGATTTTGAGGTTAAGCTTCCCGATTAGTCAATTTTTGAGACTTGTGATTGGCTAGTTTAATATTTACAATTAAGTGTTACCTGTAAAAAATAATACGTTAGGCCATTTTTATTATTTTAATTTTTTACTTTTTTCAATTTTGCTTACAATGGATTCATAATATTTTTCTGATTCTAAAGGTATATATGAACCCATATTTTTTATGCCTGTGGAAGATTATATTTTACTTCAAAGTTTTGATTAAACCGAGGTTAAAAAATTTGATTTCTTCAATAATTACTCAACAGAATTTTAAAAGTAAGGTGTCAAATTAAAGATCTTACTATTTTTGTTCATACTGGCCATTTTCTTCTTTTATTTTGTTGCGTTTTAGTACCATAAAACCGACTTAATTATTTTTTTTAAAAAACTTAAATTACTTAAAAAATAAGAGGTCTACAAAAAAACCGATTGCATATCTGAATTCTATCAAAAATTTTACATCTACTACTTACTAAAAGAACCGGCTAGCTATCTTAAATAAAAAGGGAAAAAGTTGATACACCTTCTTTACAATTTAACTTGAATTTTGTATTTACTCAAGGCTTTAGAAACTTAATCTCTATCTTGCTTCTTTATTAACAGCGAAGCTTTCATACCGTCAAGATCGTTTAGTTTTTATCCTGATATGATGATTCCTGTAACAATTGGGTATTAACTGGAAAGCGTTGTAATTTATCTGTAATTCCAGACGTTTATTTAAATATATTTTTAAAGTCTTATTTTTAGAATAATGATTTCTGTGTTGATTAGGCACTCTGTTATAAGTAATACATCTCTGTCATCAAGTCTTTTTTTTAAGTAGTCCTGTAAGTTTCCTCTATTAACAGTTCTGGGGTGGTTTTTTGTTTGCTTGTCAGATTTGTTGAGCTTCGCTTTTATGGATTTTGTGATCCTTTTGCTTTTTTTTATTTACTCTACCTATTTCTTAACTGTATGTGTATAATTATATACATTTTCTTTGCATAAAATCTAACTTCTAAGATTTTCAGTGCATTAAAGTTAAAATAAATAAATTTTGCTTTGAAATAATAACTTAGTTACTTAAGTAATGTGGAGGATTGTAAGGGATAAGACAATGGATGATAAATTAATACATATCCCCATGTATGATGATTAAATTATCCTCATAAATACTCACATTGTCTCTACCTTTCTAAACTTTATTTTGGCCACTGAATATCTACTTTATAACTGTCTTGTCCGTTTGTCCAACCATAATTATTTACTGCGTATTGATGTTGTCATCCATATTCATATTAAAATATTTCTAAATATCGATCCCTGTTACCTTGGTTTCTTTAGAACACAATTGTTCTATAAATACACTTTCTGACTAAACTCTCTGGAGAGGTGTTCAGTCACTTCCGCACGCATATTTTCACATCTTAAAAATACACAATAGCAAAAAGTAAAGCTAAAACTTCTTAGTGTTTGAACTTAAGTAGTCATGGAGTAGTACAAGACACTTCTAGGGCCAGCTCAAGTTTAAGTAATCCTGGATACCTGTGTGGAGGTGAAGGTATTCTCCCTCTGGAGTATCTGAATCTGGCAGTATCCTGCCTGCTGGAGTAATCCTGGATACTTGTGTAGAGGTGTAGGTACTCTCCCTCTGGAGTATCTAAATCTGGCAGTATCCTGCCTGCTGGAGTAATCCTGGATACCTGTGTAGAGAACACAGTAATAGTGTCTGAATGATTATGACGTAACAAAAAAAAATAGCCAATGAGAGGCCACTATAAATTTTACTATTGGTCAATAACGGCCTCTCATTGGCTATTTTTTTTTTGTTACGTCCTAATCAGTCAGACACTATTACTGTGTTCCTGTGTAGAGGTGAAGGTATTCTCCCTCTGGAGTATCTGAATCTGGCAGTATCCTGCCTGCTGGATTAATCCTGGATACCTGTGTAAAGGTGAAGGTATTCCCTCCCTGTAATATCTGAATATGGCAGTATTCTGCCTGCTAGAGTAATCTTGTATACCTGTATGGAGGTGAAGGGATTCCCCCCTCCGGAGTATCTAAATCTAATAGTATCCTGCTTGCTGTAGTAATTCTGGATACTTGTATGGAGGTGAAGGTATTACCCCCCCCCCCCCCGGAGTATCTACATCTGATAGTATCCTGCCTGTTGGAGTAATCCTGGATTCCTGTGTGGAGGTGAAGGGATTCCCCCCTCCGGAGTATCTAAATCTAACAGTATCCTGCCTGCTGTAGTAATCCTGGATACCTGTGTAGAGGTGATAGTATTCCCTCCCTGGAGTATCTGAATCTGGCAGTATCCTGCCTGCTGGAGAAATCCTGGATACCTGTCTGGAGGTTAAGGTATTCCCCCCTAGAGTATTTAAACCTAGAAGTATCCTGCCTGCTGGAGAAATCCTGGATACCTGTCTGGAGGTGAAGGTATTCATACACTGGAAAATCTGAATCTGGCAGTATCTATCCTGCTGGAGTAATCCTGAATACCTGTGTGGATGTGAGGGTATTCCTCTCCTGGAGTAACTGTATTTGACAGTATCCTGCCTGCTGGAGTGATCCGGGATACCTGTGTGGAGGTGAAGGTATTTCCACCCTAGAGTATCTGAATCTGGCAGTATCCTGCCTGCTGGAGTAATCCTGGATAATAAATCCAACAATATCCCACAGAACCTCGAAAATTCCTAAATAAACCACCCCTAAACCCCTTTGTTTTTGTAAAACAGTTTTTATTCCATTCAAATTGATTGCATAACCATTGTCTCTTGGTTCTTGTGTTTTGCAATACAATTGCATACTGATGCTTTGCTATATCAAATAAGATAATATAAGAGGTTTAAGAGGGGGGGGGGGTGGTATATAAATTGGGCCCAACATAATGCAAAAAGAAAATATGAAGACAATAAATTTTTCTTTGTCTGTCAAATACCATGTTAGGCATATAGGATTTTCTTTTATGCATTTTCTTTTTACACTAGTGTTAACTTATTATTGCTATAAAATGTCATTTTTAGGTGTGCAGCTTCTTTACAACTATGATAAATCAACACGTCAATAAAATGATATTGTGAAATTCATAAAAGCCTTTATGAATGTATTTTTATAGAAAAAATGAAGCAAATGTCAAGAAACCATAAAAAAGTTAAGGGAAAAAAATAAAGGGTTCATAGTTCATTACAGACCATAGAGAAAAAAATAAAAGAGAGGAATCGAAGCAACTAGAAGACGAAAACAGGCAGTGGGCCCAGGGGCCTAATTAGCGCTGTTGCCGCGCTAAATTTTATTGCTATTCCACCACTTTTCAAATGGGAGGATTACAAAATTAATATGTAAAGTTTTGATAATTAGAATATAATATTTAAATTAAAAATAAAAAGAAAATATTGTTATTAAATATAAAAAATACTAAAATAACAACATCTAAAAAAATTTTTTTTTTACTTTTTACTTTTAGATATTGTCGTTTTAATGTTTTAATTAAAAATTACAAAGAATTTATTTTTATTTTAAAAAAATTGTGCATGAAAGATGAATCCTTTTATTTCTAAAAAGGGGGAAATTTTTTTCATAATAAACATTCAGCTGATTCTGACCACCCACGGCTGTTTGCTAAATATTGCTTTTCTTTTTATTCACATTATTATTTATGATTGACATACAAAAAGCCCTGGGGAGCTTTTGATTTTCGTCTGCTAAATTTTCTTTAAAAATTTAGGGATGGGGAAGTAGTATTTTACCATGAAAATGTGGTGAGTATTCATCCTCTTATCCTTTTTCCTTATGTTACAGACAGACAGAAGTGCAAGCAGACATATTTTGATGATTTTAAAAATTTAGGGATGGGGAAGTAGTATTTTACCATGAAAAGGTGGTGAGTATTCATCCTCTTATCCTTTTTCCTTATGTTACAGACAGACAGAAGTGCAAGCAGACATATTTTGCTACTAAAAAATTCAATAGGTGAACAGTCATACAAACCTTTACGGAGTAGATACTCATGTGTAAGAAAAATCTTCACAACGAATCCATATAAGCCTAACAAACAATTAAGCCTAAAGGGTAGCTTTACTAATAAAATAAATAAAAAACTTTTTCTGTATAAAAGTTAGAAAAAAAGTTAAAACTTTTACAAGTCATTAAATTTCTACAATTTTCTTTAACTTTGTCTTTTTTAGTAGCGCAGCTAATCTACAAATAGTAGTTTTCTTCCACAGCAAATCATACTTTTCGGTTTCATGTTTGAACTGATGAAAAACTACCTCTTCCTCACATTTTTGTGATGGGTTTTCTGTGCTCAACCAGGCACTTTACGGGCCACCGCAAAGAATCTCCATAAAAGTTTTTATATTGTTTGACAATTCTTTCATGCCTAAATTGTCGATCATAGCTTTCCTTACTGGGAGACGGACATACATGGCCTAAGTGTAGAAAAGTCTCGATGAAAGATATGCTGATATTTGCAAACATAATGTAGATCTTGGATCATTCATTAAAACCAGTATGTTGCTCCAAATAATTTTTAAGAACTTTCACAAGTTGTGTTGTTTAGCATCTCTACAATTTGTTTTCTTCACTATCTGACCATAGACGTCCAAGGGGGGGGGGGTAATGAGGTGATTACCCCCCCCCAAAATGAAAAAGCTTGGACGCCCCTGTATCTGACTACATTTTTCTTCACTTAATTGCTTTGAAGGACATCCCAGACGATACAATTTGGTTCTTTTAAAGATATACCTTAATTTAAAAATAAGGATGACAACATCCATAATTAGCAAAATACAGAAAAACATGGATGGACAAAAGTTCATTGAAATGAAGTGGAGGAATAGAAAAGAAGAATAATAAGAATAAGATAAAAAATAGAAATAGAAAATCCCGAATCCTCTACACATCAAGCAAACGAACTGAATCATAGAGTAGCTACAAATAACGGTAGTGGCTCATATATTTTCCTAAAGCTATCAATTTTGTCCTTTTTAAGTATTCTATTAAAGTCCTTAATTTTTAGGTTTTTCCTGTTAAAAGAAAACGATTTTCCAACTTATAACAAGGTAATATTGAAATTAAAGGAAGCCTGCAAGAAATACCACGCTTTAACTGCTGAAAGACTGCCACAAGTAGACCAAATACCCCAAATTTGAAGCCTTCAGCTTCTATAACAAAAAAGTTCTAGGCATTTTAAAATGACATTTTATGTACAATGAAAATTTTGAAAGAATTGCAATGCTCATGTTGAAAACTTTGAAATTAAACTACGTGGCCTATAAACAAAATTATAAGCTTATTTTTGTCATAAATTTAGGTTTCCAGTAACTAATTCTATTTTTACAATAAAAATACCCATTTTTATAGTCAAAATCATTAAAAAAAATTAAGTTTTACTTGCGTTGTACGAATGTACTGTAGCCAATCAGAAGGCTGAATCAGCTTAACAACCAATCACAACTAAGCTTGTATTAGTTTACCCCTTTGTTTCCGCTATGATTTTCGTTTAAAAATGCAATTTGAATCGATTTTTTTTCATAAATTTTTAACTATGAAATGTGGTGTTTTTATTGTAAAAATGTAATCAGTTACAGGCAATCTAAGTTTCTGACAAATATAAGGTTATAATTTTATGTCTTGGCAACGTAATTTAATATTGTTTTTTCTTTTATGAGCATTGGAAATCTTTCAAAAATTCCATTGTACATAAAATGCTATTTAGAAATGCCTAGAACTTTTTTGTAATTGAAGCTGAAGGCTTTAAATTTGGGGTATTGGGTCTTCTTGTGGCAGTCTTTCAGCAGTTAAAGCGTGTTATTTCTTGCAGGCGTCCTTTAAAGAATAGTTATTTCTCGCGCGCATCGTATTATAAACAGCTTTCCGCGGATATAGACTGTACAATTATAAGATTAAAACCAGTTTTCTAGCCCCGAGGTGCCGAGCGCAACGTGCTAAAAAAACGATTTTAATCTAATGATTGTACATTTAATATTCGTAGAAAGCTGGATATAATACGATGCTAGACATAGTTTTTTAGTATGGATGAGAACCGGTTCCTATCCACCGGATTCGAATGAATACGAGAAAAGTTCTTTTCTTCAAAAGTAAAATCACATCCAGTGAGGAAGGATACATTGAATGTAAATTATACCAGTTCCTAAGGATTTATACTAATGTTATCTTATTCGTTGGATCTTGTTTTTTTTGGTTCAACTACATCACTGTATTCCTGACAAAAATTACAATTTTGTGTGTGTGTGTGTGTGTAGCCATAGTTTCTTAGTGTTTGGACCTAAGTAGTCATGGAGTAGGACGAGACACTTTTGTATGCTAGCACCAGGGCCAGCTCTAGGTCCACACTCAAGTACAAGTACTTGACTCGCTGTCTCAAGAGACCTACTCTTTATTACCTCACCCTCGCCGAGTATTGCAGGTGTCCACAATTAAGTCACCGTAATGAATGACGCTCTCTACAGAAAGTCCAAATACTTTTATCTTGATTGAATGGCCATAGCGTATTTTGACTTGACCCAAAGTCTTAAAACAGATCGTCTTTATTATCATACCATTGTCTAGTAAGCAGAAGTGAATTCTTGAGAATTTTTTTTTTTAATCACTGCCTCACTAAAATAGGAAGGCAAAATAGTGAGGCAAAATTATCCCCTCTAAATTTTTGGCGAGCCTCGCTAATTTTAGTGACGCAAAATATTTTTAATGAGGCAAAAGTTTTTTAAGAAGGTGTCCCAAATTAATGACGTTCTCTACAAAGTAGCTAGAGGTTAGGGTTGCACATGACTGTTGGGTAACTAAACTACACAAGAGTATCCTGAATATGTAAAAGGTTTCGTGATTTTCTTTTTCTATAAATTTCTTTTAATTTGTTAACATACTTTTTTTAGTGCATAAAATTATCATCAAATATGGCCGAGAGAAGAAAACAACCCAACTTTCAAGAATATAAAGAAAAAGCCAGGTGGCTATTTTTTCCACAATTCTTATATAAAAGTAACAGTATGTCTGTCTGTACCGAAGGATCTAACTATAACTGGTAAACCGATATGGTGCTCCTTTACACTATAGCTTCTCATTATTCCAGGGAAGGTTTATTGGCTTAATGGAGTAAGGTATGAATATTATAGTTTTAATATGCGTGGGAAATTGTCTGCAATACGGTGTTTTTCAGTATGGCTGAGAACCGGTTCTAATCCAGCACATATTAATTGGTTTTGAAGACATTCTGGGGGAAAAACATTATCTAATTTTGTTAAAGGTCGTATTCTGAATTACTGAATAATATGATAGATGAAGAACTAATGCTAGAGATACTGGCTATCATAGATACAAACACATTTCAGGTAAATTTACACTCATTATTTTTGTTGTCCATTAAGATCTCTTTTATCACCGCAACAATTTTTTCAATGGGCTCCTGGATGGTTTTAAGCTATCTTTTTTTATAGGAGGCTTAAAATAGTTTAAGGTTTTTTTTAATGTCCCGTCCCTCCCACTTCGATTACAGAGCCTCTAGATGCTAAGGACGCAACCGCTAGTGAGTATAAAATAATAAAAGCAACAGATTTTGTAAAATATTAAAAATTTAGCGATTGAAAGGAAGTAGGGATTTACATACATATATTTTTGGAAATTCTTTATACTTCGATCAGCATTGTAAAATATTATCTCATTTGATAAAAATGGGTATTCAGCCTATATTATTACTTGGATATTGCACCAGATTTTTATGTACTCTGATAAAGTGATGCTCACAGCTGGCTAAAATAAGGATACCCACATATCCTCTCCTCTTACTGGATTAACGAACTATCCAATGAATGATGTCTATATTAACAAGCTAAATCGACGACAATTTTTCCCTGTCAATATATCCACGTATATCCTATATTCATTTAGAGGTCCTAACTGATTCTCATAGAAAGGGGGGGAGGTATATTTTCATAATATTAACAAGGGAACTGTTCAGACATAGGAATTGAGATTTCATGATCCTAAACAATTTATCATTTTAGTCTCTACAAAAACAGGGTTAGAAAAATGAAAATAAAAATATAGAAATAGGTATAGGGTGATTTATTATTACCTGGATTTATTATTACCTGGATCTTACATCAGATTATCGTGTACTCTTATAAAGAGAAACTTGTAGCTGGCTAAATAAACCTTCCCCCCTCCCCTATCCCCTTCATTCCTACTTGATAAACGAATTGGACAATAATTCATGTCCATATAAGCAATCTAAATTGACGACAAATTTTCACCTGTCATAATATCCACGTATATTCCAATCCAATCTAGATTTTTCAGAGAGGTAGGAATGAGACCATGGATATATATTTATCCCTACACCGGTAAGCAAGGAGAGAGAAACATTGGACTGTAAATTTTACTGGTACCCAAAGTTTTAATCAACATGTTTTCTCATTCATTGGCTTAAAAAGTTTGGGTGCTTTTATTTTAGATCTTGATTGATTTGGACATACTTGTACACATAATTTTAATCTTTAGAAGGGTTATTTTTGTTTATCATAAATTGGGGTGCTCAACAATTTATTTTGTCTTGTCCCACAAGATCCCTGCCCGTTAAAGACGTGATTGATTTTTTTTCTGAAATCATGAATGAAGCTTGAGATATCATTTAGGAAATAGCATACCATTTATTATTTTTCTGTATTACAATGTATAATCTCGTATGATATTTTTCAGTATGGCTTCAAAACCAATTGATATCTGTTGGATTATAACCGGTTCTTAGCCATACTGAAAAACCACGTATAGCATCGTAGTACAGACAATTTTTTATGAACATTAAAATAAAAATCAGATTCTTTAGATTGGGACTTTGGCCCCTTGGGTCTATAAAAAACTTTTTAATCTTATAGATTCTTTTTTTAATATTCGCTGTCTATAATACGACGCAATAAATAACTATTCTCTTTCATCTTCTGCTGTGCATTTAAAGTTACACTTAAACAAACCAACCTTTTGATTGCATCAACCTTGCTGTAAGTCCTAAGAGTTTTGCCTTTTAATGCATCATGGCATTCCCTATCCCGACAAGTAACAATATCGACATTATACAATATCTGACTTTGAGTAAGTTGTATCAATGTTTAGAAGTCTTTAAGGCTTTACAATAATTTAGGTTCAAGCTAAAACAATAAAATGTACAAAAATACAAAAATTATAGTTACCATTTATTAAACTTTATTATTTAAACTTAAACTTAAGCTTTCTAATTTAGGCATATGCCCAGCGACGGGTAAAAAACTGGATGAGTCTATGACTCCATGTTCCATTGTATTAAGATATAAGCTAAGATATATATATTTATATAAACAACACAAAATTCAAAGGTATCATTTTAAAAACTAGAACAAGACAAGCTTTCTGATATAGGTACTAGCCCAAAGATGTGCGGAGAATTTGTGTGGGCTCTATCCGCGGGTAGCAAAAATAAATCACTCATGCATCCCCAATGCCAGGTAAATTACGAGAATACAGGGATAGTAAAATGAAAAATGTTTTTTAGTAGCGAATCTACTCTATAATACACTTTTTTTCTGTCTGTCTGACCGTCAGTTACACAAATAGATAGGATAAATAGGTTAATCTCACACTGATCTTTATTTACTTTTATTTGTGCGTAAATTTGTAGATTGAAGTAAAAAACTAGAACTTTAAAAATTAATAATGTCTTTTCTCGTATTCATTCGAATCCGGTGGATAGAAACCGGTTCTCATCCATACGAAAAAACTATGTCTAGCATCGTATTATATCCAGCTTTCTACGAATATAGAAATGTACAATCATAAGATTAAAACTAGTTTTTTTAGCCGGTGACTTCGAAGTCACCGGCTAAAAAAACTAGTTTTAATCTCATAATTGTACATTCTATATCCGCGGAAAGCCGTTTATAATACGATGCGAGAAATAACTATTACCATGCATATCCTTATATAAAAGACAGCTGATCTTTTCATAGACAAACTATTGACCAACTTAAATATTAAAAAAAACATTATCTTATTTTCAGACTTATATTCCAGAAAGATTACTCTTTAAAGGTAATTTTCTTATGATTTCTATTTTAATATTTGCGAGAAATTGTCTGTAATACAATGCAATACAAAATTTCTCAGTATGGTTGTGAATCAGTTCTAATCCAGCAAATATTAATCGGTTTCAAGGCCATACTGAAATATCCATTACAGCATTATTTATATTACAAAAATACTAAAAGTAACTATTTCTAATGTTTTCATCACTGCTTTTCTTCCACATTTAACAAACTCCTTACTCTCAAAATAACCTGAAAAAAGCTTTCCATAACTGTCGTATTCACCCATTTTGTTGCTTTTGTTCCTGTGATAAGATGGAGGTATTAGTGCCAGCTGCATAGCCAATAGCCTGTTCTTAAGTAATGGATTCCAGGCATCAGATAGTAGTCTTAAATAATTTTCAACAAATGAGGATAGCTTGCCAAAACCTGTAAGTGTATGAAATATAGCAGTTGTGTAATTTTTGTCACCCTTGCTTTAATTTTTAATTATTTTTAGATTATCTGCACAATTGATGTTAAAAAGGGGGACCCTGTTTATATTTCATATGTTCCACCATTCTACACCACTTTAGCAAGGTAGATATAAAGATAGAAAGATAGATTGATAGATAGAAAGGGGGATCCTGTTTATATTTCATATGTTCCACCATTCTCACCACTTCAGCAAGGTAGTTAAATAGACAGATAGCTAGAAAGATAGAAAGAAAGTGAGGCCCTGGTTATATTTCATATGTTCCACCATTTTATACAACTTTAGCAAGTTAAATAGATAGATTGAAAGATAGCTAGATAAAAAGGGGGACCCTGTCTATATTTCATATGTTCCACCATTCTACACCACTTTAGCAAGGTATATAAATAGATGGAAATATTGAAGGTTAGATAGATGAATAGATAAGTAGCGAGGTAAATTGATATATAGATAAATTAATAGATGGTTGGATAAATATATATATATAATGGATAAATGGATATATATATAAATAGACAGATAGTGTTGCATTCTATTCTACTTTTAGATGGATATGTGTATAATAGTTATAGATAAATAAAAGAGTAGTTTTTCGATGAAATGTAGCACATTCCTCTTTTTTAAACAAAATTTATAAGTTTTTATGGCTATACTACTTACCTAATATCTTTTTTTTTGTATTTTAGACAAAGAATATTAGAAAGAGGAAAACAGTTTACATGCTCTTGTCAAAGATGTCAGGTCTCAATTTATATATTTACTATTCTTTGAGATATCTTAAATTACATGTATAGGGGTTGGCCAACAACGTCCTTTGACAAAACGGAGGACAGTATACCACAAAAAAATCATACTATTCTAAAATAGTTTAACTAGAAAAATAGAAAATGGTACTTATCATTGTGAAACCAATCAAACACTTTAGTAAAGTCAAAACTTCAGAAATTAAGATTTTTTGCTGTAAGAATTAAACAAATTAAATTCCTATTTGACTTCAAAAATAAAACATATTTTTTTTTCAAATTTAGGACCCTATAGAAAATGGAACTTTTATATCAGGTATATTTTGTCGAAATTGTGCGCTTGTTTGTTGGTTTGTATGGGTATGTATAAAATTAGTAAGGTATTTTTGTCTGAAGCTTAAATGCTGGTCCAAATTGATTATGTTTTTCAAGGAAGCATTATACATATCTTTAGGTGTTTCCGGCTTTTTATCTGACCTTTCTTTCCCCTCCCTAATGGTTAGGAGCAACATGAATAAAGAGCAAGACATTCTGACGTAGCTTCACTCCCAAAAACAGTTATAAATATACTCTTAAAGCATTTTTAATAGGATAATAGGGTAATATTGTCAGATAAAAAGCAAAACATTATCTCTTAATAGGATTAATTAAAAACAATTACCTTACTAAATCTATACATATATTATCAAATAAGTAATTAAAAATTTAATACTTCCGGTTTTAAAATAAAATTAATTAAATGTTTTTCAAGTGGTCAAATGTTTTTTACAAAAAGGATGACGACATCCATAAAAGCAAGGTTCAAAATATTAAAGTTTGAACATAAATTCTGTATAAATCTATCCCAAAACTACCTAAATACAGGATGCTTTATATGGACTTACATTCAATTTGAGATATCTCGCTTATAAAATTACACCTAATGGTCCTCGGTCCATACTTCAAAAATCAAGATAATTGAATAATTATATCCTACAAAATATTGTAGTTTGAAAAGACAAAATTCATGACCATAAGGTTTTTTTGGTATTGACTATAGAGGCTTTGCATAGCTGATTCAGGAATCAGCACGCAAAGTTTAAAATCGATAGGACAATTATTTCAATCAAAAAATACGGATAAGAGTTATCCGTTATTGAAAAGCTTTTGGAAAAGTAATCAATTATAATTTCAGCACTGAGATGTGAATCCTGTAAAGAAGGTTTTACAGTCAGGTTTCTATTTTTAAAATTTTACCATTACCAGGGAGGGAGGGGACATTAGATTGTAAATTATACTGGTACCCAAAAATGTTATTTAATATAGAATTAGTAGTTTGGTTTATCATCGTGTTTGAATTTAACATTCATTGTCTTATCCCTTAAGTTCTTTAGAAATATAACCGGTTTCTTTAAAACCAACTCTCTAACTTACTTTGTCCAACCGTGCGTTTGGGTTTCCTTGCCATAAAAGTAAACTTAGATTAAGTATTGTTTCACGTCTGTATGCAAGGATGAAAAAAATAACTTTTTCCCCCTCCCCACAAAATGAAAGAGCATGGATGTAATTGTTCGTAAGGAATTATGATTTAAAACTTTTGTTTAGACGTTCTGATAATGTTTGTGCGTGTATCAAATGTGGTTCCAAAATGGATCCGGAACAATTTAACAATATCGATATGAAATTGTTCTCTGTTCAAACTAATATTGTTCAGGTTAGATAGATAGACAGATAGATAGGTAGATAGACAAATAGAGAGAAAGGCAAATAGGTAGTTAGATGTGTATTCAGCTTGTTGCATAAATTTTTATAGGTAATAGCTATTTAGATAGAAGGATTACAGAAAGAAAGATAGGTAGACTGACAGACAGATAGAAAGACAGACTGATGAACATACTGACAGATAGATAAGTTGGCAAATAGACAGACAGATATACAGTCAGATAGAAAAAACAGACAGATAGACAGAAGTACAGAAAGAAAACAAACATTTAGATAAACAGGTAGGTATAAGTCATAAAAACAAACAGATAGGTAGAAAAACAGACAGACAGAATGATATACAGACAAACATATAGATAGGTAGACACACAGACAGATAGACATACAGACAGACAGATATACAGACAAACATATAGATAGGTAGACATACAGACAGACAAATGCCTGGATGTTTGGACAGAAAAGAAGACATCTGGATCTCATTAGTTTCTTTGGATTGTCGGACCGGACCATCACAGGTGTCTTGGATGGCAATCTCGCCCCAGGTACAGACAGGCAGATAATTTAATAATATATTTGATACTTTAGGACAGTGTGGATGAATTAGAAATGGTTATGTATCAATATTCGGATATTCTACACCCAAATTATGCATTATTAACAGGTGAATTTTTAGTAAAGAAAGAATCTAATTATAATTCGAAATGTCCGTCAGTCCGTCTGTCTGAAACGAAATAGAGGAAAAGTGAAAAGACGGCTGATTTTTATTTTATGATTCATAAGAGCTTTGTTACTTATGGATTATGGATGTACCGAACGATAGACACTTATAGACTTGTTTCGCTTTTATCCATATATCAACTAGTTTTGCTAATAAATATTCTTGCAACTACTACTTACAGTCAGACATCATGATATGTGAGGTTAACTAAGTGGTATGAACTTATAGAGGACGTATATAATAATCAACAATATCAACCTATTTCCAGAATAGCTAATAGTTATTTCTCGCATCGTATTATAAACGGCTTTCCGCGGATATAGAATGTACAATTATGAGATTAAAACTAGTATTTTTAGCCCCAAGGTGCCGAAGGCACCGGCTAAAAAACTGGAATTAATCTTATGATTGTACATTTTTATATTCGTAGAAAGGTGGATATAATACGATGCTAGACATCGTTTTTTCGTATGGATGAGAACCGGTTCCTGTCCACCGGATTCGAATGAATACGAGAAATTATAATTATAATTGATTTTTAGAATGTCGACAACATTTAGCAGCTGCCATAGGAAGAACTGACGGCTTCAGGAAATTATCATGAAATTATGAAAATATTGAGCTTTAATTGCACGTCCTTTGTATAGATGTTCTTCATTACCTTTGCAATTTGTTGCGCCTGTTAATGGCCGTGATATTGAATTCTTTTACTATACGTGTAAGATTATATTATTGAATTAGGCAATATTTAAATTTTTCCATATCCATAAAAAAAATTTTATTATCATATCAAAATATGAATGTATAGTTAGTTGATAATGCTTTCATTTTATACTATTTGCTTTTATTTTATACTATACTAGCGGTTTCGGTTTAGCCTCCAGGGACTTCGCCCTATGAGGTAAGGGGAAGTCAACCCTCCTAAATAGAATTTGTTGAAAAAAATAGGCACTGCTACAGTCTACCTACTGCAGAATTTGTTAAAAAATTAGGCACTGCTTTAGGTTACCTACTGCTGTAGCCTACCAAAAGAAAATTGGGTTGGTGATTTTTTTCGGGGTTGGGGTGACCCACCCCTCAAGAAAATAGCCTAAAACCATCACAGGTTCAGTAGGTATATTCCCTGAAGAGTAGAATCCAATCGGTTCAGTTGTTACCGTTCAGTTGTGACCGGACGGACAGACATTATTCTACTTTGTATTATAGATAGTAGAGATGATGATAGTCAACGTTTTCATTTAAATAATAACCATTTTTTCTGCGTCAACAGCGTCAATTGTATGTTAAGATTTGATGATAATTAATATGACAGATATGATCAACTAACACCAGAGAAACTACAATATAAAATTAAAATTAGGTAAATAATATTTCTCGTATTCATTCGAATTCCGTGGATAGGAACCGGTTCTCATCCCTATAAAAAACTATGTCTAGCATCGTATTATATCCAGCTTTCTACGAATATAAAAATGTACAATCAAAAGATTAAAACCAGTTTTTTAGCCGGTGCCTTCAGCACCTCGGGGCTAAAAAACTAGTTTTATTCTTATAATTGCACATTCTATATCCGCGGAAAGCCGTTTTTAATACGATGCGAGAAATAACTATTATAATATGTAATAGTACAAATTATCAATAGCATTAAAAAGTCATCTCCTATTTTTCTTGTTTTTTTGTGATTCTTAGAAACTTACGAATTATTCTATTTTAATTCTTTTTCCCAAACTTGTGCTGCGTCCCTGCCATCTAAAGGCTCTATATTCAAAGGGAAATGGAAAGGAATAAAAAGCCTAAAACCATACCTAGACTTATTTTTTAAAATGAAATAGTCTAAAACCATCTTAGGACCTATAAGAAGCTTCACAGTAAAGTAGAACCATATCAGTTCAATTATTAGCGAGATCCTTTAATACAGACAAAAAAGTTACTAATTTATATAATGAGATTTTATTTCTTTTTGCCAAAAAATAAATGGCTTTGTTAATTTTCGTTAAACTGGTTATTATTCAAGTAAAAAAAAACAATAAAATAATTTGTTTTTTAATTATTTATCTAGCGCAGCCTTGATGCAAGTTTTAGACCGATTGGAACCTGGATTGTCAAAATCTAGAGGAATCACTCTTTTAGATTTGGCTGAAGCTCAAGCAAGGTTTGTAAAGTATGTCGGTTTGTTTATCTGTCTGTCTGTCTATTTGTCCGTCTATCTGTCTATTTGTCCGTCTATCTGTCTGTCTGTTTGGACCCTGGGTTGTCAAAATCTATAGTAATCACCCCTTTAGATTTGGCTGAAGCTCACGCAAGGTTTGTAATGAATGTCTGTTTGTTTGCCTGTCTGGCTATTTGTCCTTCTATCTGTCTATCTAATTGGACCTTGGATTGTAAAAATCTAGAGGAATCACTCTTTTAGATTTGGCTGAGGCACAAGCTAGGTTAGTAAAGTATGTCTGTTTGTTTGTCTGTCTGTCTGTCTATTTTTCCTTCTATCTATTTGTCTGATTGGAACCTGTATTGTCTAAATCAAACGTAAGATTTGGCTACAGATCAAGCCAAATAATTTCTGTCAAATTTTCATAAATCAGGTTTTACAAAGTGGGTTAGAGACTAGCCTGCCTATGATCAACTGAAAATTGATTGCCTATTTCTTCTCTAATTTCCGAAGTTGTACAGCAGATAACCCAAATATTGCAAAACCTATTTTCAGCTACTCCGGTCAAAGGGAAAAGCGATATAATGTATAAACGATTTATGCATTATACTGTGGTATTCGGCAACCGTGAGCCATGCCTATGGCAACCCTGACCGGGGTTCGGGGAAGGGCCAAGGGCCCTCCCCCGAGTCCTGGGGAAGGGGTCTGCCGACCCCCTCCCTATGCCTAAAATTAATGATTGATTCTGACAGCCTTATTATGGTTAAGCTGTATTGTTAATTCACCCCACCCTTTCCAGGGATGGGGGATCATTATTGCCCAAACTGACTATTGTATATGTATTATATTGATTTTATTTATGACTATTTATTCCTATCTTTGTAGTTATTGTTTGTTGTATATAACGTTAGTAATCCTTAGACCTTCAATAAAGGAACAACTGAATAGACTCTGTTTATTATTTAGTGATTGCTAGAGAAGCGTAGCTTCTCTATAGTATAGGTGTCCACGTCTGTTCACACTGCCGTAGTCATTTGAACTCTGGTGTCTGCCATTTATCCTAGGCGGATACCACAACTTTTGGTGACAGCTGTGTGAGATTACGGCAAACCACAAGTGTAGAGCAGACGCGCAGCTGAGGCTAAGGTACTCCCAGCAGTGAAACGGGCAAAACTGACACAAGCAACCTGAATTACCCACCCTGGATAGCAAGGTCTAACTCTGCATCCGGCAGTTGTGGAAGCGAAATCTAGCGAAAGACCACTAAGTGTGGCGGAACCCGAGCTGCAGAGAGTAGCGAGATCGGACGAGAAACTGCGGAGAGCAGCGAAACTTGACGGAGAACCGCGAGAAGCGCCGACATCTAACGGAGAATTGAGCGCTCAAGGGCTGAAACAGGCCTGCGGACGGGCTGAAACAGGCCAACTAAGTGTAAACGGCTGAAAATAGGCCAACATTTACTGCAAGAGATAGCAGGATTCGAACCAGCGGCGCTGCAGGACGGGACATTCCCTGCCGCCACCAGCCGGATTCGGATACACGGCGCTGCAGGACGGGACATTCCCTGCCGCCGACAGGCTAAAACAAGCCAAGGATTCGAACCAGCGGCGCTGCAGGACGGGACATTCCCTGCCGCCACCAGCTGGATTCGGATACACGGCGCTGCAGGACGGGACATTCCCTGCCGCCGACAAGCCAAATAGCTGCGAGCTGCGAGCGAACATACGAGTGTAGTGTACCAAGCAGAAGAAAACTACGTTAACTCCAAGTATCCTGAGAGGCTACAGTGCAGCCACCCATCTAGAAAAGCAGATATTATATCACATTGTAGGGATTACCACCCTAGTGTGAAGGCTGAACAATAGATTTATGAGCAAGGATAGGTAAACAATTTGTTGTGTATTGTGATAAAACTAAAAATAGAACAGGCTTGGTAAGCAAATCTGTTGTGTATTGTGATAAGGCCAAAAATAGAACCTAGATGTAATATCACAATGCATTGATAAACAATCTAACCCCCCAAGCCTCCAGCACAATAAATACACCCCTTATTCCAACGGAAAGGGAGGGGCCCACCATCCATTGAAGAAAATACAATCGAGGTGACATAACAACAAGCCCAGGATTAAGGAAAGGGCACAATTACCTCACCACACAGTTACCTCAAACCCACAGCACTCCCCCTCTCCATAGGGGGAACGGACGGTTTTACCCCGTCCCCTCACGCGCTTCCCCCCTTCCTACCCACACTTGACTAAGTCCGCCCACGGTGTGGAGATAGCGACCGGGAGAACAGAGCGCCATTTACGGGTCGCGCAGCAGAGCTCGGGACACATAACAAAATTCAACGGACGAATAAGACAAAGCGGACCAATGAGAGAGCGGGTTGAGGGATAAGTGCGCGTTTTACCTGTGTGCGCGGATCTGACGGTGCGTAAGCGCGTTGCAAGGAAAGGATATTTCACGCACACACACACACACACAGGAGCGGAGCTACTCCATAGCATCCAACAGAGATATTTTTAGAAAAAAACAAGACTTGCAAGCTCTCCCTCCTATCTATAGTGTGATAAAGGAAAACCCAATCAGTTCCTGACAGCAGTTCAGACCCTCAACAGCTATCTACCCCTACCAGCCTACTCTACAACTCAGAAAAACTAGTGACAAGTACTTTGGGTACATCTAATTTACATCTTTGTAGTTAAACTACCAACCTAGTGATAAACAGTGTTGGCTGCTAGGCTAGAAAGCCTCAAGTGTGAACCATTTATAGTATTGACTTAAAACTTCGTGTCCTGCCGCTGAACCGTTGACCCGATGGAGCAGCCGCAAGCGCCAGGAGGCGACCAAGTCCAAGGATGGCTCCAGGATGATCCCCAACCGGCTCCAGCCGAGTACCGCAAGCTGATGCTGAGTAACCTGCCGGAGTATAGAGGACCGCCCAAGCAATCCTGGAGTTCCCACATCCGGAGACTCGAGATGTCATGGGCGGCTTACCGTGTGCCTCCCCATGACACACTAAACCGCCGCAACGCCCTTTTACTATCACTGGTGGGGCAAGCGGCGGAGATGGCCTCTCATCTGTTTGGCGAGGCAGGCCAAGCCTTGACATACGAACAAGTCAAGGCCGAGTGTGAAATGTTATTTCGTCCAGCCTTTGAATCCCAGACTTTGAAGCAAGCCTTCAGGGATTACAGGCAACACTCGACAGAACCTATACAAGCATACATATCCACAAAGTGTGCCTTGTATAGGGAGGCCTATAGCCATGAGGACCTTGAATTGTTGATAGACGAATTAAATCGTGGCATTCGTAACGCTAATGTGAAACGTGAAATGATGAGTCATGAGATCGCCTCGGTACCTGAGTACACGAGGCGAGCCATGTTTACCGTCACAATGATCACCAAGCAGCTGAAGGAGGGTGTGTGCCTAGTGGACGCCACCAATGGGCTCACGGGATCAGCCAGCGTCCAGTTGCCCCACTACGATGAGTCGGAGCCAATGGAGATTGGCGCCTTGGCTCCAGGTCTCCACCAGATGGGGAAGGTCGCCCCAGATGACAAGACTTCAGGTCGCTGCTACCGCTGCCAAGGGAAAGGCCACCGAGCCCGAGACTGTCCGACGCCTATAGAGGTCAGCCTAGAAGAGAGACGCACCCAGCTACGCCGTGACCGTCCTGCCAAGTGCGACCGTTGCCACTATGCCGGCCATACGGCAGCCGAGTGCAGAGCCGACTGGGACCAGGTAGCCAGCCGGAGGCGCACTGCAGACAAGGGCGCTCCCCCAGGAAAGCCCAGCAGAGTAGCCAACATGGAAGGGAGCGCGCCCCCAGCAACACCCCAGCAAGCAGCCGCCCCCACCGCAGCGGGCCGAGCCGACGGAATGCCGCAGTTTGGAACCGTCCCAGCTAGAATCAACGTACTGGGAGGAGCGGCTGAACCCAACCGGGTGGGCCTGGGCTTCAGCCTCAACCACCTGGGGCCGGAGTTCGTGCAGCCCAACAACATCGCCGAGCCAGAAGTCCTGAGGCCCCAGCCCTTCAGCCTCAACATGATGGGGCCTGCCCGACCGAGCCTACCCAGCAAGAGTGGATGGGCGCTACCCAGCGTCACTGAGACGGTGTACGGAGAGGCCCTGGCGGCCGCTGAACGAGAGAGGCAGGAGGCGCTAGCCAGCGCATCGGAGTCGATGTATGGGGCGCCATCCGGCGCCGCCACCTGCGATGACTGGGGGGTGCTATCCAGCGCCCCCACCCTGGTGCCTGGGGCGACAACCGTCGCCGCCACCGAGATACCTGGATCCTGGAACGAGCCAGCAGCCCCAGAGGAAGGGGTGACACCCGTCACCCCCAGTCAGCCAGCGCCACCAGCCCGTAGGGAGAGCCCAGCCATACACCATCCAGCGCCCACTGCCAGCCGAGGGAACCCAGCTGCCCATCATTTCCAGTCGAGCCAGGATAAGTTAAATTTGACAAATGTATTGTATCCAAAGTATTGTAACCCTCCAGCCTTGCCTGTGCCTCCCGCACCAGAGGCTGGGGAGATTGAAATTTGGGGATATAAGGACTTGCCTGTGCCACATGCACCTGAGTTCCTAGGGCAGGGGAGGGACGTAATCCAGGGCGAGCCTGTGCCACACGCACTTCAGCCCCATGCCACTGGGCATGCCATGGACAAGGGAAGGGACCCCTTGGGGCTAGGGGAGCCGACACCCAGGCAGGCGCCAGTCGCCTGTCAGTCTGTCATTGGGGAGGGTATCGGGATGCCCCCGGCACCCAAAGATAACGCTCAATGGAAATTTGTATCTAGCCAGGAGCAACCCAGCCGTGTCCAGCCCCAAGAAGCAGCCGTGGTCCGAGCCGAAGATCCCCAGCCGCGTGTGCGAGGTCGATGGCTGTCTGGTAGTTTCTCACACTGGTGGATGGTTCTGTGGGGACTACGGCTCGCAGCCGTGTGGCCTACAACTAGCTACATCCTGGTGGGGTGGGACTGCGCCAACCCCACCCATGTCACAGCCTACAACAAGGAGAAGATGTGTAGCACGGAACCGCTACACCAGGAGGTGCCCTTGGGCCATGAGGTACATGTCAAGATTAGGGAAACAACAGGATATAGCTGTCAGCTCACCGTGTCCCAGTGGACATTTAGGTGTGGGGTATGGGGTCACCTCAAGGTGACCTCGGTCCCCACCCTCATGAGGCCAACCAAGATTGATCCAGAAACGTGCCGAGACCTGGCCAGGAACCGAGTCTACACGCTGCCAGGCAAGACCCAGCCACTGACGTTCCAGCTGAACCATCCCCTGTTCTTCACCCTTGATATGGTGGGCGCCTTGGTCAACAGCCCCGAGGGGGTGGGTTGTGAAGGGGAGGACGTCCATTTCGAGGGCCAGCTGTACCGCAATGAATTAGTGCTCCAGGAACGACGGCTGCTGGTCAAGGAAGAGACCTATGTAGTGGAGAATGGACGGGTGGAGTCCCAATCTGACCACCTGACCCTAGAATGTCCCCATTCTGAGCTGTCTTGCATTACTGGGGAGGCCACCTACGTGTGGGACCACCTGGGGAGAGATTGCCCCTTGAGGCTGATCCGCAGCCTCCAGCCTAGCCTAGTGATGGATGCGTTCCTGGTTGACCATCAAGCCCAGTTCTTCATCAACATGACCACCCCCACCTCAATAGTGAACTGCGACTTTGAGGCCCATGCCACCAACCACCCAGCATTGTTCGTGGCAGCTGACCCGGCCGCGGCAGCGCTGCCCAGAGTATCGGCCAGGGATGTGGATGTCCCCCTGCAGGCCCAGATACATGCAGGTTACATTGGATTTACCCTGGAGACACGAATGAGAAGCACCGCGGCAGAAGAAGTAGCGGCCAATTGCTGGAAGCTCCAGCAACTAGACCCGGCCCACCTGGTGCGTGTCCAGGGGAGCACGTTCTCTGTGCTGAGGGGAGATGTACTGCTCCAGCTTACCTGCCAACGCAACAAATATGTTGTCCGTGAGAGCAATGAATGTTGGGACAAAGTACCAGTGGAACCCACAGGATTCGTAGACGCCGTGACAAAGGTGTATAGCGGCCACGCCACCAAGATTCCCTGCTCCTCCACCTACCCCCTAACTGTGCACGCGGAGGAAGGCTGGATAGAGCTAACCCCCGCACCTAAGAAGAGGCCACCCCCGCTGGATACGCCCAAGCAGCTGCTGACAGAACCTTTGGATGACTTTAGTTCGGGAGGCTTGTATTCGCAGGCTGAGCTGAACGACTGGCAGCAGCTGCTAGCGTTCCCAGCGTATAAAGCCGCCATGCTGACCGGCCTGTCTTATGGCTCATGCGTTCAGCAAGGTAGCTGTTCGGCCACCGGAGACCATGGGATCGTGTCCTACAATATCGACCGACTGGCGGAGGAAGGAGAAGCCGCCCTGGATGTCTGGGCTGGGTTCAGACAAGCTATTCACGAGTGGGGAGATGGCGCAGCCATACTGTGTTTGCTGTTGTTGATTCTCAAACTGCTGGGGGATTTAACCATCATTTCCCTGGCAGCCGCACAAGGAGGTGTACGGGCCGCCATGAATGCGATGTCACAAGTGTTCCTGTACCATCCAACCTTGTACCGTAAGGCCTTGGCCAGAGCCAGACTCACCCATGCCAAGTCCCGGGACTTTTCAGTAGACTGGGATGCCATTCCTATCGGCCGGGAAGCAGCCGAGGAAATGGTGTCCATGCAATCAGCCGATAGTGGGAATGACCGCCCAGGCAGGCCTGGACCACCCTCTGGAAAGCCCCGCGGCCCCTCGGGAGGCCAGGCTGTTGCTCAGACGGTCAACTTGGTAGCCAGTGCCCCAGCCGCTGCCAACAACAACCAGAATGCCCCGTTACTGACCGGCCCCGCAGCGGCTGTGCCCCACGCCAACCTGACACCTGCTGGCGCCGAGCTACGTGTCCAACAAAAGCCAGCCTCTACCTTCTATCCCACGTTGGGAGCCCATCAGCCCTGAAAATCACCACTAGGATTCCATTGAATCATTATCGTTTGTATATATCTTAGCCCTAAGGAGCGGGCCGAAGGCCTCAACCACTGTCGGAAGTCTGGCAGGGAGACCCCCTCCCAGCCTTCCGAGGGGAGAGTTGTGGTATTCGGCAACCGTGAGCCATGCCTATGGCAACCCTGACCGGGGTTCGGGGAAGGGCCAAGGGCCCTCCCCCGAGTCCTGGGGAAGGGGTCTGCCGACCCCCTCCCTATGCCTAAAATTAATGATTGATTCTGACAGCCTTATTATGGTTAAGCTGTATTGTTAATTCCCCCCACCCTTTCCAGGGATGGGGGATCATTATTGCCCAAACTGACTATTGTATATGTATTATATTGATTTTATTTATGACTATTTATTCCTATCTGTGTAGTTATTGTTTGTTGTATATAACGTTAGTAATCCTTAGACCTTCAATAAAGGAACAACTGAATAGACTCTGTTTATTATTTAGTGATTGCTAGAGAAGCGTAGCTTCTCTATAGTATAGGTGTCCACGTCTGTTCACACTGCCGTAGTCATTTGAACTCTGGTGTCTGCCATTTATCCTAGGCGGATACCACAATACATTCAAAATTTTAATTTTTCAAATTTAGTTTTTTTTAAGTTTTAAGCTTTTTTAGCTAGTAATAAATATTGAGATTGGATAAGGAAATACAATCGGCAACTCAAATTCAGCTGACCCAGTTTATCTTAATCTGATTATTCGCCTTCTCTCTCCTCCCAACCCCTTTCCCACATTACTGCTCTACTATAAAGAAAATTTATTAAAGAGGGAGGAGATTTTATAACTCTTAGAAACTCCTCCTTCCATATAAATCAAACGAAGTTTAGTTTAAATAATTTTCAATAGAGGTCTATTTGATAAAAGTAAAAAAAATATTTTACAAGACTAGGATATAGACCAAAGTATTAAATTTGAAAAAATATATGTAAATACTGTATTTTTTTTTTATTTTTTTACATTTAAGAGTATTTGATTAACCCTTAGATATGAAAAATTGTCATTTCTAAAATTGTGATTAATTTATAAAATCAATCCAATCTAACCACGGTTAAGTTCTTTATTTTTTTATAAAGTATGTTTTGGAGGAGCCTAGCTCCCATTAAAATTACAGCAGTGTACAGCTGTATTCGACATCTAACTTGTTGAACATTTATTCATCCGATTAAGTAAAATAGAAGATTCATCCTTATACAAAAGACAGGATATTTGTCTGTCCCGAGGGATCTCAAAAACCATTGTACTGATTTGGTTCTCCTTTCTGTCTATCTGTGCCGTTTTTCTAATATCTATCTAATTTAATTTTGCCAGGTAGTGGATACACGTCTCTGATTATTTTCAATTATGTAAAAAATAAAAAAAAATTATATTTAGATTCAAAGAATTTCTACATGTAGTAAGGATCCAAAAAGTGAGTTACAGATTAGCTCGCCTATCTGATTATTCCGCCCCTCCTTTCCGTCAATAAATACCTTGTTATGTAGAGGGTGGAGATTTCATAACTCCTCCTTCAATCTATATAGAGCGAAGTTTAGTTCAGATAATTTTCAATAGAGGTCTATTTAATTAAAGTTAAAAATATTTTAAGACTAGGCAATTATCTAAAGTATTAAATTAAAATAAATATATATTTTTAAATACTGTATTTTTTATATTTTTAACATGTAAAAGTATTTGACTAATCTTTATTTATGAGTGTTCTCGTTTCTAATAATGTGATAAACTTTCTAAATCAATCCATCCATGAACTTCAGTACCATTCTAAGTTGTGTTAATTTTATGTTTTGGAGGAGCCAAGCTCCACTTACAATACAGCAATGTACAGCTGTGATTAAGATTTTACTGGACACAAGTTTATCCATTCGGTTACAATAATTGCAAGCCTATTAAATATAGCAGTTTAGTTTGTTTTGATTGCGATAACAAATGAACCGATTAAGTTCTCTATTTCAGGAAAGCTTCATTTTGGTCCAGGGGTTGCTTTAGACATAGGAAAATAACTATCGCCTTCTCATTTTCAATTTATTTTAAAAATAGAGGGGAGGTGCACCCCCCCCCTCAGTTCAGTGCTCGAATGGTACTCTTCAGGAGAACACCTTAATCTGCCTTCTATCTTTTATAACAGCCGAGTAAATCATAAATTTTTAAAAAGGCAATAACGAAGAATGTCTTTGTTTCAATTCGGATAAAATATTAAAACTGCAAAGGTAATATAAATAGGAGGAGTTGAAATTAATCCTAAAATTGGGCGGAGTTTCAAAATGGATTAGCCACGCCCATTTTTAATAAATTTAGTTTTAATTTTACTCACAAGAGGTAAACATATTGATTTTTAATGCTAACAAAACTAGGATCATTGTTGTTTATAAAATTTTAGAATATAAAATTGTGTCTAGTTTTTATAAAGCATTTTTAGATATTTTTATTTAGTTGAAAAATAATCATATAAGATAGAAGTAGAACTTATTGTAATGTTAAAATAAATAGATTTGTGTTTTTTAACAGATAATTTACTCCTTTTGTTTTGATTTTATATGAATTTCGTTTTTTTATGGAAATTTATTCCATTTAAGGTTTATTAATTACTCCCATCGTAGCTTCCCGGGGCTATTCGGGGATTTTAGATTTTAAAAGAAAATTCTAAAAAATAATGTATTATTTTCCTGGGGCGATAATTTTCTAGGGAGGGTGAAGTATTCACCACCATATTGGTCATTTACCTTCCCTGTACCTATTAGAAGCTCGTTGTGCAGGATAGAATCGTGTTTTAAATTTCTAAATAGTGCTAATGATTTAAAGGTCAATTATAAATTTATTTTAAACTGTGACACCTGTTGAATAGGATTTAAACTTAAGTATCAAGATTCTTAAAGCATAGGACTGAATTTCATATTCGCATCTTAACTTTTTATTAAAACTCTTCCTAAATTATAAATATGTATAAATTATGGATTTAAGCGAATTAAGAATGTGTTTGTCTGCCTCTTTAACTATCAATTAACAGTCTATCTAATTCTAAAGACAAGCATGTTTGTTGATATTTCTGTATACACGTCAATCTATCTGGTATTTGTTTATCTGACTTTAATTTTACAACACCTCCCCCATTCCCCTCTGTCTGTCTCATTTAGTTATGTCTGTCTCTAAAATATTTTTAGCAGATTCCCTATACCTAAGTGCATCTCAGAGAGGAATGGGACATTGGGCTGTTTATCACGCTAGTCCCCAAAGTTTTAAAATAACGTTTTCCTAGTCGTTAGCTTAAAAACTGTGGGGACTTTTGTTAAATTTTGACTAGTTTGTTCTTTAAGTTGTGAGTCCAAACATTTCGTCTACTACTTGTAATCTACAGATGGGGTAATTTTGTGTCTTATCAATGGTGATTTACATCAATTCGTCATCCATTGTCTTTGTCTTATCCTTTTAGATCCCTGATAATCCTAAATATATTGTAATATATAAATACTAGATAATGTATTTAGAATGGTGGCTATGACAACCAAAGATGAGATGAAACAAAAACAACAATACTCACAAATACTTCAGGTGAATTATACAGGGTGTTTTTTTTTAATAAGACAAAAATATTACTTAATTTAACCCACTTGCCATTGACAGAAGTTAATGATCTATATCTTAATTTCTTCGTTGATTTGGGGAGTTTTGTATAAGAAATAAATACTTAGAGATTTTCAACAAATTATGTTTTAAAACCGGTTTTTCCAAAGTACCTATTTTTGGAAGATTTTTGGATCATGACAAATTCAAAAGGTGTGCAAAAATGCATACTTTTTAAAAATTTAAATTGCGCAGCTTGTGTTAATAGTAGAAAAATGTTATGCACACCGTTAGAATCGTCATAGACTCAGGTTTTTATATATTAAAGAACTTTTCCTGTTCTACGCATAGTTCAGGAGCTACGAGGTAAAATGTCCCAACTGACGTAAAATTTTTCAACCTTTCTCACATTTTCCAACGTAGCTTCTATACTATAAATAGTATAAGTATGACACATATATTTCCAAAAACTAGAGTTTATGACAATTCTAACGGTATGCATAGCATTTTTCTACTATTAACACAAGCTGCGCAATTTGATTTTTAAAAATGTATGCATTTTTGCACACCCTTTAAATTTGTCATGATCCAAAAATCTTCCAAAAATAGGTACTTTGGAAAAACCGGTTTTTAAGGCATAATTTGTTAAAAATCTCTAAGTAGTTATTTCTTATACAAAACTCCCCAACCCAATGAAGAAATTAAGATATAGATCATTAACTTCTGTCAATGGCAAGTGGGTTAAATTAAGTAATATTTTTGTCTTATTAAAAAAAAACACCCTGTAGTTGGGCAGATAAATAAATTGGTTTAAATTAATGTGTACTATCGACTATGCCTATAGAGCCCCCTAATGGGACTTGAGGTGGGGGGTTCGGATAATTGAACCCCACTTTCCAAAATTCAAAAGAAATAAAAAAAGTTTTTGACGGGGCTAATTTTTTTCTAAGTGAGATTTCTCTTGGGAGTTAGGTGGTAACCTCTTACAAAAATATTTATGAACCTTCCCATACCAATGAAAAGCTACACTGTAAAGGAGAAACATTGGTTTAGTGGTTAGCAAGATCCTTTGTTACACAAAAACAGACAGACATCCTGTTATCTTCATATAATAATATTTTTAAAATTTCAGTCGCACACTAAGATTGAAATTGAAAATTTTTCAACCAGTCTTTGATTGGTTGGCTTTATAAACACAATGTTGCATCACTTTAGCCTAGAGTTTTGGCAGGTGTTCCATATTAAACAGCCCTGATTAATGCTACTCTTATAAGATTAAAAATTATGATAGAAAAAAACTCTATTACAGTTGCTTGATAATCTGAATCCTAAAATTACAAATCTACCTTCTAACAATACTTTGCGTAGGTTGCGTGATTATATTCTGACTAATTGCAATAACATTTGCCAACCAAGTTCAAAGTCTAAAAAAACATGTTTATGGTTCAACTTCAATACGAGGGAAACTGTCGCTTAATTTGTCGACTTATTTGTGAACTACAGTTTTACACAAAAAAAACTACTGCCATTTAGATTTAGAGTGAGAAGTAAAATATGAAGCTATATTCCTCCTTCAGAAGCGGAAAAACAGAAAATAACAGTAAAACATCATTTAAGAAAGAGGAGGCATTTTTGTTCGTTTGCTCAACTGTTAAATATTTAATGATTATTTGTGGATTTTAGAGGTTATTGTATATAAAGAGGATTAGAAGAGGGGGCGAGTATGATAGAAGGTAGAGAGAGAAAAAAGATATATAGATATACATAGAAAGTGAGAGAGACGTTAGATAAATCTATTTGTTTTTCAACAAAAACAATTACGTCCAAAATTAGTACAGCAATAACAAACTAATAATATAATTTTCAAATTTAGGTTATTGTCGTTTAAAACCTGTCAAGATTGTATGCATCTTGTAGTTATACAATTTCAATGGTATGTGCATGAGGGATCTAAAGGGATTAGACAATTAGCGTTAAATTAATGTGCATCCCTATTGCTTAGAAGTTAAAACGTTTGGCCACTCAAAATCAAAAATCAATTCCACAAAGTTGTTAAGGCAACAAATATGAAAATATTATTATAAAACTTTGGGGACTAGTGTAATAAATAGCCTAGTGTCCCCTTCCTACCTGGGATTCGCTATAGAGGATGTACAGAATTATATTTTTGATAGAGATATTTTATCTAGCCAGAAACATATTTTATTAATAATTCAAAGGAAATTTTATATTACATACATATTTTTATTTTTAGTCTCAAAATATAACAAATACAAAAAAAAATATTATTTGATTAAAATAAAATCATACTTTTAATTATTTTAGTTCTGCAACAACTATATACATAGATCATGCCCTCTGTTTATGTCAGGTGCACAACCTAAATAGTTAGAGTAGGGGGGAATGCCTAGGCCAAAAACAGACACAACTCATTACCATGCACTGAACAGTTAAGACTTCCAGATAAAAGAATGTCCCATAGTGTAGTGGTTAGCGCACTACGCTGTGGTTGGAAGAAACCGAGTTCAAGTCCCCACATAGACTTTGCACTTGGTTGAGAAATGCTGTCGCAATTTGTCAGATTATGATCACGCAACCTTCCCTGAGATGCCCTAAGGTTGTAAGGAGGGTATTTGTAGGACGTTAGGATTCTACCAATCAAGCAGCATTAACCATGCTTTCCCTCGTCCATGCTCCTCGTATGAGAGTGCCATTAATTGGGCTGGCTTAATATGGAACACCTGCCAAAACTCTAGGCCAGGGTGATGTAATAATTGAGTAGCTTCCACGAGACTTGCAGGTTAGCTTGTAATGTAACATAGAATACAATCAGCTGTCCGCGAAGCTTACATATCTAAGATTAGCCAAAGGATTCTCACTTCTAGTCTCCGTGTGCATCTGAGTCCTAACTTTAGAGAATCAGGGCTATAACTACTACTACTTCCAGATAAAAAATCAAAGGGTTGGTTGTCTAAAAGCGTATGGCCATTGTCCACATAATCATGCATAGCAATTAGGTAAGATGTGTTTCAGAGATGCACCAAAATAAGATCTCGTATTCCTCATAGGCTATCTTTGGGTTAGGGGGTCAATGGTTGATAGGGGTACTGTGTTTATTTTTAACTTGTTTTGTATAGTTTGTCGAAGAAGCAGCTGAGATATTAAATTATGAAGATGAAACATCTATTGAGGGAAATGTTAAAAAGCATGCCCTAACACAACTACAAAATTTAAGGTATTAAAAGTTTTAAATTATTGACAATTGACGTTAAATAAAATTTCCCAGTCTTATTTACCTAGTAAATAATAATTAATATTATTTATTTGAGATCAATATTTAATAAAAAACACCAATAGTTTTGAATCAGATTAAAACTCTGATTTGAAACTCTCGGGGCTAACAAAACTAGTTTTAATCTTATATTTTTTTATTTTCATTTCCGCGGAAAGCTTCTATAATACGATGTGATAAATAAATATTCTTGTTTTCGAATGATATCAAGATTGTGAAGAAACAAACTTTTTTTTGTTGATTTTTATAATGTTATGTAATTTTTATTTTATACAATTTTTCATCATAAATAAAACTAATTTGTACAAAAATATTATGACTTTAATAGTAAATTTGTTATCCTAATTTTTTTTAAAAATTCTTGTTTTAATTTTTTAGAAGAGGTTTCGTGAAGAAACATTTTTTTTGTGTTTTTTCCAATAGTTATAGATTATATACGTGGATATTATGACAAGTGAAAAATTTTCGTCAATTGAGGTTGCTAACATGGACATTATTTATTGGTAAGTTCGTCAGTAGGAGGGTGGGGGATGGGATAAAGGGAGTGGATTGTTGTGATCGTTATTTTAGCCAGCTTAATATGTTTCACTTTGTTAGAGTACATTTCATTTGGTTTTTAATAGAATTACTTTAAATTCAATTTAGAATCTAGCCGTAGGAGTTTTTTCTCTCAGGGAGATAGGGATAGAACAATGGCAGATGAACTCACCATAATTTGCTAGAACACGATGAAAATGTTAAGATTTGAATTTGGAGGGAAGGACTAGAGTCAGTTTATTAATCTGCGAATTATCTTAAACTAGCGGCTGCAATCCTAGCATCTAGGAGCTCTTTATTCGAAGGAGTAAGGAAAGATGGAAAATAGCCTAAAACCAAACTTACACAAAATAACTGAATAGCCTAAAACCACAAAGGAACCTATAAAAAGCAACTATAAATTAGAAAATCGGTCGAGTCATTATTTAAATAATTTAGATTAAGCTACAGACAAAAAAAAACAACCCTTTTAATTTTAATAATAGGATACACCATTCAATGTCATTGTAGACCTTTCTAATCGTTTTTAAAAGCGAAGCTTTTCTATAATTAGGGTCGGTCCGTCCGTCCGAGATAGATAGCTTTTATTCGTTAATTTAGGCATGATAGAATTGTCCTATCGATTCCAAACTTTGCATGGTGTTTCCGTTAGTAGTTAGGTACGATTTAGAAAGCGTAGCAACTCTATAATCATTACAAGAATGTCCATACGTCCATTTTAAAAATGTTGATTTTCTCCTTTTTTAACAACAAATTTTTATGTGATCTAATTATCCGTTTGACTTGATTCCTAGGACAACAAAGTACAATATTATAAGCGAAGCACCTCTGTAATCAAGTCCTAAAAATGTATGTCCATAAACATTATTCTGTACAAGCAGTTTTTCAACAAATTTACTTTCAATTTTGCTTCGAATCTTATACATTTATATTATGATTATTCAGTTCTGACACTATATAAGTGATAATGTCTGTTTGTCCTACCATTTCAGTGCCTCGCTTTTATGGATGTTGTCATCCTTGTTTCAGAAATAGTTATCCATGAATCCATGGTTATTTATGAATGACTTGCAACTTGTTAGAAGCGATGCTTTTCTATAAATAGAGTCCATACGTCCTTTCATCCATAACGTATACTTCTTAAAATTAACTCGTTATTCATTAACTAAAAGTCCTTATGTCTTAGCTTTTTCAACTATCTTTTTAGGATATAATATTGATTCTTAGGACGATTAGTACCATTGCCATAATTTATGTATGTCAATATCAAGCATTCTGTATTAAAATAATTTTGGAAAAAGACTTTTCTCGTATTCATTCGAATCCGGTAGATAGGAACCTGTTCTTATCCATACGAAAAAACTATGTCTAGCAACGTATTATATCTAGCTTTCTACGAATATAAAAATGTACAATCATAAGATTAAAACCAGGCCCTTGCCTTTGGCACCTCGGGGCTAAAAAACTGGTTTTAATCTTATAATTGTACATTCTATATCCGCGAAAAGGTGTTTACAATACGATGCGAGAAATAACTATTACGTGATTTATGTTCATACTTCTAAATAATGTTGAACATTAAATGCTTTGGATTCGATTGGTTTGGTTGGTTGGTTCAAATCTTTAAACCAATTAATTTAACCCTTAAGGTCTAGGTGGTATATTGTTATCCTCTCTGTATTAATGGAACCCTTTTCATTTACCCAACTGCCATTGAAAAAAATGAAATTATGTTATGTTAGCCTCAAGGGTCCGAAGGCCATGGCTAACAAAACTGGTTTTATTCTTATGATTTTTATTTTAGTTTTCGTGGAAAATTGTCTGCAATAAGATGATTTTTCAGTATTACTGAGAACCGGTTCTAATCCTGCGGATATTAATCGGATTCGAAACCATAATGGAAAAAGATTAAATTTGAAAAATAATATACTTATTACCATAGATGGTTAATCAGACACAATAAACCGTCCAACATTGAAAAGGAATTTCTAGCAGACAAAGATTGTTGTTGGTATTTCGTCACATATGATTCAATCCAAAAATACGAAGGACAAAATATTTGGACGGTATAATTTAGCCAAGGAAAGCCTACTTCCTATGACATTCCACTATTCATAGCTGAAGGTAGTTGGATATTTTATTCCTTCCAATTATTGGTCCAATTAAAGGATTGATTATTTAGATTTTTTACATTTATTGAAATTACACCTATTTCATTTAATGTTTTATAATTTTCTTAGTATAGGAACTACTCCCCAACCCTACTCCTCTACCCCTTCGCCTCCCCATCTACTGGATGAACGAACTGACCAATAAACGACTTCTATGTTGGCAACCTAGATTGATTTTTCTTGGTTGTTTCGACAAACACCACAGGCGCCTAAAAATGCATATGGAATGTTATGGTACAATCATTTAAACATCTAGAGTACTGCAAAACCACCGCCATAGAAAATTTTTCAATTTTAAGTTAGATTTTGTCAAGTAACATTTATTATTTTTGGAAAGTGTTTTATGCAGGAATCTTTTGAAATAGGACGATAGATGATAAATCGATGTATATCCCCAATTATGATGAACTAAATTACCCTTTCTGTAGATTATTTTTATTATCATATAAAAAGTTTGAAAAATGCCAGTTTCAAAAAAAAGTTTATAAATCCTCAATAAAAGTACCCAAAGTTTATAGCCAGTATATTAATGTACGAGAGTGCTGAAATGTACAACTTTGGGTACCATACTACTTTACAGTCTAATCTCCTCCCTCCCTGTTGATATGACACAAGTTTTACACGGCTAAAATCAACGAAGTATTGAAAAAGTTGAAGGGGGGGGGGCTGGTTTTCTGGAAGATATATAAGGTATTCTTCCAAGTGTTATTGTCCCCCCATAAAAATAAGAAATCAGGTTCTACAGAACTAAACAACAAACAATAGAGAAACCGTTGCCATTTCTACATAAACTTTATTTAGACCCCCCCCCCCCCTCCCTAGAAACCACAGAAATGGCGTAAATGGCAGCAAGTCGACTAGCTTACGAGAGGTGTGTGAATCACACGGCGTCATAATAGAGTTGTTAAAGATGCCTTGGCTCATAGATAGGCACAACTCTTTACCAGGCAGGCACTGTTGGGAGGACTTCCAGAAAAAAGTCGTGCAACCAACCTTCCAAGTCAGGTGAATGGACAAAAATCCCCATTGTAGAGTCCAGCATAAATGTAAAAAATTCATGCAACTACTATATCAGACGAGTTAAATTAACAACATTAGTTTAAAGTAATCCTTTTATATAAATTACATTTTTTTTGTCTGTAACAAAGAATCTCGCTAACCGCTAAACCAATATGGTTCTCCTTGATAGAGAGGCTTAATAAAGTGGTTCATTTGAAGTATAAAAGATTTATCTCGAATAGAACGCACAAGGGAGAAACCGTTTATAGAATTGTATAATCGTATCTAATTATCAATTTATTCAATTCTACTGTATGTACACAAAACGAGTACGTCCATAGAAAGCTTTTTAGTATAATAAACACCCATAAAAATAATAACCACCAGTGTAAAAAATTGGCATCTTTGTTACGAAACTTATCCCTTTATTTTCTTTAGAGGCCTCTGGGGGCATCAGTCTTAGGAGTTCAACCTCCCCCTAAATAGCTATAAACCTTCCCATGACTTTTAAATATATAAATTATAGGAGATCCATATCGGTTTAGTGGTTAGCGAGATCCTTGACAAACCCTAAACTGTCCCAGTTTTGAGCAAGACGATTCCAGTTACGTCATATACGTTTCAGGAAAGAAAAAAAGAAGGGGGGAAGAAAATCTCTTCAAAAGAGATGGCAGAAAAGGGTAGAGATTTTCTCCCCCCCCCCCCTCCCTTTTTATATGACGTCACAGGAATCGTCTTGCTCAAAACTGGGACAGTTTGGGGTTCGTCAGATCCTTCGATACAAACAGACAGAACCAAAACAGCATGGTACTTTTATATAGGGATAATTTTTATTCTCATAATCTATTTATATAAATTAGGTTGAAATTTAAATTGATTTGGGTTTGAGTCATGGTTTTATCTGCATCAAGAGAAGCATATTTACATTTAGCACATTAAGCAACGGATAACCATGCTTATTGGGAGATAGATAATTGTAGTCCAAAGTTAACACACACGTGATTTGTAAATTTTAGAGTAGCTGTATACCAAAGAATAAAAACTGGATGACATTTTCTATTTATCTCATAAACATTGGACAATGACTATCCTATATTGAAACGCAGTTGGATTTCTGTCTGTCTGTCTGTCTATCTTTATGTTTGCTATTTTGATCTCGTAAATGCTGAACACAACTTTGAATAATGATAGTATAGGCCTCCAAGGGCTCTATTTTTTTGGTATTTTTTATAGGTGGGATTTAAAACCCACAATTTTTAATGAAATGTTAAAGAATTCCCTTATTTGTAAAACTTGGGTTTCAGAGGTTTTAATAGTTAGATTATTTGGATCATGGAAAGAAAACGAAGTTTCCGGTTTCGTCGTGTTTTCACAGTAGCCTTTCTCCTATTTCTAGCCCCTGTGGGGGGCTCTAGCCCTGCGGGGCATATTTTCTAACCCTGCGGGGCAATCGTTAACATTTACTTAACCTAACCTAACCTAAAATAACCCTTCAAAAGCTACTGTGAAAATACGATGAAACCGGCAACTTCGTTTTCTTTCCATGATCCGATTATTTTCTTTACAGGGAGGGAAATCGTTTTTGGGTCCCAAGTTTTTTGGAGTTATTTTAAGAGCGTCCTTCTTAAAACATATTAAACTAGAATCTTACACCAAATAAAGTATTACGTACTATGCAATGATGTAATAAAAGTTTGTATGCCAAAATAAGTTAAAATTCGTGCTTATAACGTTTTGGTTACCAGTGTAATTTACATTCTAATGTGCCAAACATAGAGCAAATCAACTTCACAGTTATATATTCGAAAATTTTGTTCTCCCTGACTCCCCTTTATTCATTGCTAAATTGTTATAATTTGACCTTAGTTTGTTTATTACACCTACATAAAAAAAAACAAGCAAAGTAAATTTGAAACAATTATATAACCGTTCACACAAAAACTATGGGGGCGTTCAAAGACTTTATTTTAGTTTTTTAAGTCCCTACTCTGCCGCCATGTAAAGTTTTTATCTTAAATAACTGCCGAGAAAATCACGTTTCCCCTCTAAATTAAAATAGTGACTTTTGTCAGTATGTTGAGATCTGGCTATCCACTTAACCGATTGAGTTATTCATATTTGGAAAGCTTTACATATGTCCCGGGAAGGTTTTAGACTTCTTTTCATCCCCCTTAATTACAGATACCCAAGATGCTAAGGGCGCATAACGACGGACAGATGGAATCATAGAGCAACATTATTACTTTCTATTTAACTAGCGGCTTTGCCCCTAGCATCTAGAGGCTTTGCCCCAAGAGGTAATTTAAAAAAATAAAAATAAGTACTACTGGTGCTGCCAGTAGTTTTATGTGACTAACTTCCCCATAAACAAATTTTGTTTTTTGTTTTTTTGGGGATTGGGGGTGTTCCACCCCCAAGAAAATAACTTAAAACCACCACAGGACCAATAGGTATATATCCTGAAGAGTAGAATCCAATCGGTTCAGTGGTTACCGAGATCTTAAGGGACGGATGGACAGACAGACGAATAAACATCAAGCTACTTTGTATTATAGATTTCTCCTCTAAAACAAAGCACTAGAAACATTTAGGGTGCTTAAGGATAAGACAATAAGCAATAAATTGATTAATATTCTAAATAATGATAAACAAAATCACCCCATTATACATAATTATTGGTTGAACAATTTGGACACTGCTAGTTTGGAAGCAACACACTATGTTTATCTCATTGTTTTTAAGCCAACAAATAAAAAAACATGAATATAAAATTTTAGGTATAAATGTAATTTACATGCAATGTCCCCTCCCTCCCAGAAAATTGCAAATTGAGAAATTTTTTATTACTTCTGATAGATATCAATCCCACATCCACTAATGCCCAATAGACGGACAAACGGACAAAATTATAGTTGCAGAGTATATAATCCATGCTCACAAAAAAATATTAGACCCGTATCTCTAATAATGGCTAGGATAATTTCTTTTTTCTTTAACACTAGCGGCTTCGCCCCTAGCCTCTAGGGACCCAAGAGGTTTGATCAAACCCAGTTTTCGTATTTTAGATTTAAAGGAAAATTTTTAAAAAAATTTGGAAAGGGAGAAATTTATTTTGGGGGGAGAGGGGGTAATCGACCCCACTATTTAAATTTTAGTTTAAAAAAGAAATTTTTGAAGAAAAAAATTTGGGGTTTTTTCTGGGGGGGGGGGTGGGGGTGTCCCAACCCCCAAGAAAATAGTTATATACCTTCCCGGGACCTATCAGAAGCTACCCTGTACAGGAGAACCCGATCGGTTCAGCGGTTAGTGAGATCCTTCGCTACAAACAAACAGACAGACAGACAAACAGATAGACATCGTTCTACTTTGTATTATAGATTAATAACAGACAGATATACACGTGAATGTTATAGAGTAGCTCAGCAACATTGAACTGTAAATTACACTAGTACCCAAAGTTTTACAAGTAGGTTATCTTATTTGATAACTGATAAACGTTATATTCTTCTTTTTGTTTGTTCCAACTTTTGAACCAATAATTTAATCTACGGTAGGATAAATTATGGATAAATATTAGTTTATCATCTATTGTCTTATCAATAAGATCCCTGAGACTAGCAAGACTTCATAACCAACAATACAAAAATCCCCATAGAAATCCCTATATCATGAAACAAAACACCAGAAAATATTGCAATTGGGAAATTTAAATTTCAGACCCGGATTTATAGTTCTTACTTCGAAAGGATAACAAAGAAATTTTTTTAAAAGCAACAAAAAACAGGGAGAAGGGGATGGGATAATGGACATGAAATATTTCTTTTAACCAAAATTTCCTCTGCTAGCTGGTATATTTTGGAAGAAAAGAATTTGTTGTAGATTAATTTAATTGCCATTGTCCCTTCCTCCCTGAACAGAAAGGCCACTCGTTCAAATTTCCACCCTTCATGAAGTATTACTACTAGCTTAGTCTTTTTAGCAGCAAAGCTACTCTATAGTTCAAATGTTTGTCTGTCAAACAGATTTTAGGAACGGCAATTTTCTTTTGGATTTGCTTTTATTAAGCATCTACTCTATAAATCATAATGTCTGTACGTCCGTCCGTCTGTCTAAAACACTGTAAAAAATTATACATTTAATTTAGAAATGTTACTTTATTGTTCTATACTTAAATTTTTCCGATGATTATTTGTTATTTTAGTATGCTTTTTATATGTATGAGGTTTATTTTCTATGGATGTTATCATCCTTGTTTATATCTCATTCTTGCTTTCCATATATAGTTTTCCTTTAGTTCTTTCGCGCACCCTAAAAGCGACCATACCCTAAAAATTAATATCTTTGGAAAACCCAAAACAACTTTGATAAGATTTATTAAAAACTAACTAGACTACTAAAAAGAAATGGGTTAAAAAAGTTTTCTACGTTACGGGTATGTCGTCCGTTTGACGCAAATAAATATGTACCGAAGTATCTTTCTAACTGCTGAACTTATATGGATCTCCTTTACAGAATAGCTTCTTGTAGGTCCAGAATAGGTTTATAGTTATTTTGAAATTTTTTAATTAAACCTTCCCAAGCCCGTAGCCACTAGTTATTATAAAGGACTAAAAACGACATTTTAAGCATAACAACTGTATATCTACAAACTAAAATTATGTTCAAATTACAAATTTTTACCAAAAAAGATAACATTGCATTTTTTACAAAATCAGGAACATTTTTTCAACATATAGAAACATCGTATTAGATTATTCAAATTTAAGAAAATAAAAAATAAGACAAAGGTGTTAACACCGATGGGTTTCAATATTTATGGAGAATCTTTGCTTTTAATTTTATACACTTCTATACAACATTTAGATATATTCGTAGTTGATGATCAATACAAATCATTAACATTAAGAACCTTATGTATAAGTCGAAACAATGTGAATAATGGACAACTTTTTCAAATACACCCCGTGGAGATCTTAAATCCTGAGAGGCAATAATATAACCCAACCTAAAAAAACATAAAATACATTTTTGAAAACTTTCATGGTATTTCACAGAAATGTTTATTGCTGAGTCGTGGGCTAAAAGCAAGTTTTTACATTTTATCTTTTGTTGATATAACTTACAAACAGACGTTAAACAGCTAAGTTACAAATTGCCACATAGGTTAAAAAAGTTGAAAAAAGTTGTACATAAAGTAAATACTTATATGGTTCATCCTTATAAATGCATAAGAAAGCCAAACAAAAGCCGCGCTCTCTTTTACGCTCTCTCTGTCTTATCTATCCATTTTTCTTTCTTTCTATCATTCTCTCTCTCTTGGTCTTTTTTCCATATCTCTCACAGCTTTTAGATATCTTCTTTTCATAATTTTTCTTAAAACCTGTAACACATCTCAAACAAAACAGAAATCATAATAAAATAGCAAAATCTTCTAATTTTTGAACTCTAAAAATCTGTTTTGGATTACTTAAACAATTATTTTACCCCCCCCCCTTTCTGTTTTATCTATATTTTTAAACTTGATAAACAAATTACAAAACCACTCCCTCTTTAGATCAAGATTGGTCGAAAAGTTTAGACTCTACTAGTTAGATACAAACCAATTAAGATTCCAAAGGTTTATGAGCTAACGAATAAGGTAACGCTTGAGTTCTCCTTAAAGGGAAGCTTGTTATAGGCCTAGGGAGGGTTTATTTATGTAAGTTTACTTTATTTTAAATTTAAGTCTTGGGATGGTTTGATGCCATTTCCTGTCCTCTCTTCTCTAGATACTAGAAATTTTGCTTTTTGCTATTACAAAAATTTTGCAGTTGCGTATTACATGTCATAGATGTGTAACTTAGATTCTTGCGTCATAGAGAAAGGTTCAGTGCGTACGTACCATGGGGGTGGGGGAGGGGGAATGTGACGCATATAAGAAAGAATGCACAATGAAAAAAAACATTACTTTTTAATATTCAAAAGAAGAAGTTTTAAGAGTAGAGAGTATGTTACTTAAAACCTATTGAATAGCTAATTTCAAGACTGTTTTTAGGAATCATTGGCACCTACAACAGATTATTTTCCCTTTAATTTTGTAGGTAAAACTGAGCCCAAATAAAAATGGCTTAAAACATGTCAAGAAAACAAAAAGACGTATTTATAAAGACATTACCTCACCTCTCTTCCCCATTGTAAAGTTTTCTTAATCGTTGGCTTAACAACTCTATTTAATTATGATTGGTTGGTTCATTAAGTTGAGTGTCCAATCGTTTCAACCACTAATGTAATCTACAGAAAGGGTAATTTTGTATCATCAATTTATGTTCTTATCCCTTTAGATCTCTGCTTATAACTATCTATTAGTATTAGAGGATTGTGAATTTCAAAACAGACAGACCGACATACAAACAGTCAAAAGTATTATTCCTAATTCCTTATTTATTTCACTGTGTCGTTAAGATGACGCAAAACAGGGTGAATGTTTTTATAAGCATGAAAAATCTGGATTTTAATACAAAGTATAGTGCATAATATACAGAGATCTTATGGGATAAGACAATGAAAGATAAATTAAAGACCTTTTTTCTGATAAGTAAAATATTTTTTATTACAGGTTTAAAACTTTTAAACACTCTAAGATTCCTTTAACCACTTAGTATTCCTTTATCATTTCATTTGCTTATCAGTTCTTGCTTTTACATATAAAAGTTTCTCGCTTATTATGGATGTTGTCATCCTTTTTAATGTTGATAGATAAAATTTCTTTAAAAGATATTTTTGGAACATACATACAAGTCATATAATTCTTAGGGCATTATGAAATTAAGGGCGGCTTTTAACAAACATTGTTATTGTTTTGAACTAAAATTAGGAAGAGAGAGAAAATTGGATTATAAATTATTACGGTACCAAAAATTTTATAACAACGCTCTGTCCATCGCTGGCTTAAAACCTTGGGTACTTTTATTTAAAACCCTTGGTTCGTTTTGTCCCCTGGTTTGGTCCTTTTTCCTAAGACCCTTGAGAAAGTATTGTGGATTATCATATAACAAGGATGACAACATCCATAAAAGCGAAGCACTGAAACGGTAGGACAAACGGACATTAACCCCTTTTAGTGTCAGAACTGAATAATCAGAATATAAATGTATAAAGGTCTAAGCAAAATTGTTAGTAAATTTGATAAAAACTTTCATTTTTAGGACTTGATTATAGAGTTGCTTCACTTATAATATTGTTTTTTGTTGTCCCAGAAATCAATATACCAAATATCAGATCAAACAGATAATTAGAACACATAAAAATTTGTTGTAGAAAAAGTAGAAAAATCAACATGTTTAAAATGGGACGTACGGACATTCTGGTAATGATTATAGAGTTGCTACGCTTTCTAAATCGTACCTAACTACTACATGAATCATCATGCAAAGTTTGAAATCGATAGAACAATTCTAACATGCCTAAATTAACGAATAAAAGCTATCTATCTCGGACGGACGGACGGACGTACGGACGGACCGACCCTAATTATAGAAAAGCTTCGCTTTTAAAAACCAATTTACAAGTTACATGGGACATTAGTGTGTGTGTCTGTCTAGTTTATTTTTAACTAGAATTGCTGTTAAGTAAACACATCTTTTCTTCAAAAATGTTTCCATGCCAGCGTGTTATCATGCATCAAATATACATTATCATTGATTTGTTAGGGTTTCTCAAGATTATTCCTGTGACATTAAGGTACAATTTATAAAGCGTTTCTACTTCTACTATCTTTACCAGAAAATCAGTTATAAGTCAGTTGATTATAAGTTTTTTTTACAATATTTTTACAATTTTATACAATAAAATTCGCCCATCTTTGGGGCGTAATTTAAAAATGCAATTTAAAACCCTCACAATCCATACCTTTGAAGTAAAAACCCTCTACCAACCCTAGAGGTGATTTAAAAATCCCAAAATTTAAATTCCATAGTATATAACTTTTGAATTTAAGCCCTTTAAGGTTATACATTGTATTGTGATATTACAACTGATAGTTTTTAGAACCCGAGATCCGTGCAAGCAAAATTTTGGAATTTTGGAAAGCCCGGTTTTTTCGCCCTCTCTCTCTCTCTCTCTCTCTCTCGTTGCTTTCTCGCTTGCGCGCTCATATTCCTGTCACTCTCATTGCTTTCTCGCTCGCACGCACTCACATTCCTTTTTCCCTCCCTCTCTCTCGCTCCTTTCTCTCTGGACGTAAAACTCGAATACAAAAGTGTTGTCAAGTCGTAACCATCTTCAGTTTATTTCAAACTTTGATTAAGTAAACACACAAATGTGTAAATTATAATACACATTCTCAAAAACTATTTATTTATTTATTAGTGAATTATTTATTTATTTACACACAAAAAAACACTGGACAAAAATGAAAATACTATCAAAGTTATTTGTTTTTACCGTAGCTATAAGCACTGCAAATTCGGCGCCATTTGTTGATTTCATCGGCGATCTATTGGCGGGAAAAATAAAGGTCGTCTCGCCGGCTGAATATTTCGCGCCATCTGACAACCCGCCATTTTCCGGTTACCACCTGCCTGACACAACTACCACAACAACAACAACTACTACTACTACAACAACCGCTGCCCCTAAATTGTTTGCCCCCTCATATGACCCCCCGGCCCCCATTTATGATGTGCCTCCACCTGCTGATAAGTATGAGTTGCCAGGCCCACCGGGAGATGACGATTATGACTATGAGTCTCCTTTTAAAGCCAACTACCAGGTAATTAAAAGTTATTAAATATAGTACAATGGAATATATATCAAAACGTCTTTTTTACTTTCAATAAACTTTAAGCAAGTGTTTTGCTTTTAAATTTTCTACCAATAAAAACAAATTTTTATTGTATTATTTATAATAGCAATGAGATTTAGAATCACAATACATTTTGTCTTATTTTTTTTTTTGTCTCGATTGGTAATAAAAATGGCAAAAAATCTGTGCTTTACAAATTTTATTGCTCTCTAGTTATGTCTTGTAAAATCACTGTGTGTAACAGTTTAAATATTTGACAAAGAATAAGTTTTGATTAAAATGCATAATAATCTTTATGGTAAAATATTTTTATTTTTATATTAGGTTCCAGTGGAAGCGCCCCTGATAAGTGACAGCTATGCCGTAGTCCCCCTTCCATTAGACAGCTACAATGACCGCCTTGGCATAGCTCCCCAGGTTAATGATGGCTGGAAGCGTATTTCACCAGCTGGCAACAGCTACCTTGTAAGTGAGGATAACATGAACTGGCCAGCAGCCAAAGAATATTGTCTGCAGAAGGGCGGTTTCCTTGCTGAGCTGCGCATTGCTGATGAACACTTGGAGCTGAGTGAACTGTTGGGTGATGACAAGCAGAATCTTAACAAGCTGTGGATTGGGTTAAACAGACCATACAGGAGATGGGAAACTACCGGAGATCTTGTGACCTGGGCTAACTGGAAAAATCTGAGACACCAGGAAAGAACTGAAAGCTGTGCAGCACTAAAGGTGAAAATATTCCGTTGGGTTGCTCAGGATTGTGCCAACAATCATGGATACAAAGCTTTGTGCCAGAAACAGCCTGAAATTAAACAGTTCCAGGTTCAACAATTTAATGCAGATGCTGGAAGCAATCACTGCATTGTCAAGGGTGTCCTGTTAGATCTTACCAACTGGCTGGATAAACTTGAAAATATTGAATCATCTGCTGATTGTCACAACATCTGTCTCAAGACTGTCAACTGCAACTTCTGGAGTTGGGACAGCAGCTGGAAGCGCTGCTACCTGCAACAGAATGACAACAAGGTTGTGCGTGATGATTACAGTGAATCTGGAACTGTCCTTCCATCAAGAGGCTGCAATCAGGAAATCAAAACAAACTCTGAACGTCAACCAAGAGTTGAGACATGCAGCTGTGTGCCAAGACGGCGTTCCTCAGAGGAGTCTACTGGGAACACTGAACTTTTAAACTTCCAGAGATCTCTACCATTCAATGAAGATGATGAGTTGCCTGAACATTTGGGAAGACTTATTCAGACATCAGTGTGCAGACCCGGACATTTCCTATCCTGTTCTGATGATGGTGAAATCAACCAGTCATCAAAATTTGTCAACAATCAACCCAACATTACTGACTGCATTGTTTATGATGTCCAGCTGTCTGCTAGTGATGCTATGCTCACTTTATATGATGTATCAAATGCTGAGACATGCCATGCATTCTGTTTGGCCTCCAATGGCTGTGCTTATTGGACCTGGAGTGGCACTCAGGCTGGAAAAACCTGTTTTCTACTCCGTGCTGAAACAGCAATGACAAGAAGGGTTGGAAGCGCAGCAGGCACTGTGCTGGAAAAGTATGGCTGTAGACTTAATGTAATAACTACCTTTGCTGATAGAGAGCCGAAATCTGTTAACCATGATGATTACTATGACGAGAATGGCTGTGCTTGTGAATTAGCCAAAGAAGATTTGATTGATGGCAACATTGATCCCAGATACTTTGCTGGCAGTGGTAGGATTGTAAATGAAGAACAGCAACAACAAAAATCCGCCAATAATTGTCCATATGGATTCAGAAAAATCTGTAAAAGTTCAACAGTTCAATATTCACCAGTTAAGACCAGCACTAATGAAAAAGTTCAATATTCTCCAAAGCCACTCCAAGATGGAGGCAAAACAGCTGTTGAGAAACAGGTTTATCAAGTGCAAGAATGGAATGCTCCTTTGTATAAGCATATTCCTGTTGAATCTCTATATGGCAGAACTCTACCTAATGATGACATAGAGGGAAGTGGAGATTTTAATGAATATTCAACAACTAAAAGTCTAGTAGATGCTGAAACAAAGTCATCAACTGAATCAAATGCCTCCAGTCGAATAAGATTTGAGGATTAATAAATTAAAACACAATGTACCTTAAATTAACTATTTATTTATTTATTTAATATTATTTATTTTATACATTATATTATAATAAATTTTTATAATTGAATTAATAGTGTTTTAATAAAACTTTGATATAGATCTTTCTTCTCAAAATGGTGTAACATTTTAATTGGGTATTTTTAATGTATTACATTAGTTGTAGCTATATGAAAACTAATCTTAGAAAGCTTGGAAATTGTGATAGAAATCTGAAATACATTAGTTGCTATTAAATTTAATTTGAAAAAAATACTTTACATGTGATTATATTCAAGTCTAAATGTGTAAGGATAATTTTATTTTTAACAATAATTTTCAAATTTGAATGTTCAAGGTTTTGTGATTTTTTTAGATACTTTAATTGCTATAAATAAAATTTAAGAATGATGAATATTTGAAATGATAAATATATAATGGGAAATTTTGATTTATAAATAGAAATTTGCACTAGCGGATTCATCTTAGCCTTTAGGAGATCTGAATAATTCGCGCTTTTATACAATGTACAATGTAGCTTGTTGAGTAATGATAACCCGTATCTTAAAATTAAATTTTAAGTAAGAGAGGGGGAAGGTTTTGGTTTGTTTATTACTTTAGGTCAGTTAAGGTTAGCAAAGGTTATATTGGTTACTTTATAGTCCCACAGGGGTAAGACACCGAAGGCTTAAACATTACAGGTGTTATGTATAGGGAACCCCTCCTCTCCTTATTTTTAGTAGCGAAGCTACTCTATAATTCACTTTGTCCGTCCGTCCGTCAGTCAGTCAGTCCGTAACGCTATGGGGGAAATGGGATTTACTCAGCTCCTATAAAAGATAGAATGCTGAAATTTTTTGACAACATTCCCATCATTAAGGAGCATAATTGACTATAAAACGTCATTGGCGTTCGGACCGATTTTTAGCAGGTTTTAGGCTATTTTTATATTTTTCACATTTTTCTCCATATCTTCAGTGTTTATGGTCCGATTTTCAAAATTTTTTCAGTTACAGATATCAAAATTAAATTTCCCGTCGTTTAAAGGAACAACCATGAAGGCCAGACTGCCTTTTCAACAGGTTTTAGGGTATTTTTATATTTTTCACATTTTTCTCCATATCTTCAGTGTTTATGGTCCGATTTTCAAAATTTTTTCAGTTATAGATATCAAAATTAAATTTTCCGTCTTTTAAAGAAAACAACCATGACGGCCAGACTGCCTTTTTAGCAGGTTTTAGGCTGTTTTTTTTATATATTTAACATTTTTCTCCATATCTTCAGTGTTTATAGTCCGATTTTAAAAATTTTTCAGTTATATATATCAAAATTAAATTTCCCGTCTTTTAAACAAAATACCATGAAGGCCAGACTGCCTTTTTAGCAGGTTTTAGGCTATTTTTATATATTTAACACTTTTTTCCATATCTTTGTATATTTGATGCAATTTTCAAACTTTTATGGGATATCTGTATCAAAATAATTTTTCCCATTGTTATGAGCATCTTTAATATAATTTACTTTGACCATCGTCATCATGCAAAATAAAGCAAGGTTTCATGTTTATTTTATCCAATAAATCTATTCTTGATTTTAGTAAAAACCTTTTAAATCTATCCAATTTATTCCAATCGACGATTTTTTGTGCTTCGCTACTTATGGATGTTGTCATCCTTGTTAATTTATATTTAAAAAATAATGGGAGGGGTTATCATTTAACAACAAGATTACAATTTGTTAGGAAAAGTATATGTTAAATAAAAAATTATACATATATTCAAAGCTTTCTTTAATAATATGGACAAACAGCCTATTTATTAAAAGCGAAGCTTTTCTATAATTAATGTCGGTCCGTACGTCCGTTAATTTAGGCATGTTAGAATTGTCCTATCGATTTCAAACTTTGCATAGTGATGCCTGTAGTAGTTAGGTACGATTTATAAAGCGTAGCAACTCTATAATCATTACAAGAATGTCCGTACGTTCATTTTAAACATGTTGATTTTTTTTAGATCTAATTATCCGTTTGATCTGATTTTTGGTATATTAATTCCTGGGACAACAAAGTACAATATTATAAGCGAAGCAACTCTATAATAAAGTCCTATAAATGTAAGTATGTCCATAAACATTATCCTGTATCAAGCAGTTTTTCAACAAATTTACTTATAATTTTGCTTCAACTCTTATACTTTTATATTCTGATTATTCAGTTCAGACACTATACTAGTGTTAATGTCCGTTTGTCTTACCGTTTCAGTGCTTCGCTTTAATGGATATTGTCATCCTTGTTTTTAGATAGAATGTGACACACAGATTAACATCAAACAACTTAAATGTACATTTTTTTGATAAATAAAAGATTAATTTTAAAATGACTAAATTTATTCTGGTGGCGGCTCCGCAGTATTTTCTGGCGATGCTGGCGTTACTTCTGATATCTGGGCGGGTGGCGAGTTCGGGACCGGCGGTGGATCTCCATTTGCAACTGCGCCGTTAGCAGTACCGTTTATAGCGTTGCCGTTCACATGACCATTGACGATACCGTTACCCTAAATTAAAAGCTAATTATTTAAAAGAGATTTTAAGAGCTAATGGTCTTCTAGTTGTTAAAAAAAAATATTTCCTTGCTACTACTACGTCATGTGCATGACATGACACATTACAAACTTTCCCGATTTTGTATTACTTTTGAGGAACATGATTCCAGTTACGTCATATTTTTCTTTCCCGAAAAAGGGAAGGGGAAAAGAAAAAAAAGGGAAGGGGGGAAGAAAAAAGAGATGGGAGAAAAGGGGGTTTTCCCCATCTCTTTTGAAGAGATTTTCTTCCCCCCTTCCCTTTTTCGGGAAAGAAAAATATGACGTAACTGGAATCATGTTCCTCAAAAGTAATACAAAATCCGGAAAGTTTGTAATGTGTCCATGACATTAATGACAATATTAAGGAGAATGCCATAGCTCATACAGAGGTGCAACTCTAGCTTTCCTTGCAAAGCCAATACCCTATGCAAAATAGTCCTTAGTACAAAATAGCCTCTACTATACAGAATGACAGAAAAAAATTGCAAAAATGTTTGACCTACAGAACTAAAATCATTCATGTAAATTGTAAAAGGGGTTATTTTTCTTAAGTGACAACGATTCTAGTTTACCTGATCAACAGGAGTGATGGGAGGACCTCCTTCATCATTGACAAAAGCCAGATTATCCGCTGTCTCCCACCAAACGTTTTCAGTGAACTCATCATCTGTTGATTCATCCTCCGCCTGTGGCGGGTACAGCCCCAAGTCCACAGACATGATCTAGACACAAATTAAGTAAAAGCAATGGAAATAAAATATGTGGATATAGTGACAGGGGAAAATTGCCGTCAATTTTGGTTGCTAATATGGACCCCATTTGTTGGTCAAGTCGTTTATCCAGTAGGAGGGGAAGGGGTGGGGTAAAAATTGTGGATGGAGGATAATTATTATAGCCAACTGTAACTTTGTAAGTATAACTTTAATAAAGTTCATGAAAATCTGGTGCAACATCCAAGTAATAATATATCCATTGTAAAAGCATAGAGGAAGCAACAATACAACTACATATAACTTTGACCAAATGGCAAAGACCCTGTCCAGAATTTGTAATGGGCCATTGGAATATCAGCAAAGACATCAAATTACTGCGTAAAACTTACTACTTTGCAGAAAGACTTCCAATTTATGCATAGAACATGCTAATACTTACTTTTAGATAATATAAAAAAGTGTACAGTTTTTATTTGTAATAAATATAAAACACTTTATATTTTTTTTAATTAGTATTTGACAAAAAGATGTTGTATAAAATCATAAAGCATAACATATTTGTAATGTTCTTAGTAAGCTACTCCTAAATTAAATTCTAACATAGCATCATTAAAAACTTTTTGTTTGAGTTAATCCCTGTTTTTTATTTGCCGCTAAATTGGACCAATCACATATCTTGTTTGATAAAAGATATCCAATAATACGCTAGTATTTTTAGAAGAAGACATGTGATTGGTTCATTTTAGCGGCAAATTCTGAAATTTTTAAGTTTTCTTTGGATGCATAGATATGATTTTTTGAATATTTCTTAAGGTCCGCTATTTTTTAATTTGTATTTTTTTTTGTTTGAAATATTAAATCAAAGTTATTTACTAAGTATATTTGCGATAACTTTTATTTAATGAAATCTTCCAATTTTTAACATGTACAAAACGGCCTGCTTAATTGCTTCAAGATCCATGTCAGATCTATATAGGAAATAAATGTCTATAAACGAGCTCAAGTTTTCCAAGGAATATATGATTAAAACTCATAGTGCTCCAATAATCCATAATAAACTCTCATTGCCCAGAACGATAAGACCCATTATTTTACTTTATTAAAAATAAATTCATTTTTTTCATTTCATGTTGCTATTTACCTTATATTGATGTATTTAATTTCTAATCATAAAAAAGAAAATTTAAATTTATAATATAATAAATTTAAGAAAACTCTGTTTTAAAAGAATTCGATTGTGGCGACATTTTGTGTGTTCAAATATTAAACTAAAATTGTAATCATCATCATTAACCCTTTGGTGATGGTAATGTAAAGAAAAAAATATAATTTAAAAAATCTTTTTAAAATCATTTAAATTATTAAATATTTACTTTCTTTTAGATAGTAATGCCGGGTGAGGAAAATATATTTATTGAGAAATAGATATGCATATAGAAAACTAGCCAATAGGGAGATAATTATATCGAGCCAACTCTAGTATAAGATAGAGAATACATAGATAAAAGAAAATTGTACTGAATTCCACCATCAGATTTTACATTTTTAAAAATGAAGCTTTTCTATAATTAGGGTCGGTCCGTCCGTCCTTAACGGATAGCTTTTTTCATTAATTAAGGAATGTTAGAATTGTCCTATCGATTTCAAACTTTGAATAGTGATTCCTGTAGTAGGTACGATTTAGAAAACGTAGCAACGCTATAATCATTACCAGAATGTCCGTACATCTATTTAAATGTGATGATATTTTTTACTTTTTTAAAGAACAAATTTTTATGTGATCTAATAATCCGATTGATGTGATTTTTGGTATACAGATTCCTGGAACATCAAAGTACAATATTATAAGCGAAGCAACTCTATAATAAAGTCTTAAAAATGTAAGTATGTCCATAAACATTATTCTGTATCAAGAAGTTTTTCAACAAATTTACTTACAATTTTGCTTCGACTCTTATTCTAATTATTCAGATATGACACTATACAAGTGTTAATGTCCGTTTGTCCTACCGTTTCAGTGCTTCGCTTTTATGGATGTTGTCATCATTGTTTTAAATAGCTAGAAAAGAGGAGACATTAGTCGTGTAAATTACTCTATTACCCAAAGTTTTATAACCATGGTATAATGAAAGATTGATGTACTAACCTTATTTTTAAGAGCTGATTTAGCCCTTTTCTTTTTAAACAATTCCTCTCTCTTTTGAAGTCTCGACTTTTTTATTCCACCACTGAAATATGAAATCTAAATTGACATACATGTATACAAGTATAGATGAATAATAAGATATATAAGTTGGAAGGAATTTTAATGTTAGAGGGAGATTGAAAACTATCTGCGCTCTGATTAGAGGAGCTTGAGTATCGTACATCATCCAACCAATTAGAGCTCAGGTAGCTTTCAATCCATCTATCCTATTGGTCAAAATTTATTAACTTAAATTGTATTTCCGCTTTTAGAAGAATTATACAAAAAACGAATTTAATAAAAAAAATCCTTAAAATTTGATGCAGATTTCAAATCTCCCCCAAACATTAAAATTCCTTCCAACTTATATATCTTAATGTATAATCCAAACAACTATTTTGCCACGGGGTTGGGGACCTTTTTCGTCTGCTCTTTTGTATCTACGTGACTGTGTTAATATTCACGATAATATTGTCATTGAATAATATTCAAAGACCCAATTGAAAGTCGGCACAGGGTCCCGGAGATATAGGGTCATTTAACCCCTGCCTCTCTCAATTCTTTAGTGATCTTAATGGATCAGACAATGGATGAGAAATTGTAAATGTTTAGTGTACCCAATCTTTTATGAACATGTTATAAATTCGTTGTCTTAAAAACTTTATAACAGAATTAAATCTTAATTGGTTGGTTCTGATAATATAAGTGTGTCTATACATTTTAACCACCATTTTTAATCTAGAGAAAGGGTATTTTGTTTATCATCATGAGGATTTTCGTCAAGATGGATGAAAGTATAAATAGATAAACCCAGAAAGGGAGGGGACAATGGGCTGTTGATTACATTAATCCCCAAAATTGTTTAGTAACTTTTTTCTTTTGGTTAGCTTAACAACTTACTTTGGGGACTTTTATTGATTTCTTATTAGTTGGTTAATTTAGTTGAGTGTCCAAACGTTTCAAGAAATAATTGTAATCAACATAATAGGTAATTTTGTTTATCGTCATTGGGGATGTACATCAATTTATCGTCCATTGTCTTGTCCCTCTATAACCTTGATAAACCAAAGAAAGGTAGATAGATAATCTCACCCCGGAGTTCTAGCATTATCCAAAGACATCATTTCATTACCAAAACCATCTCCATTAGCCTAAATATTCACGTCAAACATTAGATCAAAGAGTAGTAAAATTTAAAAATTCTCAAAATTATACTAGCTTGAATTTATTTTGAAACACAAGTTTGCCCTTTTATCAGAAAGCTAGAAATGGCTCAATCATAACATTATTCCTGATAGTTCTTGTAATCATTACTTTAAAAGTATCAAGAATGGGATAGTGATAGAATAAAGAAAATATTGTTAAATTAGTTAAACATCATGATCAAAGCTATGCATTACGGAGTAACGGACTGGCTCTGAATGTAGAAAGCGTTTTAAAAAGTATAAAATTCTAAAGAATAATATTTAAAATGTTGGCCACCATTATTAACAGACAGACATAATATTGGTTATAGAGTTGCTACACTAGAATAAACTTAATTTACCCCATTTATGGAGGGCAGGCCACCATTTGTAGACTGTCCGGGGAGTGGGGGCGGTGGCTTAGGAACAGCGGTCATCTGGTCAGGATTTATATTGATATTATAACCTCTTCCTGAAATAAAAGATATTTTTCAAGACTGGATTGATTAGGTTTTATTTTTTAAGCAGGAATCTTGAACTTAAGGATAGGACAAAGAATGTGGACGAAGACCAAACTGCATAAGACGAAGAATTTTTTGTCAAAAATATTCACGTTACGTCATAAAAATGAGGGAAATGAGAGGAGAAGTGGGAAAGAAAACCTCTAAAAAAGAGAATGATAATCCCTAATTTGTATGCCGTCACATGGGTCATTTTTTACACAATTTGGTCTTTGTCTCTATCTTGAGACATAATTCAATTAATTTTATGATTATAAACTGTTCTTCATATTTTATTATAACTTTATCCATTATTTGAACTATGTGTTTGCGTTCTAACCAATAATATGACCAGATTGTTTCTAAACTGTGTTCTAATTGGTCTAAATTATTGATTAGTGGTCTATATCTACTATATTTATTACCAGTCTTCTTCTTTTTCTTTGGGGTGGTTGCCTCCTCATGAACCCAGAATTCACGACGTAAATCGTCTCCGCTTATACCACGTTTCCTATAATTAAACAAAGATGATAATATACATAAATAGTGAATCACAAAAACATAGTTGATTGACGGAGAAAGTTATTTAAAGAGTAAATTTTCAAAATGTTCATAAATAAGGAATATATTATGAAAAAAATCATGGTACCTTTCGCATGTGTATTGTATATGTTTTAATATCCTATCATATAAAGTAGTACTAGTAAGGTATTTTTGTTTGTAGCTTGGGACATCGATAACTACTGAACAGAATATGTCATTAATTTTAGGGAAACATTCCATGTTTTACGGTATGGTTTTAGACTTTTTCTGCCCCTTCCTAATCCAAATGCAGATCCCCTAGATGCTAAGGGCGCAATCACTTGTACCTTAAATAGCAGCCGAAAACATATCTTATGTCACTAAAGGACGGGCGAATAAAAAAGCTTTAGATCCTTTCCAACCCTAGCACTTTTGTATATATTTTATCCTTATATAAAAGCAAGATGTCTTTTTGTCTGTGTTGAAGTAAAAGATTTGGCTAACCGCTGAATCTCAATATTAACCTGAGATATCTGATGATTGTTTTGCCAGTTTTCTTCCAATTTTTCAGAGCTCCCTTCCTTTGGGCAGCTCTTGTCTTGTCCTTGGCTTTAATTACCATAACGCCTCGCTCATTTGGTCCTGAACATATCCTTGTTAAGATGTTTACAGTAGGAAAGCTTATCTACAATTTATTCTCAAACTTAAACTCTTCTACACCATGATGTATAGAATTGATGCACTAATATCTTAACTTTAAACTTAAATAAATTAGCTTAAAACCATCCAGGGATCTGAAATGAAGAGGTTAATCATTTCAGTGGTAAGCGAGATATTGATGGATAGAAAAATAAACCATAAAAACTTAGTACTGTATATCCTTACTAGCGGATACGCCCCCTAGAGGCCTCTAGGGGCACTTGAGGAGGGAAGAGTCGAATTTGATAACCCAATTTCTTATTTTAGATTTTAAACGGGGGGGGGGGAATTTTTCATTTTTTTGAGGGGGGGGAGTGTCCCACCCCCCAAGAAAATAGTTATAAACCTTCCCGGGACTATGAAAAGCTACCCTGTTAGGGAGAACCCGATCGGTTCAGCAGTTAGCGAGATCCTTCGGTACAAACAAACATACAAACACACAGACACACAAACATCCTGTTACTTTAGTATAAGGATATAAAAAAATAACAATGACTGTCTATGTGTCTGTCTGTACTAAAATATCTTGCAAACCGCTGAACCGTTTGTCATAGATCTTAGGAAGGTTTGTAACCATTTTTGGGGAGGGTAACAAGGTACCCTCGCGAGAGAATTGCCCTCCAATATATATTTTTTCTTTTTCTTTTTGCAACTAAAATTGGAAATGGGGGGGATAAACTGTCCACCATTCTCCTGTGTCCCTAGAGACCTCCAGAGGCGTAGCCGCTAGTAAAAGAATAAACTAACCTAATCTAATAGAATAAGCCTCCAGGTATTCTTTTGCTTGTTCCTTTGTTACTGATCTTTCTAGTGACATAATAACCTAAAACAAAATAAAATTAATTAATGGTTGGTAAGTTTGAACACTGCTAGTTCTAACCACTCAATTAAAGTTTGAGTAAAAAAGTAAAAAACGTTTGTAAGACAACATATTAGAGAACGTATTTATAAAACTTCATTTTAAAGTATTAAAAAAAAATTCAGTCCAAATTCCTGCATTCTCAGAAAATAAGTAATTTATATGATTTTTTTAGTTTATCTAAAATCAAAGAATGAAAGAGAAAGAATGGACTTGAAGAAAAGTGGGAATGGGGTACTTTTTTCTTTAGGCACACCTGCAGATGCCCGAAATCTGCAGGGTTATACTTGGGTTGCTCTAATCCTGCAGGGCAAACCTGTATCCAAATATAACCTAACCAAACCGCACCAAAAGTTTTAAACAAACAAACGAAAGACTAACTTACCCCCCCCATTCATTCTTAATTTATTTCTAAACAAGGAGGAGGGGGGGGGATCTGTGCTCTACTTGGCACTTTGAGCTAAACCATCAAAGTTACTTGCAATATCAAAATTATCCCGTAGTGGGCAAACAAACAAAATATCTACCTTTGCCCAAACCTTGAGAAACTCCTTCTCGGCTGACTCAATAACAATACCGTAGGTGTTGCCCATCATAGCGATCAACATGTTCAACAACAGGATGGGAATCAGAATCTGGAACAGCACGAACACAACTCTGGCCATATTCGGGTATGGCGAATCATCAAAGGCATCATATTCATAGATACCAAGGGTCATATGAAACATACCTGTAAAAATGGCATTTTAGATTTGGAGAATTTAGGTCAATAAAATCCCCATAACAAAAAATAAGAAGAGTCAAAATAGCAAAATATATGTAGATGTCAGCTGAAAAGGGCAAAATAATAACCTAAAACAATCCAAGTTTCTATGAAAACTTCCGTAGTATGTAAAATTAAATCCATGCAGCAGTTATTGAAATCTTAAGCAACTGATAAAACACTCTTACTAGTTTGAATAATAGCATAAAACTATAACTTTATTGCATAATGAACCCCAAAATTTTGAAATCTTTAATAAGGAAGAATTGTATCTGAAACTTTCTATTTAGTAACAAATTGATAAAGTGTGAGATAATTATCAGCTCACCTATCCAAGTTTTGTGGTAGGATTGATACAAATCTGCATCTTCATTGGTTTTCAGAATAAAGAAGAATGCCTGACTGAATCCTGAAATAATATGTATATATTTTTTCAGTTTATTTTTTGAAAATGATAACTTAAAGCATGATATTATAGTAGATGTTGTAAATGTTAGGGATGCTGAACTCGTCCCTTTGACAAAATTAATAGTTAATTCAACCATATCTGCATGTGATAAAATTCACAACAGCCTCAAGGATATACATATCAGAGTAGATAAAGAAAAAGATGAACAAGTCACAATAGGTCATCTTCAATTCATACCTACCAATACCCAGCAAAATTATAGAGTAGATGATAAGATCAACAATCCTGAAGACATACTTACCAAGCAACATGATAGAGTAGATGATGGAGAAGGTGAACATATCACCAGTGATCATCTTGATAATCATAGTAACAAAAGGACCTAAACAAAATGAATTAAATGATTTTGCAATGTTTAATTCTGATTATTTCAAAAAAGACATGCACAAATATCAAAATAATTTAGTCTGTACATGAAATATTTTATTGTTTAATATAAAATAACTGTATAAATATCAGTAAAATTGTCTGTAAAGGCATAATATAGGCCATTTATTATCAAATATAGGCCAATACTGTCCATAAGAAGCACAGCAAGGAAGTTATATATACTTATTTTTGATTTGGTATACTCTACAGGCGGAATAAAAGGTTGGTATACAATCTTTTGTCAGAAGTATTTTTTGGTGTACATGAAAAAAAAGAATTAAGGACATACATTAAAATGACACATGACAAACTCTAGTAAATGGTAACTATGCAACAAATCAGAAGATGCAATTGTAAGATGATATGAAAATCAACACTAAAAGCAGAATCTAAACTACATACACTGAAATATAAAAACAATATCAATTATCTTTTAGTCAATTTAAAGATAGCACATGTTAGCTATGGGTAAATTCACATCCATAAATCTGTAAATTGATCTGTCATGAATCTTCCTGTACATCTAAGAAAAGGTGCATTAAATAAAGTAAGTGATAAATCCCTTCAACATGTTAATGATGTCAATGAGGATAAAATTACAGCCTTTACTAGCGTCCTTAGTTTATACAAATATAACATCAAATGAATAATAGTTTCTAATGAATGTATTTATCATTAGCTCTGTGAAACTGATTTCAAACCATGTCAATGGCCGTATGATAAAATCAGGTTTTCTTCAACAAAATAATGTGATCCAAAGTGTCTACTACAGTAACATGAACCTATACTTTGATAAAACCTGTCAGTTTGATGGCCCCAAAGAAAAACAATTGATAGAGCCAACATAATGGCACACCAATGATCAGAAATGCCTCCTCTACAATCCTTCAATTATATTTCAGATTAACAAATATTGGGGTAGTAAAAAAAAATTAAACCTGTCAATTTAATGGCTCCACAGAAAAACATAAGGTAGAACCATGAAAATGGTACTCCAAAGATCAGTAAAGCTTCTTCAACTATCCTTTAAGTATAATTTAGGTTATTTGGCAACATGGACAATTAAGTCCATTAATTGAGTCCGGATTTCAGCAACTTCATTTCATTTTTTCAGTTTATTTATAAATCAAAAAGTACAATATGAATGGTTCAAGCTTAAAGTTTGACATAAATTCATTTCAACAAATACTAATCTAATTCAATGTAAAAAGATTTTATTTGAACCTAAAAGAAACTCTTATTTTCTCTATGTATGTAGTAGAATGATTATGGATTATTAACAATACCTGCATTGTTCCTCATTTTCTCCCAATTGTAGGATTCTAAATGGATAATTGATTTTTAAATAATAAGTGTTTACAGTTTAGTTTTTAAATGTCTAGGAATTAGTACAATGAGTATTATTTTTTTATTTGCTTAATAATTTAGATTTTTCTAGATTTTCAAATTGACATATAGTTCCAAATATTGTAATTGTCAAATTCTTCAAGGAGTTATTGTCAAAACATAACAAATAGAGAAAAGAATGTTGAAGATAAATACTACATGACAAATGTGACAGAAAAGTTATTAGGAGAGATAGAGACTAGATAGCTAGATTATATATACTAATAGATGGATAGTTACCTGCAAGGAATACAACCCAACAAGAGAAGTGTGGCCACAACATAACCAAATTTCGGAGGGGCAGATTTTAAGTTACGCCAGAAACATTGAATGCCAGCATTCTAAAATAAGTTTTGGTGTTTTCCCTCCAAATGCCTAAATAAGCACGAAACCCTTCCACCTTTTTTTTTAAGAAATTGGAAATAAGGAGATCAGGTAGGGAGGGGTGAATTTTAATTTGTTATTTGTGGGAAAGTTTCTTTTTGTTAGATGTAAGATTATTATACCTAACAATCAGTTTAATAACAAGTAAGATTACTGCCTTTGTTAGATTATAAATATTGAAAGAAAGAAAGTGATGTAATTTCCCTTAAAGTTCCTTGTTGAGTACAGAACCCAACCCCTCCCCCTCCCCTGTTATTTATTAATAGAAAAAAAATACCTTAATTTCTCCTCCAAGTTGAAATATCATGAACATTACACAGCCTAAGAGTGTCAAACCCTCAAAACAGTATCTAAATTTTTACAAAAATTATCATATGATAAAAAGAAGTAGTTTTTTGTTTGCTTGAATCTTAAGATTTCTATAACTACTGAACTGATTGATTTCATTTTTTAGTGACGCTTTACATGACATCCAGTATGATTTTTAGATATAACCCTTTGAATACACATCTCCTTGATGCTAGAGGCACAGCTGTTAGTATGTTTTTAATTTGTTAAACACTTTTTAAACTTCCAGCCAAAGGACATGTAATCAAGGGTCTTTGGGCTAAACCTTTAAGGTAGGCTAAAATTAGTTTGAGCCTGATAATGCAAAATGAGATACACTTTTTAATGTCTTTATTATGACACAGTTTTAAAATTAATATGCAATCCTGCAAACCTTGTTATTATAGTTCCATCTAGATCTCCAGTTCCTTCTTTGAGTCCTTTTACTAGACTCTCATCTATAGTTGGTCTAAACAAGTAAAAAAATAAGTAACACATACCTTAATTATTTCCTATTTAGATAGATAGCTAGGTACATTAGGATAGTTAGGATATACATGGATATATTGACAGGGGAAATTTTTCGTCAATTTAGCTTGCTAACATCGACCTTTTTTATTGGTCAGTTCGTTCATTCAAGATGGGGGTTGGGTAAAGGGGTTGAATATGGTTATTTTTGCCAGCTGCGAGCATCAATTTATCAGAGAAAATAAAAATCTGGTGCAAGAATCAAATAATATACAACGATTGTTATCAAATATATTTCTAACATAGATAGATAGTACGATATCTAGGTATCTATACCTGAGATAGTCAGCAAAGGACATGGTTATAAAATATATTTCTAACATAGATAGATAGTAAGATATCTAGGTATCCATACCCGAGATAGACAGCACAGGACATGGTTATCAATTATATTTCTAACATAGATAGATAGTAGGTTATCTAGGAATCCATACCTGAGATAGACAGCACAGGACATGGTTATTAAATATATTTCTAACATAGATAGATACTAGATAGTAAGATATCTAGGAATCCATACCTGAGATAGACAGCACAGGACATGGTTATTAAATATATTTCTAACATAGATAGATAGATAGTAAGATATCTAGGAATCCATACCTGAGATAGACAGCACAGGACATGGTTATTAAATATATTTCTAACATAGATAGATAGATAGTAAGATATCTAGGAATCCATACCTGAGATAGACAGCACAGGACATGGTTATTAAATATATTTCTAACATAGATAGATACTAGATAGTAAGATATCTAGGAATCCATACCTGAGATAGACAGCACAAGACATGGTTATCAAAGATATTTCTAACATAGATAGATAGATAGTAAGATATCTAGGAATCCATACCTGAGATAGACAGCACAGGACATGGTTATCAAATATATTTCTAACATAGATAGATAGTAAGATATCTAGGAATCCATACCTGAGATAGATAGCACAGGACATGGTTATCAAAGATATTTCTAACACAGATAGATAGTAAGATATCTAGGTATTCATACCTGAGATAGACAGCACAGGACATGGTTATCAAATATATTTCTAACATAGATAGATAGTAAGATATCTAGGTATCCATACCTGAGATAGACAGCACAGGACATGGTTATCAAATATATTTCTAACATAGATAGATAGTAAGATATCTAGGTATCCATACCTGAGATAGACAGCACAGGACATGGTTATCAAATATATTTCTAACACAGATAGATAGTAAGATATCTAGGTATCAATACCTGAGATATACAGCACAAGACATTGTTATCAAATGCAGAATCAACATAAACAGTCTTTTCATGAAGAAAATCTAAATAATAAAAATTTATTAATGTTTGGGAGTCAAAATATTACTATTACTATTTAAATATGGACAACCTTTTAGATAAGATTATAGATTTGATATCTTGCTTTTTTTATTTCATATTGTCAATTGGACAAATTGATTGATCAAGCAGGTATTACGATCTTAAATTCAAACAGACATATAACTTCTTTGTAACAAACTAGCAGCTACGCCCCTAGCATCCAGGGGCAGAAAAATAGCTTGAAACCGTCCCATGACTTATATTCCAAAAATAAGAAACCCTAAAACCATCACAGAACTTATGTGAACCTTGACTCAAATAAAGAACCCTAACAGTTCAATACTTATTGAGATCTTAAGCCTCAAACAAAAAAAAATTATGACTTTATAGGGTCATTTCTTTAACCTACCTTTGCATATGTGCTCCATTTTTCATTCAGCAGTTTAGCAATAATACCACCCTCCAACATGTTCAAATGTTCTTCCTGTAAAATATTATAATAATACCACCCTCCAACATGTTCAAATGTTCTTCCTGTAAAATATTATAATAATACCACCCTCCAACATGTTCAAATGTTCTTCCTGTAAAATATTATAATAATACCACCCTCCAACATGTTCAAATGTTCTTCCTGTAAAATATTATAATAATACCACCCTCCAACATGTTCAAATGTTCTTCCTGTAAAATATTATAATAATACCACCCTCCAACATGTTCAAATGTTCTTCCTGTAAAATATTATAATAATACCACCCTCCAACATGTTAAAATGCATCATATTTCCCTCGTGGCTAACAAAACTGGTCTTAATCTTGTAATTTTTTATTTTAATATTAGTGGAAAATTGTCCGTAATTTATTGACATGATTTTTCAGTTTTTCTGAGAACCGGTTCTAATCCACAAGATACTAATCGGATTCAGAGCCTTACCGAAAATTTGTTTACCTTTGTACCATTCAAAATAAGCATCATAGCAGAACCCCAATTTGTAGAGCCATCTGCGCTTATAGAGTCCAGCGCTCCTAAAATAAAAAAAATAGATAATATAATAGATATAAAAGTCTAGAACCCTTACCCCTTAATTGTGCCAATAGGAAAACATTGTATTAACGTATACAAAATAACCAGATTATTGGTGAGAAGGTACACACATTTTGGTACACTTTTTTTTCATTTCAACTATATAATCAGTCAGTTAATGGAAACCTGCTGTACATGCACCGCTTTTACTGCTGAAAGACTGCCAAAAGTAGAACCAATAAACAAAATTTTAAACCTCCAGCAAAATAGCTAACTTAAAAGGACATTTTAGGGAGTTAAAAATCTTTAAAAATTCCAGCCAACATATCAGAAGCAAAGTAATAAGCTTATTTTGATCACTAATTCCAGAAAACTGAAAACAATTTCACACCCCTTTTTATCTGTTTCAGGTTTTACACATTAACAAAAATGATTACCTAAAGGATAACCGCAACAAGTAATGTTGGAATATCTCCAAAATTCTATACATGACATCTCCAACATTTCCTAGATAGATACATACATAGAATATATGGGATTAATTTAGAATTTTTATCATACAGTGACCAAATGTTTACTTAAGGACATACCATAATTATAGAGTAGCTAATATAGAAACCCAACAATGTACCTGGAAAATTGTATCTCTACCCTGATCACAGGACAGGGTCAGGCAGGTGAGCTCTCTGGTGTACTAACCATATAATAAGTACCAACCGACAGACATATCCTAGTTATAGAGTAGCTACTATAGGAACCCAACAAGTTACCTGGAAAATTGTATCTCTACCCAGCTCACAGGACAGGGTCAGACAGGTGAGCTCTCTGGTGTACTAACCATATAATAAGTACCAACCAATAGACATATCCTAGTTATAGAGTAGCTACTATATGTACACAACTAGCTACCTGGAAAATTGTATCTCTACCCAGCTCAAAGGACAGGGTCATGCAGGTGAGCTCTCTGGTGTACTAACCATATAATAAGTACCAACCAACAGACATATCCTAGTTATAGAGTAGCTACTATATGTACACAACTAGCTACCTGGAAAATTGTATCTCTACCCAGCTCAAAGGACAGGGTCATGCAGGTGAGCTCTCTGGTGTACTAACCATATAATAAGTACCAACCAACAGACATATCCTAGTTATAGAGTAGCTACTATATGTACTCATCAAGCTACCTGGAAAATTGTATCTCTTCCCAGCTCACAGGACAGGGTCAGGCAGGTGAGCTCTCTGGTGTACTAACCATATAATAAGTACCAACCGACAGACATATCCTAGTTATAGAGTAGCTACTATATGTACTCATCAAGCTACCTGGAAAATTGTATCTCTTCCCAGCTCACAGGACAGGGTCAGGCAGGTGAGCTCTCTGGTGTTCCTGACCATGTGGTTGGCCTTCTTGATGGGGTGCTTGAGGGCGTACCCGAACATACCAATCTGGTCAACGATGACAACCATGTGAAGGACTGTGTTTCCATACGAGTCCTAAAAATAAAACATTTTTTTCATGAAAATTTTACTTATCAAATGCACGTTTATTCTATAATTTATATTAATTGTCAGTCTTTTGGAAATGCTGTAAAATACATTTATTCAGCTTTTATCAAAGATAAACTTCTGAAATTTTGTGCAAAGAATTGCATGACTAACTAGCATTATTACTTACAATGTACGTCGGTCTGTCTGTTATGCCCCCTATTCCTTTCATTTGCTGTTCTTATTTATACATTCAAGAGCTTTACTACTTATGCATGTTGTCATCCTTGTTTAGTGAACAAGGACAACCATGTAACAAGGATGTCATACACCTTTGTGCACAACTAACCTGGGCATCTGGTTCAGCACCATTTTCAATGAGAAGATTATAGATTGTTTCATTGCACAAACATGAGGCCCAAGACAGAGGATATTCTCCAAGGTAGGCCAGACCCTAAATTAGAAATGTTGTATAGCAAACCGTTGGAAAGCTTATTAGTCATAGTTTCTTAAATGATGATTATCTATATTGTACTGCTTATTCTGTTTGATTTTCATCATTTAAAAAAAATCACCAAAAGTTTTTTTTTTAAATACAATATGAGGGAGGCTGCGAAAAATAGCCATAAACTCCTTATATAATGATTGAATATAAATCATTCTTAAAATCTGTTACAAAATATTTGATTTAGGATAAAAATAATACTTACCTCATAATTTGTTGTTTTTGCAGGAATAGACCACTGCTGATCAGTTGGATGGAAGAAGGTGCCCATTGCCCTTAAATTTAAAAGATATTCTTT